>NC_080203.1:68150368-68453398 GCF_030028045.1 Hippopotamus amphibius kiboko | reverse complement strand
TTATATCTGTATATATATATTTTTTTACATATATAACTTATCGGTACAGTAAGTCCCCTACATATGAACCTTCAAGTTACAAACTTTCAAAGATGTAAATGTGCCCCTGTATGCCAGCTATTGTACTGTACTACTGTACTTTTTAAGGTATTATACTGTAAGATTAAAAAGGTTTTATTTTTTGTGTTTGTTTTCTTTGTATTATTTGTGTGAAAAGTATTATAAACCTATTACAATACATTACTGTATAGCCAATTGTGTTAGTTGGATACCTAGGCTAACTTTGTTGGACTTACAAACAAATTGGACTTACAAACATGCTCTCAGAATGGAACTCGTTCGTATGTAGGGGACTTACTGTACTAGGTGTCCCACGTGTCTCTGTTCTGTTTTTCTCGCCAGTCTTTTCTCCTTTTAGATTGATTTTAGTTATTCATTTTAATCCTCTATTACCTTGTTGAGCTTATTATTGTGTTCTGTTACTTTTATTTTAGTGCCTATCCTAGAGATTACCACAGTGTTATGTATGCATATACACTACTTCCTGGATAATATAACAACCTTTGAACTACATTTATCCAATTTATATTCAAATTTTCTCACGTTTTAAAATTCTTCAAATATTTTAAACTCTACAAATATTTTAAACTCCATAGTCATTGTTGATTTCAGATTTACTCATATATTTACTATTTCCATGGCTAGTCACTGCATGTTGCATTTCACAGCTTCCATACACGATCTTTTTTATTTTTCCTGAAATGCATCCATTAGTGTTTCAGTTAGTGTGGGACTGCTTGTGAAAAAATCTGTTTTGTTTATCTGAAAGTGTATTTCACAACAATATGTTGGCTTTAGACTTCTATGTTTATAGTTGCATGCTTTCAGCACATTGGAGATATATTATATATTATTGCTGCTCCTTTGAAGATAATATGTCTCTTTATTCTTTGAAGGCTTTTATGGTTTTCTCTGTCTTTGGTTCTCAGTCACATCTTTTCTCTTTTAAGCAAGATTATTTTTGAATGCTAGACACTGTAGATGAAAAAAGTGTAGTGATAATAAGGCTCTCGATGATGTTATCATATCCCAAAGAGAAATTACTTCTGCTTTTGGAGCAATTCCAGATTATCTTAATGTAATCAAGGTCGCTTTGTGGTCTGGTCAAGTTTTGTTTCCCTATTTCTGGAGTATAGCTCTTTGATGAAGTAATGTTGTGTGACTTCTGAGGTAAAGTCGTAAAAAGTGATATAGCTTCTGCCTTGTTTGCTGGAGCTCTGAGCTGTATTGTAAGAAGGTCCACTATCTGAAGCTGCCATGTCATGAGAAAGCATTGTCACTTACTGTAATCACATGCAAGTACTATAGTCGACATTTGCAGCCGAGCTTAGGGTTTGAATCATCTCAACATAGGCACCAGAAATAGAGAAATCCCTAGATGATTTCTGCCCCCAGCCATTAAATGACTCCTACTCTTCAAGACTTCCCAGCTGAGGTCTCAGATACAGTAGAGAAGAGGTAAATAGTAATTTTTATGCCCTGGCCGAATTCCTGACACATGGAATCTTTGAGCATGATAAAGTTGTTGCTGCATGTTTTGGAGTTGTTTATTACACAGAAATAGTAAGAAGAATGAGCGTTTTGGAGGTTTCAGTGCATTGAGAAAATGAAAAAAATGTTTAAAGTA
The DNA here is from genome assembly GCF_030028045.1 of Hippopotamus amphibius kiboko. Taxonomy (NCBI): domain Eukaryota; kingdom Metazoa; phylum Chordata; class Mammalia; order Artiodactyla; family Hippopotamidae; genus Hippopotamus; species Hippopotamus amphibius. The sequence continues at coordinate 68,451,711 of NC_080203.1, read as the reverse complement.
TAAGATTGGAAAGAAAAAGGAGTTTTCATTTTTCTTGGATGATATGACTGTGTAAATAGAAAATCCAAAATACATACAGATAAATTATTAATATTAACATTTGAGTTTAGCAAAGTTTCTGGATACAAAGCCACTATACAAAAGTCAATTGTATTTTTATACTGCAGTTACAAACATTCTAACTTTTTAAAAGGAAATATGAAGGACTACAAACAGAACACTTAATGAAGAATACCAAAATAAGAGAACTTGCAGTACAAGTTTTCAAGATATTAAAACTGATAGTAATTAAGATAATGTGATATTGGCACAAGGACAGACAGACAAGTGGAACAGAATAGAGATACTAGAAACAGATCCGTGCATGTATGATCACTTGATCTTTGACAAAAGTGGCATTACAAAGCAGTGGGAAAATAGTCTTTTTTTTAAATTACTAGTGCTAGAATAATTTGATATCTATTTGGAAAAAAATAAATTTTATCTATATCTCAAACCTTACATGCAAATCAATTCTGGATGGATTGTAGTTCAAAGGTAAAAAACAAACAAACAAAAAAAAACAGACATAAAAAACACCACAATAAAGCTTTTATAAATGAATATGAAAACATCTTCATGCCCTCAGGGTCTGGAATGTCTTAAATAATCGACATAAAGCCAACTAGCCATATAGGAAAAGATTGATATATTTAAATAACTTAAAATTAAGAGCTATTGTTTATAAAATTACACTTAAGTCAGGCTGGAAGACATTATTTACAGCACAGATAAGGGACACAAAGCTGCTATTTGGGACAGAGACAAAGAAAGACAAATTTAAAAATGGGCAAAAGTTCTGAACATATACTCCACAAAATAAGATATCAAAAAGACAATAAATATATAAAAAGGTGAACAACTTCTTAGTAATCAGGAAAATGCACAATAAGATAACCATTCCCCACTAATAAGAAGGCTAAAAGAGAAACACAGGGTCCAGAATGAGGACCCCATACTACTCTACATGATGCTAGTCATACCATACTTGGAGTATGACATTCAGTTCTGGGGACCATCCTTTGCAGAAGAGAGAAATTGACAAACCAGAGCATATTTAGAGGAGAGACCTCCAGATATCTATCACAGCATATGAAGAATGTTTAGAAAAGCTGGAAATACTAACTTGGAGGACAGAAGTCCTCCTGTTACAAAGGTTTTCACAAGAATAGAGATGAGTTTATAACTGGAAATTACTAGTATCAAAGAAACATAAAAGGAAATAGTTCTCAGCTCAACCTCATACAACTTTTTCAAAAGTTTTGAGCTGATGCAAAAAATGTAACTGGAATGCCTCAGGAATTGTGAGTTCACTGTAACTGGAGGTGTTCACATGCAATGCCTGGGAACCACTTAATGTGGTAATTATTATTAGGGTGTGGAGGGAGCTAGGGGTTTAGACTGACTTCTGAGGTCCTTTTCAGATTTAAAATTCCATAAATCACGGTATGTTTGCGTGTATATGTGTGTGTGTGAGAGAGAGAGAGTGAGAAAGAGAGAGAGGGAGAGGGAGAGAGGGAGAACGGGGACCTCAGAACAGACCTCTCTTTGGAAGAAATAAAACCTGGGAAATCACCCTCCACCCTAACCCCACTACATTTCTTCTAATGATAAATGAGTTATTTTCACAAGTTGACTCATTACTCTTCTGGAATCAGTGATAACCAATGAGGAGCCAGTGGCCCTTACTGCAGGTATCGAAAGGTTTTTAGAGATAGTTGTTTCTCTTGCCTGGAGTCCCATTGTTCCCTGAGACATTTTCTTGTTACTGCTCAGGGATGACGGATGAAAAGACATTATAGCCCTCTGCTGGAATTCTGTACGGTGTTGATAACAATTTTGTCTTGCTTTTGCAAGCACAAACATTTTTTTCCAGGGTATGTGGCGGCCTCTAGTGGCCACAATTATGGATGTAATGTCTTGGGTGAAATCAGAATCCTGGACCCAACCAAGACAACTCTGGCACCAAGTCCTAAATGTGTCCTGCTGATGCACATCACCATGTAGCAGGTGACTGAGACAGGCTTAGAGATCCTAAGTACAACACTCTGTTATTAACATACCCTATTTCCACTGCAGATATTGTCCTTGCTGCTGACACTCAGAAAGAACAACGGTAAGTCCTTCAAAGTGCAGGGGTTTTGGGGTTTTTTTGTTTTGTTTTGGATTTAGATATTTTTTGTATTAATGTGTTGTCTGTTAATAGAAGAAAAATGTTATATTCCTAATCTCCCATCTTCCAGAGCAGGCAGAAAGGTGGGAACCAGGGCATCATTGAATAACATTGTTGGTGGTTCCATCTAACAATCAAGGCTCTTTGAATACCATCAAGAGTCCAGGCACTCTTATTTTGAAAACACTACTTCACAGTGTATCAAAATATAAAAATTCAAATGTACTTACCCTCTTACCTAAATATAAATATCAAACAAAACTATTATTAAGATTTTTAAACTTTTCTTTAAATATAAAATTATTCAGTACCAAGCAACTGATTAAATTATGCTTGACAGTTATTTCTCTGCAACCATTATATATACTTGAGAATTCTGCTGATGTAGAAAAAAAAGTCTAAACTCCAAATTATTTTCAAATGAAATGGAATGTTTATGAATACTAAATTTAATATTTAAAGAAGTTGACATGGTAATATTTTGTAGATATTTCATTAAACATTTCCTAATTGTGATTTTCTAGTCTTCTTTCTGTATTATAAGATAAATAATATTTTTCACTTTCCCAAAAGTTTAAAATAGGGAAAATTTCTGTTCTGGCAATGGTGGACTGGGTAATCTGAACAACCTTCTTACTAAAGGCAATTTAAAATGTTAGAAGACATTTAACAAAATCTTAAAAACATCAAAGACCTAGACTGTGGGAAGACATTCAGGAGTCTTTCTGAAACCTTGAAAAATGTTAAAGTATGTGGGCTGAGCGACTGGATGCAGAATGTCCTGCTTAAGCGGTGGAGGAGCTAAGGGTGCGGGGCGTGGAGAGTATGGGGGCATAGGCAGAAAATTGACCCTCTCTGGGGGCGCAGCCCCTTTCTCACTGCATTCCTCATAGTCACCCTGTTTGGCCCTGGAGGATGGCTGGTTAGCCAGAGACGGGTAAGATTCCTCAGGGGAGGAACAACCTAAGACAGGCACAGTCGCAGAGGGGCCAACAGGGGTGGGGCACAGACCCTTAATCCTTCTGAGAGAGGTCTCCTGCCCCCAGGGCTGCTTTACTCTCCACGCCCAGCTCAAATCCGCACCCTGCTCAGATCCACACCTGCTCATATCGGACCCAGGAAGCAAACAAAGATCATTGCCCCAGTCATGTGAGGCCTTTGATTGTTTATGGGATTAACCTGGGAGTGTTAGCTAAGAACTCAATAAAAGCAATGTGGGATGAATCAGCAAGGCTCTTGATCCTAGAGGTCTTGAGTCCCCTGGTCCCACCTTTCTCTTCAGTCTGTGTCTGTGTTTTCTTCAAGCTTGCGGCACCCGTCACTCACCTCGAGTCGCCGAGCTGGTCTTGGCACTAGACAGGAAAGTGAGGAATTACCAGAGTAAGAGAAGGGGATGAATTATAACTTCAAAGAGCTCAGTGATGAGTTAGCACTGCTTTTGCCCAGGGAGGGCATTTGCTGAGCAAGATAATGAAGCTTCTAGGCAGACCTTCTCTTTCGGCATGGGGGAATGAAGATAACCCACCTGGAGACTCCTAACTTTGAGCGGGCTGTGAGAACATAAGCAGTCTCCACTTGAGAAAGGGAAAAGCTGTCCTAAAGAAATAAATATCAGTTAAAGTAAAGAGGTAGAAGGAACATTCAAAGAAAAGGTTGAAGAGGTGGGAGAGTTTTCTCATCATAAAGCAGACCCTCTAATGAATACAGCAAAAATGTTTGGGAAGAGGGAAGCATGGAGATTGAGACCTGAGGTAGAATTTCTGAATGAGAAACATCTTCCAGTTCTTATCCTATGTCATATGCATGACCCATATCTACCAGAATTTATTAGACTCCTGTATGGAACCGTTCCATGGGACAGATACCCTCAATTCTGTAGCCTTCATATTCTATCTGTTCACCTATGCCCATGCCATACACCCCAATTCTACCACTCTATGTACAGCTCATTGAAACTGTCCTATGCCCTCCAGCTCAGCAGTTGGCCCCAAAATTCAGGACAGGGAACCAAAATGTATATTTCTGGGTAATGCTGTACTCATTCTGATGCCATTACCAGTATGAGTGCTTGGTGCATCAAAGGAGGGATGGGACAGGGAAGTATTTGTAGGAACTTATCTGCCACCTGAGAAAAGTTCAAAACGTTAAGGACTTATACCAGAAAAATCAGTGAGGGAGAAGAGGAGAGTAAAACCTGCTAAGAACTGTCCTTAGACTCCATTCTCTACAATCATGGCCATAAAGCCTGCATTCACACCTCCCCAACTGAATTATTGTGATTGGGAAAACATCAGCTAGTTCTTCAATGAAATCAACATTCTTTCCACTCAGATCAGGGCAATATTGGGCCCAAATTATAACATTATAACAATAGGCTGGAGTAACTATCCAGTTTGCCAGCAATTCCACATCTAGGAATTTATTCTGGAAAAATTATTAGAGATGTGGGCAAAGATTTGAGAAATGTATACTGCAGCCTTAACTACATAGAATAATTGAAAACAAGCAATATGTTCAATAATACAGAAATGTTTAAATACATTTTGGTACACCTATAAAATGGAATCATGTAAAGCCATTAAAAATCATGTAGAATACTATTTTCTGACATGTGTTAAGTTTTAAAATATGTCTTCCAAGTGACAAAGAGCCATTTGAAAAATAGTAGGTATCTTGTAATAAGTTTGAAAAATACATTCTCTCTCTCTCTCTTCCTCCTTACCACTTCTCTCAACCCCTCAACCCACCCTCATCTATTTATCTATCTCTTACTAGGTCTGGAAGGGCTTACACCACCATATTAAAAGTAGTTATCTCCAGATACTGGGGTGTGGGTGATTTTTTTTCTTTTCAATGTTTGTTAAGTTTTCTGCACACAGCATACAATCATTTTATAATTTTTGAAAAATATTATTTCATTAAAAAATGAATAGATTTCCTATGGCAATTCGTCACAAATACTGTTTGAAAACCCTTGATGCATCTTACTTTAATCAGACCTTAACCTTTCCAGTCAAATTATATGAACAAATGGTTTGGAGGACTGCCTTATTAAGGATTAAAATGAAGCAAAAATGACCATACTAGAATATATATTCCAGAGGTGGTTGACTGTAATGAGGAACAAGTATAATATAATCCACAATGTTAATTTCTATAATAAAATCACTGGTAAAGCCTCTCCCCTTATATCCCAAGTACTGTTAATAAGTACCAATAGGTTTTGTTTATATATCAATTTATTGGGTAATTCACTTAGGTTAATACATCTGTATTTCAAAGGAATGGAATACCAGGAATTGTCTTCCCATTTCTCAAAGTTTCTAAGAGTCACTGGACTTACTGCTAATCCCGCCTGCCACTCAGTTCTATACAGATACTAATTTTGTCATATGGGCATGTAGAATAAATAGAAGAGTTTTTCTTTCTCATATTTTTTTCATCAATTCAAAATAGGGTTTAGGTCTAAATAGAATATATGTTGACCACTAAGAGGTCGGAGGTTAGAGTATGTTATGATGTGGCAAATTATGCCCATTATGCCAAATCAAAACCTGAAGGAAGATTTTCCTGTCCTGTGGGTTGGGAAGCACAATAACAGTCACCCTATTGACCATGATGAGTGTGGCTAGGTCACTCAGACTTACTTCAGCCTGATCATTTATATAAGAATTTTGATTTGCATCCAATAAAGGTAAGAGATGGAGAGATGGAGAGGGCAGAAAAGAATATGATGATGTGGGGAAAAGGTGAAGAAAGGGACAGGAAGTGCAAAGGCACAGAGGACACAGGAATAAGTATGGTTGTTGCAGTGGGGAGTCAACACTGGTTATTCAAGGAAGTTAGTTTGGGGAAGCAATGGATAAGACTATATAGATGGTGTAGGGCCAGATTATGGTGGGAGCTCCTTAGAAACATAATTTAGGTTTGGTTTGATAGTCAATGGAAACCTACCTTAAGTATGTCAGCCTATATTGTCTTTAGTGACACATGAAAATTATATTTTAGGAAGAAAAATAGCTAACAATTCTTGAGTACTTTCCCTGTTTCAGACAGTGCATTAAAATGATATTTAAGAGGGCAGCCTTTGGAGTTGGTTGGACTTGAAGTCCAATCCTAACCCTGGAATTTACTAGCTAAATGACTTTAGGAAATTTTCCTATTTTCCTGAGTTTGTTTCTTCATCTGAAAAATTGATATGATAATATCCACCTCTCAAGGATGTTGTATGGATCACATAGATTGGAGAAGGGAGAATCTGTGAACAGGGAACAGTTAGGAAGCTATTACAATTATTGAACCTAGACAAAGATGATAAAGCACTAGAATGGAGAGGGAGAACAAGCTGCAAGGTAAAAGTAAAGAAGTAGGACAGGTAACTGACTCCCTCTCTCCACTCTCATTCATCTTGCAAGTTCTTTATTTTTGTTCATTTGACATAATCTGGGAAGTTGAAATTACACTCGAAAGTATATGGTCCCTCCCTGAGCATTGTCAATTGTTTGCTTATTTCCCTAGAGCTACAAATAACCATTTGCTCTCTCTGTTCACCATTTCCACATCTCCTGCAACATATGATCCAAACTCCCTTTCCTCAGTTAGAAAGCAAACAAAACAAAAATCATTCACTTTCTTACACTGTATTTTCAATTTTTCTGATTTGCAGTTTCTTCCTCCATTCTTGAGTTTGCCAGTTAGTCCGGCTTCCTGCCAATTCTCACAGAAGCAGGATTCACTAATTTAACAAAAAGCAAAACTTTTCAAAAAGGAAACCATTCCTGCTATTTCCGGGCTTTTGGAAACCTGACACTTTCCCTAAACCTTCCATTGCAGCGCTCAATCCTTCAGGGTCCAATTCCTGTCACCAGCTAACATCAGAACAACCACTACATAATAGGAGTCTTAAAATGCTCAAGGCTTTGAGAACTTGGACTTTCTTACTAGTGTCTGAATTCAGCGTGGAACTTCCTCTTTCAAAGGCATATTATTTGCATACTTTTCTGAGTAGGAAGTTACACGCAGAACTTTGAGTCTAAGTGGGAAAAAATCCTTTATTGCAATCTAATTTAATTCAGCGCTCCTTCTTTCTTTTTCTTTCTCCTTTCCCTCTTCTCAGGGAGGGAACGGTCAAAAATAAATGTTTCAACAGATCTCGCGGTGCTATTCGAGATTCCCAATTTAAAAAAAAAAAAAATTAGAAATGATGCAAACGAGCCTGTGCCTTCCGGAGTTTGGGGCTGGGACTGCAGCCCTCGGAGCCCAGTGAAAGCAGCCAAGAGAGGAGGCGGGGCTCTGGCGAGTTCCCCTTCCACCTTCCCCCACCCTTCTCTTCCAACTTGATTTCAGCTTTTGCTGCAGCTGCTCTCCAGCCGTTTTCAGGATTCAAACAACTACAGCCGCTGTTCCCAAGATGGTGATCCGTGTGTATATTGCATCCTCCTCTGGCTCCACGGCGGTAAGGAGGGTGGGAGGTCCACCTTTGTTGTTTTTCTACACAGTCTCTTGATGCCCCAGGACCTTCAAATTGCAGAAGTTAGTCTGGCAGCTTCTCCTCCGGTAGACACGCATTTCCTACCCCACCCCACCCCCCTTCTTCCCTTTCTTCTCTTTGTTGCATCGATTTCATTTTTCCATGGAGTTTGGCTTTGTTTGCCGTATGACCTTAGGCCCACATTTCTTCTTTGAAGGAAAAAGAAAGCTACTTAGTTTTGGTAAATGGGAGAAGGCGGTAGAGGGTCTTTAGAGTCACACACTGGTAAGTTTCAAGAGTGAGACATTTCACATAGGTGCTCTAGGTACTGAGGCAAGGGGCAGGAGTGAACATCTGTAAAGGATGTAAAACATGCTTTTACTGATGGTGATTGAGTGGAAGCCTACTGAGGCACTGTGATTATATTTCACAGAGTGAGACCCCTATAATCAAAGAGTTATATTTTGCCAATATGTAGGAGGGGGTATTTAACTTCAACCTAAAGAGTCTGTTAGAACTAGACAGAATAGGAGGGGAAGTTGGGAACAATGATACAAAGTTGTGGGTTTTTCTTTTGAACAATGTGACAAGGGACCTGTTTTTTCCTTCTGTTGTCCCTTATTTTGATTTTTTGTTTTCTTTCAAAAGATGTTACTTCAAACAGTTTCTAACTGCTTCAAATATATTGAGAACTGGAAAGGGAACTAACAAGTGGCTTTTTGTGTAGTTGCAGACTTTAGTGGCTGCTTCTTCAAATGATAGGACATCCCCCTCTTATTCACGTGCTCTTAATTTAGAATAACAATTTTCAACAGTTGTGGGGAGCATAGGCTAAACTTGGGTGAAAGCTGAGCGTATATCCATGATAAATGAAAGTGTCTCTGTTTTTCACAGCTCAGGAGAAAAGCCAACAGTGGTGAGAGCAAATGTGTGGGCTCAGGATGTAGAATGTATGAACCCCCTCCCTCTTCTGAGCTTTAGAGCAGCAGCTATTCCATGTTTGTTGTTGTTGTGTGTGTTTGCTTTTGTTTTGTTTATTTACCCCCTAAGAGGGTTTGGAATAGAACTGAAAGTTGTGTGAAATCACAAGAACCTTGAACCTTCAGCTTGTCTTCTCTGGCCATCATGTGTGGGTGTGTTTAGACAGTTTTGAAATAGAATACTTAAACTCACTTTTTTGGAGCAAGTTTAAATTGAAAAAAAAAGAAAAATTTTTATATTGTCTTTGAACTTCACTTTATGAGCTTCTTGCCTTATTATTTTCCATATATATTATGATATTTGAAATAATGTTTGAGCTGTCTAGAGCCTCAAGTCCAATACAATAATTGTAAAATTTAAAATATCGGCTTAATACCTTTAGTTAAATCCCTAATTAGGTTGAACAGATCAGGAAGTTAGTTTTGGTGATTTTGCTTTGGGTGACATGCAGTTTCAATACTGCTATTTATTCTTTGCTTTCTTGCTCTTCTATCCCTCCCCAAAAAGCAGATTCAAGAAAAAACTCCTTTGAGAGTTTCTATTCAAGTAAGAACAACTATACCTCTCTCTTCGTTAAGACTTAAGTTTCCTAGGGCCTTAAAAATGACTACTGTCTCCTGCTATGTCCATCACTAGATTTCATTGTTGAAGACTATGCAAATAAGAAATATTTATGCTTTTTTGGTTATGTTTCTATTATTTTTCTTATGTGTAATTATATATTTGTGTGTTGTCGCAGTAATTGTAATTCTTATGAACCTGTTATCAAAATTTTACTGCATATTGCCAAAATAAATTCTTGTTTTATTATAATCTTATAGTACTTTTAAATAATATTAAAACAGTATAAAATGAGTATACCTCAGAAGAGCTCCTTTATAAAATAAATAGGGACTCTTCAGTTTGCAATACTAAGGTTTTTCCTCTAAGAATGCTGTCATGTTGTTTTTAACAGGTGATTTAGAAGTTTTATAGCAAACATCCTAACAGGAACCCAGCAATTATACAAAGTGAGATGCTCTTATCAGTGACTAAGTGTAGTTCTCTGAAGAGCATTGAAAAGAAAGCTTTTGGTTTTGAATTGTGAATCTTTGACTGTTTTCTTACTCCTGCTGGTGATTTTCATGAAAATAACCAATATTAGATGTTTTATCAGGCAAGGGAGAATCTATGATGATTACACCTTAGTGTGACTTTAACTCAAGACTCCCTTTCCTTCATAGCCCAAGTTAAAAAAAAAAAAGTTTTCAAACTTGTACTCAACTCTGCCCTAACACAGAGGTGTAATACTTGCTTCTCGAAAGTTTAGAAATGAAAGTATGTTGGTTTTTGCAATGGATTTCTTGATAGTAGCCATAATAGTGATAGTAAGTAGAAACACTTAAGTGTGTCAGGTACTACCTCATGTTTTCTTGGCAATTTCTAGTCCTATGAATTAGGTACTAGGATTATCTCTATTTTTAAGATAAGGAAATACAGGTTCAAAGAGATTAAACAACTTTCTCAAGGTCACACAACTAGCAAGCCACAGAGCTTGAATCCAACACAAGCTGTTTGAATCCAAATGACATATGTTTTAAGAAATACATCCTCTCGGTGATGCATGACAGCTAGGAAGCATGCTGAGATAAATGTGAACATGAGGTGAGAGTTACACGAGGGAATAAGTCCTGTAAGTGGAATTGCTTGGGCATATACATACAGGGGAATAGAAAAACGAGGAGCTAGTGTAGAGGAAGGATAATATGTCTAAAGGTGAATGTCAGTAAGTGGGCCAAATTCACTCAAAGCCCGGGAGATAGAGAAGACACACATTTGGAAGTGGTCTAGTATAGGTAAATATGAATCTTCAGGTCAATACTGTTTTTTTGTTTTGTTTTGTTTTGTTTTTATGAAAACCATTTAGCAAGAATGCAGCATCCAAGTTGTCTGTCTATAGGAAGTGATTTCTGCCTGATCAGAACTTTTCATGCATGTTTTGACCTATTGTAACACAATAGTATATGCCATATTTTTTTCCTCGGGATTGTAATGTCCTGTAAATTTGCATTTAATGGAAAAGGAATAGTAAGCCCAGAACCTATAATATACTTAATAAATTTCAATAACTTTTAACAAGGATCAACCCTGGCCTTTGATCAGGATTGCTAGAGTGATGATAGCTTGGAGAATTATAACTGGTTTGGCGTTTTCTTCCCATACTTCTTTTCCTCAGATCCATAATAATCTCCATTTCATGGTCTCTATGCATTTTAGGTGTGCTTGGTGTAGAAATTTTAAGATTGTGGTAGATAGATAGATTGTAGCTTTCCAAGGGTATTGTTTATGGACTAACTTTTGTAAAATGATCTCTTTTATGACTGCTAAAATATAAACTAGTTGTAGCTTGGATTGTCCATATAGTAAATGAAATATACGTGACTTAACCTCTATGGCATTATTCTGTGCACGAATTATAAAGACAAGTGAATAAAATAAACACTCATGATTGCCAAAACATTAGTCACTAGTCAATATTTTCTTCATTAAGATAATATGGATATAGAACAGCAAGCTGCAGTCCTTCATCCACATGATTCTCAAGTAATTGCATTTAGGTGAAGGTGTATTTTGCTACACTCTTTATTCATGGAAAGGCATTTTATTTTAAATATAGCATTGTATACATGTCAATCCCTAACTCCCAGTCTATTCCCCTCCACTTATCCCCTGGTAACCATAAATTCATTCTCTTAGGTCTGTGAGTCTGTTTCTGTTTTGTAAATAAGTTCATTTGTTTCATTTTTTTCAAGATTCCGCATATAAGCTTTATGATGTTTGTCTTTCTCTGTCTGACTTACTTCACTTAGTATGATAATCTCCAGGTCCATCTGTGTTGCTGCAGATAGCATTAGATCATTCTTTTTAGTGGCTGAGTAATATTCCATTGTATATAAGTATCACATCTTCTTTATCCATTAAGATGGACATTTAGGTTGCTTCCATGTCCTGGCTATTGTAAACAGTGCTGCAATGAACATTGGGGTGCATGTATCTTCCAATCATGGTTTTCTCCAGATATCTGCCCAGGAGTGAGATTGCTAAATCATACAATAGCTCTATTTTTAGTTTTTTAAGGAACCTCCGTACTGTTTTCCGTAGTGGCTGTATCAATTTACATTGCCACCAACAGTGTAGGAGGGTTCCCTTTTCTCCATACCCTCTCCAGCATTTATTGTTGCAGACTTTTTGATGATAGCCATTTTGACTGGTGTGAGGTGATATCTCATTGTACTTTTGACTTGTATTTCTCTAATAATTAGCGATGTTGAATGTCTTTTCACGTGCCTCTTGCCCATCTCTATGTCTTCTTTGGAGAAATTTTTTAGGTTTTCTGCCCATTTTTGATTGGGTTGTTTGTTTTTTATTTGATATTAAGCTGCATTAGCTGTTTGTAAATTTTGGAGATTAATCTCTTGTTGGTTGCTTTGTTTGCAACTATTTTTTTCCCATTCTGTGGGTTGTCGTTTTATTTTGTTTATGGTTACCTTTGGTGTGCAAAAGCTTTTGAGTTTAATTAGGTCCCATTTGTTTATTTTTGTTTTTATTTCCATTAATCTAGGAGACAGATCAAAAAAGACCTTGCTGTGATTTATGTCAAAGAGTGTTCTTCCTATGTTTTCCTCTAGGAGTTTTATAGTATCTGGTCTTACATTTAGGTCTGTAATCCATTTTGAGTTTATTTTTGTGTATGGTGTTAAAGAATGTTCTAATTTCATTTTTTTTCCATGTAGCTGTTCAGTTTTCCCAACACTACTTTTATTATTTACGTATCTTATTTTGATTTTATTTACATATCTTTTTTTTACATCTTTATTGGAGTATAATTGCTTTACAATGTTGTGTTAGTTTCTGCTGTATAACAAAGTGAATCAGCTGTATTTATACATATATCCCCATATTCCCCCCTCTTGAGCCTCTCTCCCACCCTCCCTATCCCATCCCTTCTGGTCATCACAAAGCACTAAACTGATCTCCCGGTGCTATGTAGAAACTTCAAACTAGCTATCTATTTTACATTTGGTAGTATATATATGTCAGTGCTACTCTTTCACTACATCCCAGCTTCCCCTTCCCCGCTGTGTCCTCAATTCCATTCTCTACATCTGCATTTTTGTTCCTTCCCTGCCACTAGATTCATCAATACCATTTTTCTAGATTCCATATATATGTGTTAGCATACAGTATATGTTTTTCTCTTTCTGACTTACTTCACTCTGTATGACAGATTCTAGGTCCATCCACCTCACTACAAATAACTCAATTTAGTTCCTTCTTATGGCTGAGTAGTATTCCATTGTATATATGTGCCACATCTTTATCCATTCATCCGTCAATGGACATTTAGGTTGCTTCCATGTCCTGGCTATTGTAAATAGTGCTGCAATGAATGTTGTGGTACATGTACCTTTTTGAATTATATTTTTTTCAGGGTATATGCCCTGTAGTGGGATTTCTGGGTTATGTGGTAGTTCTATTTTTAGTTTTTTAAGGAATCTCCATACTGTTCTCCCTAGTGGCTGTATCAATTTACATTCCCACCAAAACCACAGCACTATTTATTAAAGAGACTGTCTTTCCTCCATTTTATAGTCTTGCCTTCTTTGTTGTAGATTAATTGGCCATAGGTGTGTGGGTTTATTTCTGGGCTTTCTATCTTGTTCCACTGATTTATATTTCTGTTTTTATGCCAGTACCATACTGTTCTGATGACTGTAGCTTTGTAGTATAGTCTGAAGTCAGGGAGCCTGATTCCTCCAGCTCTGTTTTTCTTTCTCAATATTACTTTGGTTATTCGGGGTCTTTTGTCTCTCCATACAAATTTTAAGATTTTTTTCTTCTAGTTCTGTGAAAAATGCCATTTGTAATTTGATAGGAATTGCATTGAATCTGTAGATTGCCTTGGGTAGTATACTTATTTTGGCAGTATTGATTCTTACAATGCAAGAACATGGTATATTTTCCCATCTGTCTGTGTTGTCTTCGATTTTTTTCATCAGCATCTTATAGTTTTTGGCGTACAGGTCTTTTGTCTGCTTAGGTAAGTATATTCCTAGGTATGTTATTTATTTATTTTTTTGCTGTCATGGTAAGTGGGATTGTTTCTTTAATTTCTCTTTCTCATCTTTCATTGTTAGTGTATAGAAATGCAACAGATTTCTGTGTATTAATTTTGTATCTTGCAACTTTACCAAATTCATTGATGAGCTCTGGAAGTTTTCTGGTAGCATCATTAGTATTTTCCACTTATAGTATCATGTCATCTGCAATCAGTGACAGTTTTAATTCTTTTCCAATTTGAATTCCTTTTATTTCTTCTTATTCTCTGATTGCCATAGCTAAGGCTTCTAAAATTGTTTTGTCAAATAAAAGTGGCAAGAGTGGACATCCTTGTCTTTTCCTGATCTTACAGGAAATGCTTTCAGCTTTTCACCATTGAGTATGATGTTAGCTGTAGGTTTGTCATGTATGGTACCTGCTCTGTCTTTGTATTTATAATTTGAACATCAGTTTGGTGTATGTGGTTGTCTTTGTTGTAGCTGCCAAGGTTTGTTTGAATGCTGTGAAAAGGTATTCATAAACTGCTTAGAAGAGCAAATTTAGAAACTGTTCGTGAGATGACTGTTTGGATATGCTTTTTTGATGCCCTGAGCAGTGGAAAATAGCAGCTCTCACATGGCAAATGCAGGAACTCAAGATCAGTGCCTTAAGATTGGTGCCCTATATTTGGTGACTGATTTCCTTAATCTCACAGCAACAATGGCAAAGCCTTTGGAATAATTTGTCCCATTTTAAAGAGTCTTGGGAAACACAGTTATCAATGATGATGGTTCTTGGGTACTTGAAAGTCAAATGGTTGTAGGAAAGAATATATTCCAGAAGTTTAGTAAAAGTTTTGTAATCTGGTAGGATAAAAGCATAAAATAGATTCATCTTTAGCTCAAAGATGAGTTACTCTATTGAAGAAAGGGTTTTGATCAATAAACCTTAAGGTCAACCCCTCCCCCGAAGGGTTGAGCTGGAAAAAAAAATAACCTGAAGCCCCAGACACAATCAGGTCGAATGTTCTAATTCTCTGTAGTTAATCTCTAAAATTCTTTTCTAAAATATATATTGTGCCATAAAACATATATCTTTTACAGGAATATTTTCTGCTTTAATTGAATTATCAAGAGTGAATGTTGTGTTTCATTTCTTACTGATAAAATTAAACAGATTGAGAATCTGTTGATGACTATCTGACCATCTATTTGCTTTCAGTTCTACTTTGCAGCCCACCAGGAAGCCTTTTAAACCCAGTACTTAATTATTTCCACCAATGCAGAGCAAAATTAAACAAACATACATTTGGAGAGAAGGGGCAGCTCATTTATGATGACTATTTTTATTAACATGAGAACAAAGCTGACTTTTCACACTTGGCCAATAGAGAAGAATTCTAAGCAAAGGAGTTATTTTCTGGCTCAGTCCCTCACATTTTGGCTTTATTAGTTTGTTTGAAGTGTTTCAGATTGCCAGAACATCAGGCAAAAGTTAAATATAAGTTTAAAAATATCATGACGAATTAAAAAAATTGTACATTTAAAAGTATTCAGTGTTAGTGCTGCTAGATTTTTGTTTCATTACTTTTCATTAACATGACTAATCAAGATTTGACTCTAGTAAGAGTAAAGCCTAACATTTATTTATGCATTGTGTATGTCATGCACTGTGCCCAGTGCTTTACATGCTTTATCTGAATTAGTTTAATCCTTGTGATAACATTGTGAGGTAAGTGTTAGTATTAGATCCATTTTATGTAATTGGAAGGGATATCTCTAAGACCCAGAAACTAGGTACATTGCTCAAGATCAAACAGTTACAAATGGCAGAACTGGGATTAGAACCCAGGTTGTTCTGACTCCAGAATCCACTCCTAAGGACTGTGTTATTTAATTTCCCTCTTAGTGTATAGATATTGAACAGAAATTATGTCAATAGTACATTAAATCTTATCATGCGATTGGGAATCTGTAACTGCCATTTAATAACTGGATGATGCCTGAAAAGAAAGAGAAAGCCTGAATGATGCCTAACTAGGCAAATGTGTCTTCATCCGTAATCTGCATGTGAGAATTAGGTGGGAGTAGGGGAGGTAGATTAGTAGCAACATTTTCATATACAATTTAGTTTTTTTTTTTAATAAAATTACCTAACCAAGGGCGCATTTTTAAATAGCATTTGTGACACATATTGAACTTTTATGACTTTGGTTCTCTTCCCTGAAAAGTATTTTTGTGTGGTTATAGACCAATATAATTAAAATGTGACATTTTATGATTTTGTAAATCTAAATTCATCCAGAGTCAGTACTTCTATGACTTGTAAACTCTGGTTCTGGACTCTAGTCTTTGAGTTCTGTCCCTTTGGCTTAGTCTTTTCTGGAAATGAGACCCTATCACAGAGTTGGAGTGGTGCCAAACATTTTTGCTGAGGGGATTTCCGGCAATGAGTCAAGACAAAAAGAACTTCACCTTTTAAACACCAGAGAATGTTCATCTCAGTTAAGAGTTACAACATGAGAAAATTGTGTCTGTTTCATCACCACTCAGCCAACTGTTTCACCATAAGTGCAGCATGTTTTTCAACACTGAATTTATAACAGTAAATATACATTTAATAGTGGCTGTATTATATCAGAAATCATTCTATACAGTGTGATTTAGAAGGAAGATGAAGGTAAACAAGTACTTAATATGTTAAAAATATGATAAAGCATCTCATTTGTTTAATTTATCATCCAGATAATTTGTCAGCTTTAGTTGATAATAAGAGCTATCATTCATTGAGCACTTAAAATGTGCCAGCCATAGTGGTAAGAACTTTAGATGTGTTATATCATTTAATTCTTGTGACAACTCAGTGAAGTCAGTGCTTCTATTATGCGCATTTTTTTTCTTCCTTTGTTCCCTTCTTTTTTTATTGAGATGTAGTTGATTTACAATATTATATGTTTCAGGTGTACAACTGGTGATTCACAGTTTTTAAAGGTTGTGCTCCATTTATTGTTAGTATAAAATATTGGCTATATTCCCTGTGCTGTACAATATATCCTTGTAGCTTATATGTTTTATACATAGTAGCTTATACCTCTTTTTTTTTTTTAATAGTTGTGGCACATGGGCTTAGTTGCTCCATGGCATGTGGAATCTTCCCAGGGCAGGGCTCGAACCCATGTCCCCTGCATTGGCAGGCAGATTCTTTACCACTGCGCCACCTAGGAAGTCCTAGCTTATACCTCTTAATCCCCTATTATTATGACTATTTTTAAGAAGAAGAAACAGGCTCAGAAAGCTAGCAATGTCAGAGAGCTAGCAAAGCACCCCTCAGGTCTGTCTGATTCCAGAGCCCATAACCTTAACCTTTATGCTATTCTGCCTACTGATTGTTATTTATTAATTACCCAGTATGAATGTAGTTCTGAAATTAATTTAAAAGTCATTGTAAAATTGCTTTTCTTCTGAACTTGGAAAATCATGAAAAGTACTTCTTAATTAATTGGTCTGTAGCAGTTCCGAGAATAATTCTAGTGGCCTGTTACGTCATGTAGAGAACTTAGAATTCCTTAGAGCAGAAAATTAAAGTCATAATAGCTCTGTGTATATGATTAGTTAGAATGAAGAACATGTGCTTTTATCCCAATGTAAGAAAATTACCTTGTGTAAGACAGTCTAACTAAAAGTAGATAAGACATATTGTTTTGGGAAGGGATTTTAACTTTTTAGCTAAAGCACGTAGCTTTAGGGTGAGGTACGCATTATTGCCTGTTGCCTGTGTGATTTGAGTAGGTCACTAAACCTTTCTTTGCTTCTCATCACCCTCATAAGTCGAATATAAATGACATAAAATTGAGAGCATTATGGAAGAAAACTTCTTCAAGTATTGTCATTGGAAATCTATTACTGAAAATTGTGGAATTTGATCTCACACTTTCAGAAACAAACATAATTGATCTTGTACATCAACTAAATATTTTGAATTCAAAAAAAGGCAGTGGTTGGGGTGAAGCTTTTTCAGTGAGTTCCTACTTAAAAATTTTAGAAATAAAGGTCTTAAATTTAACTCTTCTGAGCAATATTGAGAGGACACTCAGGCATTATATAAAGAGCTGGCGAGGCAACAAGACAAACACCTGGTGAGTTTTAAAGGGAATAAGTAGTAAGTGTGACAAGATCCAGAATAAGGTGAATTCTGTACCAGACCTGGAATTTATGTGATTTTTTTAAAAAAAGAGGTTGTTGAAAGGCAAATATAAAAATATTATAGGAGAATGTGACTAAACATTTATTTTTTGTCCAGTTGTATTAGGACATATCATTACGCTTTGAAGTTGAAATTGAAGAATGATTTTTTCTTGGTATGTGTTTGTATCCCTTTTATTGTGTGGTTATGTTCAGGGTCTGCATAGGGGCTAAAGGGAGGAATATGCATATATTTTTCCTGGTATGTAGTCTGACTCTACCAAAAACTTGACCTTAGAACTAAAGCTACACATCCCATGGGATCCTTACACTGCCCAAATGTCAGGGACTGTGTGAGGGAGGTCCCACCAGCCACACAGCATGTATATACTTTCAAAGTTCAGTGACTCTAAATTTCATGAAAAGTGATGCACCATATGATGCTTTGAAACACAAAACATCTAACACAATATTATCTAAATAATTTATGTCTGGATACCTAAGTAGATTTACTATAAATCAATAGGTAATTACTTTTTAAAATCACTCGTTTACAGAGATGGATTTTAGTTTTTCACTGTGTAATGTGGATGAATAGAGAAGTATTATTGTACTTTATTGTACTAATACTTTATTGTACTAATACAATAAAGTATTGTACTTTCAGATTAATGTATAAAACTAGGGACACAGTGCATAAACATCTTATTGCTTGGAATATATAGAGAACATCTAAAAAGGGGGCTATTGCTATACCAATTAGATACCGTATTGTGCAACAGCTTATGTTAAGAGATTCTGGGGGAAGAAAAGTGCAAAACCTGAACTTTTGGGTTGTCGAAACATGTGTTGCTCCAATAAACAATTATGAGGCAAAGGAGTTAGACAATCTCATAATCAGTGAGATAATTATGACCTAGTTCTATACCCACATTTGCAAAAAGGACTACCATTTGATGTCCTTACAAGACTTCATGAAAATATTTGAAGTTGGAATGGTGGACATTAATTTACGTCTGTTTTGTTTTAATAAAAATATATAGCAAGTTTCATTTCATATGATTAATCATGAGCCCTTATTATATGTAAAAAGCACATGATAAAAGACAGATGCATGTTGTTGTATATAATAGCATTAAACATTTTTTTCTAAAGAATTTCTCAAGCTATAGAGATTGTCTCTACCATGGTAATTATTTCAAAGTCACGTAAGGCAGGTTTCTGTACATAAAAGAACAGATATTAAGGCCAAGTCAAAACATCAAACAAACATTAGTATATGTATACATACATACCATGTAAACACTTGGCAGAGATGCTTAAGTGCAGAGCCTTACATAGGGTGTACAGTTTGCATAAATAATGTGAGCAGGCCCTGCTAATTCTGGATCTATAGGCTTTGTGGGGATTTTCTTCCTTTCATCCCCAAATTTATTAATTCACTGAGAAAATATTTATTGCCATCCCACTGGGCTAGACTCTGGACCCAGGTTCTCAAGGGCAAGAAAAAAGGGCCAGGCTTAAAGATTCCTCAGCCTCTTCTCTGAGCCAGGAGAAGTGAGGAAGTATGAAGATGTCAATTTTAGGGACTACGTTATATGGTCTGCAGATAAGGAGTTGTATGTGAGGGGCTCAAAGGCAGAAGTACTTCAGGGACTACTTGTCTGAAAGTTGGTATGCTGTCTCATAGGAATCAACATTCTACCTCCCAACGAATGTCTCAGAGTACTTTGTCTACCCCTTCTAGTCACCCTGACAATGATCTCCTCCTTGAATAACTATTCTAACAACAATAGTTTATTAGTTCAATTCAAGCTTTACTTAATTTTCCTGCCATTTCACTAGAGAAGGGTGTGGGAAGCAGATCCTAGGCACAATTTGCACTTTTTTCTTATATTTAAACATTTTTCACAGGCATGATTATTACACAATTCTGATTAAAGCCAAATGTAGCAGTGATGGCAAATTAGATTTGTGGTATCACTGCCTATTTCTGTAAGTTACACTGTGATTCTGTAACAAAGCATGCTAAGCCCCTTTTGCATTATCTGAAAAATTTCTTTTAGACTTCTCTATAATCCCTTCACTTTGGGACCACCCTGGCCTTGATCTTTTGTGTAAACAATTATGCCTTACAAAACTCTGAGGTGTATTCATGAACGCTTTTATTTATAACATCCCAACCATCTTATGCTTGCTTTCCCTTCCTGTTCTCCTGGGCTCTTTCTTTTTTTCCCAAGGATTATAGGATTAAACCAATAGTATGGTTTAATGTTTGGTTCAGGGTTCTGTATATCAATGTCCTTTATTTACTTTGAGTTTAGCTCATGCCATTGCTATGTTAAATTTGATAAGTCATCTCTTGAGCCAGAGTTTCCAGTGTGGGGGCTATTCAGTGTTTGCCTTTGGTCAAGCATATATCAAAAGAGGCTAAATGCAGGAATAATCAATATTTCTCCTTATGTTTCCACCCAGTCGTTAGATAAATAAAGATAATTTTAGCTCTTCCTCCCCCCCCAATATAGTTCTAATTCTTCCCAGCACAAACATTTGAACCCTGTCAAAAATGGTTGCATCCATTACCAAGATTAATAAGCATCTAAATCCAGTTGGGCCTTGTTGTTCTTGTGGATAAATTTTCTCCTAGTACCAGATTGTTCTTAAACTAGCATTATGGGGAATTCCCTGGAAGTCCAGTGGTTAGGACTCCATGCTTCTACTGCATGGGGCGCGGGTTTGGTCCCTGGTCAGGGAACTAGGATCCCGCAGGCCGTGTGTGGCAACCATAAAAAAAAAAAAAGGTAGCATTATGACTTTCAAATTTTTGTAACAGTGCTTACTGGACTAAAACAACTATATCTAGATAGAAAGGGCATGGTAAAAATTATAATGACATTTGTTATTAAGAAATCTAGAGTATAACACTGAAAGTCCCTTCTTTGTGGAAAAAAAATGGCTTTCACTCTTTTCCATTTTTCTCAGCATCAAACATACTAAAAATAAAAATATTAAAAGCATCTGGGTAGAAGGAATCATAGGAGGTCACCCAGTCCATACACATAAGGATTGCCTGTGAACTGTCCCAGAAAGATCGTAATCAATTTTCTCTTAGTAAACTCTCCAAAGAAAGAAATATACAACCTCCCTTGATAATATGCTGCGGTACTACATTCTATTCCTTGTTGTCCTAGACTCTGGGACTAAGATTGTAGAAATCTGGGTGACCAATGGTTAATTTTTACCTCTTTTTGTATAATGAAGAGAAGGGTTAGATTCTTGAAGCCGTGGAAGCAAAAGAAGTAAAGTACTGTACAATACATAGAGATTCACCAGTTATCAATTCAACACATATTTCCTGAATACCTGCTGATAAAATATTCACCTCTGTGGGGGACAAGGAAAGAGTTCATAACCTACCTTGTTTTGGAAAGCTTAAAACTGGTCTGATTTTTTTTCCTCTTCTCTTCTGCCCCTCTTCTTTTTTAGGAAGTGTTCTGGGCATTGTTCATGCCTGAAGATTAGTACACTGTAAGATCATGCCATAAGAGAATTCCCATATGTTGGTTATTTTGTGAGATTTGTGATTTATTGAATTTATACTAATCTCAAAATAAGCACCAGAGTAAAAAAAAATTCATGAAAAAATAAACACTTTAAAATTGATAATTCCCTAAGTCCAAGTATTGGGCATTGTTCATTCATAATAGTTGATGGTGTTATTAATGAAAAAAATAATATGGCATGGCTAATGTAAGACCTAATGTAATGCCTTTAAAAGGTTCAATTTTGAGAAAAATATTTTGTTATAAAATTATGAATTATACTTCTTACTGTTGTAGAGAAAACACAGCTGTTTTAGAATGCTGAACTGAGGACTGTGACTTTGTAATGTTGTTTAATAGTAATTTGTTTGGAATATTTCCCATCATCAGTGGGCTAATCAACAAGGAAGCCCTGGATCAGGGAGTAAAGGCCTTAAGATAATGATTAATCTCCATGCTTTTTTTCCCCTGTAAAATAGAAGAAATGACCTTATCCCCACTTCCCATGAATGCTAGTTAGATTTTTAAAAATGTGAAGAATAGCAAGTACTTTGAGTTTCTTTGAAAGGAAAGAATTTTTCTTTAGCAGCCTGAAATATTTTGGTAAAATTCTTAAGGCGGAATGGTCTTTTCTATTTTTCTTTTATAAGTTGGAATTTTGTGTTTTGTTTTTAGTAGTCCATGATTAGGCTTCAAGAAAATCTCAACTCCTTGTTTTCTTTTGAAATCCTAATATTGCACAGGAGAGAGTTTTACCTATCATTCCTTTTCCATTGAAAATGAACTAATGTGTTAAGGAGAAATACTATAGACTCTTATGTTTCTCTCTCTCTCTCCCCTCCGCTTCCCCCCTTTCTCTCTCCCTCTCTCTGATTCTTTGCTATGCCTTTGTAAGAATGCACAATGGTTTGCAGTTAGATGAATGTGACATTTAATAACAAAGTTGTGACCCAAAGAAGTTACATTTTAAGCTAGAAAAAAGGTACTAAGAAAAGATTATACAGGACCTTCAACTCAGCTCTATAAAATAGGCTAATAATGCTGTTTGTGACATTCACATTTTCAAATTGGAGTTGTCACATATAAAAACTTATAAATGTATAATATTGTGTTCTAGAAAGAGAATTTTATGTTATTGAAAATGATCACATTCTTTTCATTGATAATCCCTCTCTTTTTGGATGATTTCCTCCCTACCCTCCATTCCTTCTGCATCTATGTCAGTAGCTCTTATGCTTATTTGTAAAATATTAAAATCCTACTCTCTTTGGGCATTTTTCACCTATTTCAGGCAAATTCACAATAGGTTCCAGTCTCAAGACCTTCCTAAATTATAAACAAATTTTGTGAAACCCTATTAAATATACCCCAAATATGGCTTTTTTAAAATAAAATTTATGAACCAGGAAGACAAGCTGAGGCACAGGTTATGTGC
Source organism: Hippopotamus amphibius kiboko (assembly GCF_030028045.1). Taxonomy (NCBI): domain Eukaryota; kingdom Metazoa; phylum Chordata; class Mammalia; order Artiodactyla; family Hippopotamidae; genus Hippopotamus; species Hippopotamus amphibius. The sequence goes on along the minus strand of NC_080203.1, from coordinate 68,428,811 downwards.
TTAACCTCAAACCACATAGTTCGAGGCAAGACTGTGAATGAATCAAGAATAGATGCTAAAAGGCATTTTTTTTTCCTGGTCACAATCTGTGAGATTAAGATGGTTTGTATTTACTAACTTCATTTTATACAAAAGCTTATTTTGAGCCTCCCTTATGATTCCGCTGCATTTGTCTTAAACTCCATTTTTTTACATAGTATAGTAAAAAGACCACTAATCATCCTTTGTTCAGTCTTTTTCTTTTTTTTTTTAAATAGTCTTTTCCCCCAACTCTGGCACTGGGAACACAGGGGGTTTTTTGTTTTGTTTTGTTTATGGTTTTTGTTTTTTTTGTTTGTTGTTTTTAATTTTTTGGCCATGCTGTGTGGCATGTGGGATCTTAGTTCCCTCTCCAGGGATCAAACCCATGCCCCCTGCATTGGAACCGCAGAGCCTTAACCACTAGACCACCAGGAAAGTCCTCTCTTGTTTTGTTTTTGTTTTTTAAGTCATTACAGAAACCATGAAGGGGTGTTATTTTAGTTTCTTCTTGGAGATTGCTGTTTAAAGCTGACTCAAATTCTGTCTTTTCTAAAGAAGATTGGATAATGACCTAATGAATGATATGCAGAGCTAAGTAAACCTGGCATCCTCATAAAAGTCCTACACAAATAGAGACTATATTTCATTCAACACCCATGCATTTTTTCAAGCCTTTCAAGCCTGAAGAAAGTTCTGCCACCCCCAATACCAAATCTATTAATTTTATATAATTAAGAGTAAGGAAACACAATGATTCTAGTTGGACTGTTAGCCAAAATTTGGGCCACTACCAATTATATTGTAAATGAAGTCAAGGCCTCAGAAAGATTGCTTTACCTTAACCTAAGTATTGGCAGTAATTTAATTTTTCTTCTGAAAAAATGAAGTTTCTTTTTAAAATTAGGCCTTTGTCACATTTTTAGGCATCTGCATTCATCCCAAGATTCTTTTGGATAGTCTTTGGTGAAACCTATGTATATATAAACATTAGCTGAACTTTTGCTCCTATAAAAGCTTTTTTTCCATAATGAGTGAGGTTATGTTGATAATATTAATCTTGAGAAATAGGAAGCCATGACTTAGGAATTTTAGCATCCATTTGATAACATATATCGGAGAACTACAGGATAAATGCCAGCTGACTTAAATTGATACTTTATCTTTTATTGGGAGAAAAATCAATCATTCTCTCAATTGTCTCTGTGATCCATTCCACCCAGGATCCTCATATTAATCTTCCTAAATATACTCTAATCTTCTCCAGAAGACACCTTCAACCTACATTAGGTGTCTTTTTATAATCTGGTAGCACCTTGTGCATAGTTTTATATCATTGCATATTGTACTGGATTGGCCATAAAGGTCGTTCGGGTTTTTCCGTAAGATCTTAGGGAAAAACCCGAACGATCTTTTTAGCCAACCCACTGTTATAATTTTCTGTTTATATCTGTCTTTCCCACTAGACTGAACTCCTTGGGCTCAGGGTCTTTGTTTTGTGCACCTCTGTTGTGTTCTCAGGCTGTAGCACAGTGCCCAGTCCCCAGAACTATGTGATGAATACATGCTTATGGACTTAGTGGATGTATGAATGAATGCATGCATGAATAAAGCACTTGATTTATCCCAAACAATAATTTCAGTAAAATCATGGATTTAATGTGCTAATTACCTATTTTTCTGCTACATATTAGCATAAACATATACAATTAAAGAAACGTCTTTAATCTTGTGTGCCATCAATGGAAAGCACTGCACTAGAGGCACTATTTGGTCCAGACACCTGAGTTTACTACTTCCTGCACGTGCCAGGTATATCCTCACCTCTGTGCCTTTACTCCCAGTGTTTCCTCTACCTGAGTTATCCTTTTCCCATTTCACAAGGCCTTGGTCTTACACATCTTTACCCTTAATTTTCTGGCTACGTAAAGTAAGGCAGTTCTTTCTACCTCTAAACTCCTTTAGCATTTATTGTCTATATGTTTCATAAGAGATACTCATCATATTGTCAGCTATGTTCTGATTACTCCATTAAACTCTCTGAGGATAGAGACTATATCATATATGTCTTCAATCCCTAGCCCAGGAGAGAGATTCAGTAAATGCTTGTTGCTCAGTTACTTTTCTTAGTGATGTTGTTGCCATAATAAAATAAGCAACATTAGTGTAAGATTTTATGTGGAAGGAATTGTATCTATCAGTGAAGTCTAATTCAAGACCCATAGAATTTTTTAGGTGAACTGAACCTATAGCCCAGTCTGTCCAACATTTTATTCACCGCAAATATCTTTTTTTAAAACAGCCTTCTAAATATTGACCTTCTCCGTTGATCCTTCTAGTAATTCTTCAAATAGATTGTTCCATTTTCAGAAAACTCTGGTTAGTGTATACTAATAACTACTACTGTTAACTCCTAAGTTAGTAAATACAACTTCTAGAAGATATCCAAGTCCTAATTTCTGGAACCTGTAGATGTTAACCTCATATGGAAAAAGGGACTTTGCTGTTATGATTCGGTTAAGGATCTTGAGATGGGGAGATTATTCTGGATTATCTAGGTGCGCACTAAATGTAATTATAAGGGTCCTTATAAGAGGCTGGGAGAGGAAGATTTGATGATAGAAGGGGAAGTAGGAGATATGATGATGGAAATAGATTGAGAGTGATGCAAGAAAGGGGTCATAAACCAAGAAATGCAGGCAGCCTCTAGAAACTAAAAGAGGCAAGGAAAACAGAATTCCTCCTAGAGCCCTCAGGAGGAACCAACACTGCCACCATCTTGATTTTAGTTCCATGAAACTAATTTCAAACTCTGACCTCCAGAACTATAAGTGAATAAATCTGCATTGTGTTAAGCCAGTAAACTTGTAATTTGTTTTTGTGACAATAAGAAACTAATAGAACTCCCAGCTCTGCCATTGATAAGTCATATATTCTTGGCCAAGTCACTTAACTCTGTCACTGTTTTTGTTTCTCTTAGGTAAAGAGGATGGGTTTAACATTGCCTATATTATAGATCATTCAAGCCTGTTATGAGGAAATTCATAAAGTTGTACCTGAAATAAATGCTTTGGGCTTTTAACAACAGAGATATCATTGTGAAAGATGGAGGGCCAAAGACCAAATGTTGAGTAGTTGTTTGTTAGTCCCTACACCAGTTAAAAACATGGTGCAAACTTTTTAGATACTTCATGGATTTTAAACTGTCACATTTTATTTTGATCTGAAGAAAATTGCCAGAGCTATTGCTAAAATATACAATTAGTCTCTCATTAAAGAGTTCTATGTTATTTTTCTGCTTAAAAGCAACCACCATGTTCTCTTCTGTACATTTCCCACCACCATATGCCCTTACTCTGCTGGTCTGTTTCAGAACAGAGAGCTTGTCTCATTGCAAAACACTTGGGGCTCAAATCTATGTGAAGAATGCACAAAAATTCTTGAACAAACTATCAGATGGGACTGTTGACAACTTCCTAGTTTGAAGGAAACCAGTTGTCTTATGTTTTTAGTTTTGCTTTAGAAATGAGTTATTTTTACTTGCTGTCTTGATAAGTCTCTAAAAGGCACAATGATTTCACTTGCTTTTTAAGCTTTTAGTAATAGTAATCTTTTACTTGCAAATTTTCTTTAAATCATAGAATTTTTGAAAATTTGTTGTTGTTTATTTAGTTATTATAATCTGGATGTGCTGTTAAATTGTCTACGCCAAGAGTGGGGTGAGTTTCATGAATGGTGAACTAATGCTTGGAGTATTATCCCACATAACAATATACTTCACTCATTTCTTGGGTTTGCACTCTCTTGCAATCCACAGAAGTTATTATAAAATAAGCTGTGACCATGTTCACATATTCGTTTTCTCTCATATATTTCACTAAGCAGGCAATTGTAGATACTAGGGTTCTAGAAAATACAGTTACAATGATTGCACATAAATATGTATAGACCTTTCTTAGTGATAGTTAATGTGTTTATGAGAACAGTCCATTTTAACCCAGAGTATGTAGCTAATCCACTTTGTTCACATGTTTTGTGTATATAACACTTAATTTTTTTGAGAGTCATTTCAACAAAATGATGCATGAGGTATAGCTTTTGAGTTACATGTGGAACTTAGAGGTTTTGCGATTAGCCCCACTGGGACTTCCTAGGTGGTGCAGTGGTTAAGAATCTGCCTGCCAATGTAGGGGACATGGGTTCAAGCCCTGCTCTGGGAAGATTCCACATGCCACGGAGCAACTAAGCCTGTGTGCCACAACTATTGAGCCCATGTGCCACAGCTATTGAAGCCCACACGCCTAGAGCCCGTGCTCTGCAACAAGAGAAGCCACTACAATGAGGAGCCCACGCACCACAATGAAGAGTAGCCCCCACTCACATCAACTAGAGAAAGCCCGTGTGCAGCAAGGAAGACCCAACGCAGCCAATAAAATAAATAAATAAATAAATAAATAAATAATAATAAAAAAAAGATTAGCCCCACTGAAGTTTGGGAATCCTGAGTGGCCTAGATGAAATGGTGGTCCTCTTTTGAAAAGAATGTATATAATTTGATAATTCTTTTTTAAGGAAGTCTGTGATGCATATTCATCTCTGTTGCCTAGAATTCATTTTCAGAGACTATGGAGGAGGTGTCAATGATTAAATTACATGGGGTTACTAGTAATTAGGCAGTTTCTGGCCGTGTGGTTTAGTGGAAAATATACTGGATTTGGAGTAGGAAGTTCAGAGGTTGAGTTTTAGTTTCACCCTTCATAGCTAGTTTCCCTAGTTTCTGTGAACCTCAGTGACCCCAACTAAAAAATGAGTATACTACTACTTGCTCTACCTATTCTGTTAGCTTATTGTAATGAATGAATGAATATATATTCATTTATCAAGTATATTTTGAATATTTTCTATGTGCTTAGTTCTGTACTAGGCCCTGGGAATTCAGCAGTGAACAAGATTGACATAACTCCTACTTTCGTTAAACTTACATTCTGATGGAAAAAGAAGTGAACACATAAATAAATATGCAATTACAACTTGTGATAAGTGCCATGAAGGAAGAAGACAGGGTTTAGCGTGAGAGTACAATGAGAGACTTACTTTAGGTAGTGTGGTCAGGGAAGATCCCACTGTGTAGGTGATAATTAAGCTTAGTCCTGAAGGAGAAAAGGAAGAACCAGGTAGATTACATGCAAGAAAAAGAACATTTCAGGCAGAGGAATAGCAACTGCAAAGACTTAGAGAAGGAAATGAGCTTGGCATATTTGAGGAATACAGATAATCCCCAGTGTAGCTGGAGCAAATTGAAAAATTTGAAATAAAATTGGAGTAGAAGTCACAAGATAAAGCAAGTAGAGTCTTGACAGTACAATGCCAAACTTCATGAACTCTCAAATCTTCTGTAAGTTAAAAGTGGTGATAGCATTATTGGCACTACTGTTATCCACATAATATCCCCGAGTTCTTTCATTCCTGTAATATGTGGTCCTAAGTGACTCTTGACACATGAAGATAAGCCTGTGGACTCCTGTATTTCTACTTAGAGCTGAATGGGATGAAAGCCAGATTTCTCTCACTTGCCTTAAGATCAAAAGTATGCTAGGTGTCTTCCGTGGTTACTTTCCCCCAAATGAGATTATCTGTTCCTTGGAGTTCCTGGATAGTTCACACTAGGTTGAAGAGTCTTAGCTGTTTGTACTTGTAACATCAACAGTTTCATTCACATAAACTGATAGAGAACTTTTCTATTGAGAGTTGATCATATACTTCTTTACAGAAGTATGTAAAGAACATATACATATGTTCTTTACATAACACTTTTCAGGTAAAGCAAGGGCTTACTGTTCCAACCAGTTTCTAGAGGAGATAGAGATTCAGGAAGAATTGCACATCCCTTACCCTACCTGGATTATATGGTTGTTGAAGTAGAAGACTTCTTGGAACGACAATATGGCAGAGTAGGAAGTGTCCTTAGAAAGTAGCTATTTCAAATTCCTTGTTATATACATAAAGAACTGTAGGGACTTTCCTGGTGGTCCAGTGATTAAGAATCTACCTTCCAATGCAGGAGACGCAGGTTTGATTCCTGGTTGGGGAACTAAGATCCCACATGCCACAGGGCAACTAAGCCTGCACACAGCAACTACTGAGCCTGTGTGCTCTAGAGCCCATGTGCCACAACTAGAGAGCCCGTGTGCCACAACTACTGAGCCCATGAGCTCTGTAGGCTGTGTGCCACAACTAGAGAGCCCTCCAGCCGCAACTAGAGAAGCCCACATGCTGCAATGAAAAGACCCTGCATGCTGCAACAAAGATCCTGCTTGCTGCAACTAAGACCCGACGCTGCCAAATAAGTAAATAAGTAAAAATTAAAAAAATAAAAGAACTATAGCTCAGGGACTAGACTCCAGGTCAACTGACTCCCAGGTCAGTTCTCTTTAAAACAATGTGTTGATATGTTGAAGTAAGGCACATATGTTCACTAATTGGTGGTCTGTGGCTCTTCAGGGAGAGAAGCCAGAAAAACCATGTTGAATTGCCCTTGGAAAATTTTCATGTAGAAATAGGTTTAAATATTGTTTTAGTAGAAGCCTGTGAACACAAGCATTGTTCACTCTTAATCTCTTAGGAAAATAGTTTTCTGAGGAAAAGAATGACACCTTTCACCAGACACATATCTAAAGAGATGGACATCCAGATGAAGTTCTATTTGTAAATTTGGAGTCAGGTAAACACTTATCACTCCTAACTCCTTTTATCATTTAAAACAGCTGTGAAGAACAGTGTCAATTTTTTTTTAAGTAAGGAGAGTTGAATTTCATTTTACGTATATTACTAGCCTTTGAAGGTATCAGTATCCATCGTTTGTCATTTTTAGAACAGAAAAATTAGGTTATAGTTTTGGACACTTCCTTTTATTAATCTTTTCTATCCGAACCTAAGGATCTAAACAAAGTAGTAAACTGTATTATGGGATTTTATCCTCTGTTAAAAAGCAGTCAACTTGTTGCAATAGCTGATTAGAAGGGGGATTCCTAACTCTTCACAACTGCTAGTAGTTAGTTATCAATTTAACTGAATTGCTATTTGTTAAATGGTGATTGTGTTGTCAATTTTTGTGATAAACTAGTCAAATTTTTGCTGAAAAGTTAAGTTCAAAAGAGAATATCCAATTTGTGCAAAATTAATGTGTGCTAGCAGTTTTCGAAATGACTTGTCAGTTAAGTTTTAGAATAACATTGTTATATAATAAATAAATAAATATATATATATATAACATTGTGATATATATGTGTGTGTATATATATGTATAGTATATATATATTTGGTCATTGTTTCTTGTTCATGGCACAGAACTCCTAAAACCTTTAGAGTATCCTTAGAGATAGGAGTGCCTTTTGTTATTTATAATGGGCGCCTTTCAATCACACCTGAGTTTATGCTAATGAGGTGGCTCTTGGCAGGGTGGGGCCTCTAGATGGGGATGGGATGGGGGGGCGCTGGTCTCCAGAGACACCAACCAGTGGATTGGGGGTTGGAACATTTACCTCCCCCACCCACTGGGAGGGGAGAAGGGCTGGAGATTGAATTCAGTCACCAATGGGCAGTGATTTAATCAATCATGCCTATATAAAAACTCCTAAATGGCAGGGTTTGGCGAGCTTCCAAGTTTGTGAATACTATATTCACATTCCAGGGGGTGGTTCACCTTGACTCCACAGGGACAGAGGCTCCTGTGCATGGGACCCTTCCAACTCTCACCCTATTTACCTATTCAACTGGTTGCTTATTTGTATCCTTTAAAATAAACTGTGATAGGAAGTAGAGCACATTCCTGAGTTCTGTGAGTTGTTCTAGTGAATTATTGATGCTGAAGGGGGCTTGTGGGAACTCTTGAATTTGTAGTTGGTCAGGCAGAAGTGTGGGTCACCTGGGAACTCTGCTTGTGGCTAGCATATGAATTGAGGGCAGTCTTGTGAGACTGGGCTCTCTAATATGTGGGATCTGATCTAATTACAGGTAGTGTCAGAATTATATTGTTGAACACCCAGTTGGTGTTGGAGAATTGGTTGTTGTTATAGAAAAATGACACGTAGTTGTCAGAAAAACCACACAATCATGTTGGTTAGTTTGTTTTGAGATTAAAATGTGAATGTTTGCCATTTAAATTCTGAGTCTTCTTTGATTCTAGTTTCATAACCTTATTAGCTTCCATAGGTTATAGCAGTAATATCTCTATGAGAACCTTTCAGAGCCTTATACTATATGGAACTCAGTCATATAAAGACTAATGCCAAGCTGTTAAAAGGTCCCCATTGGAAAAAATGGCAGCTTTGGGTACAGGACTGCAGTAGCAATATTCTCTGGGCATGAGCAAATGAAAGTAAATGAGACAATGTATGTGGTACTTAGCATAATACCTGGCACAAAGTAGATGCTATATATATCATATATATATATATTCATGTATATGTTTACATATATATGTGTATATATATACATATATATGATTAAAAATGATTAGAGAAAACAATTTAGGAGATTCAAACAAACTTTTAACACATGATGAAACAATCTCTATTCAGAGAACTGCAAAATGGGACAGAGGGCAGGAAGCTTTTATAGGGTAAAGAATAATGAACAAGGAAAAGAAAAATAGAAAATACCTAATTGATTGGGACCACATAGTCAACCTTGTTTGGAGTAAGAAGGCCCAGGGTTGGCTTGGCATTTGGGGATTGGCTGACTGGGTATACCGTGTTTCAGGTCAAATGGAATATTTACAGGGACATGAAAATTGTCTGAGTTTGGGTTTGCTGACACAGCACCCTGGGCAGGAGCAGGTCCATCTTGGGTTTAGAAATTTATTTCAACTATACAGTTGACCCTTGAACAGCAGGGCTTGGAAATGCACAGACCCATTTATAGGTGGATTTTTTCAATAAATATATTATCTGTGTTTTCATTTTATAGATCTTTAAATTAACTAAGTTTGGGAAAAGTTAGTGTTTGATTAGAGATCACAATATGTGGAATCAAAAGAACGAGGATTTCAGTCCTGATTCTATCCAAACTGTTTCAGCTTCCTGCCCTTGGGTGAGTCATTATCAATCAAATTTTTTTTTGAGGCAGAGATTTCCCCTGATGTATGGGGATTTTTGACTGTGTGGGGGGGTCAACACCCCTAATTCCAACCTTGTGCAAGGGTCAGCTGTGTGTCTAGGTATACACAGACACACACACACACACACACACACACTGAAAACAGAGATAGTAATACCTACCTTCCTTGGCTGCTATAAAGTTTAAATGAGATAACATGCTTAGCACAGTGCTTAAAACAGTAACTGTTCAGTGTTACTTGATATTATTGTTATCATTATTATTACAGGTATACCTGGCTATATTTATGTTGTCCCTCAAATTCTTTGCTAGCTAGGTTCAGCACTGTATACAAGTCATTTAATTCCCTCTGAAACTCAGTTAATAAAATGGGGATAATAGGAGTTCGTATACATCACAGAATCATTGTGATGACTAAACAGGATGAAGCCCTTATTGTAGTGTTTTGCATACCATTAAGTATTCAGCAGATAGTAGTGATGATGATGAAGATGATGATGATGATGATGATGATGGTAAATAAGATGATGTCTCCTGCCCTTTGGAAAATAAATGCAGGCTGGCTGTCGCCTTTCTGAACAGTAAGACTTTTACTGCTTCACTGATAACTCTCCCAGAACTGTTTTTCCTATTACGTAATTGAGACTTTCAACATGCATACCCATCTATCCCTCCCTTCTAATGCCTTCGTTAGAGCTCTCATACTTGCAGTGGTTTCTGCATGCCAACAGCAACTTATTCTTTGTGGAAGCACGTTTGGCATGGATTAGCTTATTCTTTTGGAGATCCAGGTAAAAACTGTAATGAAAACTTTATATTGTAAAATAATGACCCAGTATTTCATTCTTCTTTAGACATTCAGAGTCAAATCCTCAATATGCCTATGAACCAGAATCTGACCCTGCACTTGTCTGACTCATTTCATTTACCACCCCACAATCCTGGCCCTGTCAGATCATGTCATTTAAAATTTTGATATTTTCTTCATTATATATTTTTGCATTAATTTTTATTTTAAAATTTATTTAAAATGTTATTTATCTTGATTATTGAGCTTTTCTGTGCCCCTCAAATTTTCACTTGAGGTGAGTGCCTCACTTCTTTCACCCTAGTCCCTTGCTTGAAACAACTGGAGAATGTCATATAACAATAGAGATACATGATAGTGGGATTCTGCTTTTTCAGAGTATAAATATAGAAATCTACCATAATATTAGTTGAATTTTTACTACCCATTTACTAAGAAAATAAATAATAACAAAAAACTACCATAAATTTGGTAACACTTTGAAATGAATTTGTATTTTAATTAACATAACAGTATCTATACATATTGGAAAAGAGTTGTATGTTTCAGTGCAAAGCTTATTCTTTCAGTATCTACAAAATGCTTTATGTACTTAGAGATTTTTATAGGCTCTTTGTAGGCAATAACTGTTCTTCCCTCTCACTCTCCTTCCCCATGGTGACCTCTGAACCACAGATCAGAAACTACTGCTGTAAGAATTCAGATCTAAGAAAAATCAGTGCACCTAAAATATATTCTAGGGAAGGTAAGGCTTGAGTTTGAACAGTGAGTAGGAGAAAAGGAGAAAATGAGTGTGGAAAGAGCTTCTATTTATTAAATGCCTTTGGGGATCCAGGCTCAAAGCCAGGCACTTTACATTCCTCTTCTCATTTAGCCCTTACATCTCTATGAGGTAGGTGTATCATGCCCATTCTACATATAGGAAAACTGAGTCTCAAAGTGCTTGAGTAACTTGACCTAGGTCTTATAGGCAGTTTTTCAGAGCCAGTATCCATACCCAGGATTTTACGTTATTAATCTAATAAGAAGGGCAGAGTCAGCTACAGTTAATGCTAGTAAAGAAAGTGTGAATTTGAACTGGTAAGCCTGGAGTCCATAGAAATTATAGCAGTTGTTTACTTTTGTACTTTCTCACTTGGCAGGCCCATGTTAATTACCTCAATGTTTTTGAATATCCTGTTGAGAAAGCTTGTGTTGTTTCCAGACTGTCATTCAACAGATTATTTCATCTTTGATTGGCTTCACTATTAATGTTTAACTCTACTGCCTGGGGTCATTCTATGGTCCAGAATAATCTTTTCCACAGGCCATCTGAACCAGGGCACAAAAACATCCCTGGTCCTGTGATTGACTCTTTCTAAATTGCATGTGAAGAAATAGCTTCCCATTACAAATAGGTTGCACCAAAGTAGAAATACCTTAACTTGGTCACTTGCTAAAAATAATAAAGCAAGTATTATAAAATCAATTATGCATGAGGAAATGGTTTTCCTCACTTTCTCTTTAGTTATCTTTAATTTTGCATTTGTGGATAGTTCACTGCAACTTTTATTTTTGAGTTCAATAATTCTTTTCTTCCAATGTTGTTCTGATTATTTTACATCCAAAGATAGCCAGTAGATGTGATTGTTGATTACATTGTTTTAAGATTTATGTTACAGCAAAATGTTCTCCATTGAGTTTTTTTCCTATAACATAGAAGAACTTTCTTCTGTTGTCAGAGGATACGTGATATTTAACATAGTAATAGACCTTATGGAAATTTCAAAATTTTAGATGAGACAACTGGAATTATTCATCTTTTTATTCCCCCAATCCTGTCTCCCTCTAAAATTATTAAACCTTTCTGGATTTTGAGGCACACAAATATTTGATCATGACTGAAAAGCTTGGTGGTAGAGGCTTACCAGGCGTGTTTTAATATCATGAGGGATTTTAATTTTGGGCTTTGGACTGTGTCCTTTTTCCCTGCCTTTAAAATTTGTGTGTCACTCTCTTTCTGACTTACTTCACTCTGTATGACAGACTGTAGTTCTATCCACCTCATTACATATAGCTCCATCTCATCCCTTTTTATAGCTGAGTAATATTCCATTGTATATATATGCCACATCTTCTTTATCCATTCATTTGTTGATGGGCATTTAGGTTGCTTCCATGTCCTGGCTATTGTAAATAGTGCTGCAATAAACATTATGGTACAAGTTTCTTTTGGGATTATGGTTTTCTTTGGGTATATGCCCAGTAGTGGGATTACTGGATCATATGCTAACTCACATATACGGAATCTAAAAATGGTACTGATGAACTCAGTGACAAGAACAAGGAAGCAGAGACACAGAATGGACTGGAGAACTCGAGGTTTGGGAGGGGGCAGGGGGTGAAGGGGAAGCTGAGACGAAGTGAGAGAGTAGCACAGACATATATATACTACCAACTGTAAAATAGATAGTCAGTGGGAAGTTGTTGTATAACAAAGGGAGTCCAACTCAAGGATGGAAGATGCCTTAGAGGACTGGGGCGGGGAGGGTGGGGGGGACTCAAGGAGGGGGGAGTCAAGGAAGGGAGGGAATACGGGGATATGTGTATAAAAACAGTTGATTGAACTTGGTGTACCCCCAAAAAATAATAAATAAATAAATAAAATTAAAAAAAAAAAGTACCATTTAGAGTCAAACTGAAAAAAAAAAAAAAATGGGTGTCACTGTCTTTGACTCATGCCAGTAGTTACTGCAAATATTTATGAGCTGGCAAGTAGTCATGAAACATTAACTTATGCAACCTGGGTTTCTACAGGCTGCATAGGTTCAAATCCCATGTAGTGGTTTAAACCACCATTTACTGGCGGTTGTCTTGAGTAGGTTACTTAACTTTTCCCTCTCAAAGACTCTGTTCCTTTATTTTCAAATAAATATAATAATATCAACCTTACAGATTTCTTTTGAAGATTAAGAGAAAATGTGATATGCATCACACTGTGGCTAGCACATAGTGGACACTTGATACAATGTAAGGGATGCTGCTGCTGCTGCTACTGCTTAACCTTAGCAAAGTAAACATGTGTTTATGAGCTTAAGGGTTTGGTATCTAGTAGACCCAGCAGAGACCACCACCAAGCTGTCTTAGAATGGCAGTTGTCCTCATCCTTTGGGAAGTTTAAAGGAGTTTCTTCCCATTTAGTTCACCACGGAGCATTGGGTAGAGGTCCCTGTTCTATACAGTTGATTCTCATTAGTTATCTATTTTATACATAGAAGTGTATATATGTCAATCCCCATCTCCCAATTCATCCCACCCCTCCCTTTCCTCCCTTGGTATCCATACATTTGTTCTCTACATCTGTGTCTCTATTTCTGCAAAAAGAAAAAAAAAAGAGTTTCTAATTTTAAAAACCCAGATCTTGGAAGAATGGGGCAAAGAGGACAGAGGGAAGGAGGTCAGAGAATTTATCCTTTTAATGCTTGGCCTTACTAGGTAGTTGGGTATCTCTGAAAGGGTGATGTGGAAATAGGGAGAGGGAGAGAAATAGTGCCTCAAGCAAATTGAGAAGCAGTAGTTCAGTTTCATACATATGATTTACACACTGCCCACTTGCACCTAGAGAGGTGTTTTTTTTTAATGCAGATTCCTGGGCCCAGGTCTAGAACTTCTGAATTATATTCCAAGTCACATTAAGGTTTGAAAATCCACTAGTACAGAGAAATCAAGTTGATCTGGGTTCAGATCTCTATTTTGACACTTATTAACTGTACTCATGCCTTTCATCCTTCTCAAGTGTCACTGCCATCTCTGCTCTTAGCTCCCTCTTTTGCTTCTTTTTTCCTTGTTATTGTATAACCTACACCAACTGCACAAACTCACTTAGGCATTTGTGTACTAGCCATCTTTCCCCCGAGACCACTGAGATGTTATCACTTGACTACTCCTTACTGAACTTGTACAGTTTTCTAGCTGACAATTATTTTTATTTGTTCACTTCTCATTCTCAATCGTTGGTCCTGACATGGCTGCCAGTCCTCCTTTCCAGTTTCTGTGTGGTTTGAGTTACTACCCTAATCAGATGCTGAGTATTTTTTACTTTTCTATTAGTATACCCAATTTACAGGCTTTATAGCAAACTTAACTCAAAAGCACAGACTTAGATGTAAAGCTTCAGTTTATAAAGGCTAAAGACCTTATCATTACTCAGTACTTCGTTGTACACCAGTGCTGATAATGTCCCATAGCTTGTTCAATAGGAAATAACACATCTGTTGGGTATGGGGGAAATGGACTAGAAGGCTGCATTTGAGCTGGATCTCAAAAAATAAGCAATGTTTCATTATCAGAGGAAAGGAAAGATCATTCCTGAGAGAGGCAACAGTAACAGCAAAGATATAACTAGGGGACTGGTGAACAATAAACATTTCATTGTTTCTCACAGTGTAACATGCAGACCACCTGCTTCAGAAATCTCACAGGATGCTTGTTCAAAACTTCATTCATGGATGCTGTAAGCTATTGAATTAGGATCTGTGGGAATATGACTCAAGAAGCTGCACTTTGAACAGCAGGTACAGCATCAAACAGCATCAAATAACTCTGTATAACTAAGACTACGGAGCTGAGAACCTGGGAAGACAAAGCCAGGTCTTTTTTAAAGGGCTAAAAACTACATAATTTGGAGAATGGATACTGACTTTTTAAAAGAAGTGGCAGTGTTTGAAATTAGTCTCAGTCCGTGGAGCCAGTTGAGATATAATACATAGGATTTTAGGAGAAAAGGAAAGAAACTGATCTGAAGTCCAGTAAGTTTTGCAGTTGTGTGTCTGTGTGTGAGTGTGTGTGTGTGAGAGAGAGAGGGAGAGAGAGAGAGGGAGGGAGGGACGGAGAGAGGGAGAGAATAGTATAATAGTACAAAGAATTACTGATATGGCTTTGAAGTACCAGAGAACCTACAGTAATAAAGCAGACACAGCCTGGAGACTTCAAGACCGTGGGGATTAGATAGACTTACATGAGGAGTATGATAGTGAAAGAAAAGTCAAATGATTATATTGAATTATATCTATTTGATTATATTTACAAAGTTCTTTCACATACATTTGCAATAATTCTCATAATAACTTAAAAGTGTAAGCACTCATGTTACCCTATTGGACATTAGGAAGCAGAGGCCCAGAAATTTAAGTGACTTTCTTATGATTACATACCTAGTAGGTAGAATAGACAAATTTTTTTTTATAAAATATTATAAAATTATATAATTTTATTTGATTTATTTATTTATTTATTTTTGGCTTGTCTTTTTTTTTATTTTTTTTATTTTTTATTTTTTATTTTTTTGGGGTTACGCCAGGTTCAAGCATCTGTTTTTATACACATATCCCCGTATTCCCTCCCTTCCTTGACTCCCCCCCCTCAAGTTCCCCCCACCCTCCCTGCCCCAGTCCTCTAAGGCATCTTCCATCCTCGATTTGGACTCCCTTTTAGAATAGACAAATTTTTAACCAAGTTTTCTGACTCAAAGTCCAGTATTATTGCCAATACACCAGTACTGCCACTCTCACCTCTGGATATAATAATAACTTTAGTAATAACTAACATTAATTGAATCCTGACTATGTCATACATTGTTTAAAGCACTTTATATATATTAATTCATTTTAGTCCTCTTTTTTATTGAGTGCTTTTGGTCTGGCAAAGATTGGTTTCCCATTCTGACTTCTAAAATCCTTATATTTAATATATGTGCCTTTCCTGTAGAGATCCTCACAACTCTATGAAACAGACCAAAAAAAAAAAAAAAAAAAGTGGGAGAAAAGCCAAGAAAAAGGAGTGGTCGAAGGACACATGAATTACAGAACTGGACAGGTCATGTTTACTTGAGCTGTGTTCATGAAGCCATCTCTGCCAATCAGTTGTGAGGCAGTAGATACGTAATAAGGCACCACCTAATTTTAAAATGTTGATCAACATGAAAATTTTAACTGAGCCTCATCTCTTATGAACCTTCAGATATGCCTGTATGTAGCACATAATTTCATGCATGTAGCCCAAAGATATATTTTTCTTCTTCGAATTGTTTACCTTCTCAAAATAGACAGGCAGGGAGCAAAAACCAGTTGTATATATATTGTAATCTTTGAACTTTAACCAATTATAGATAGCTCTTCTAGTGGCTCATACATCAAGTGTTTGGTTAACAGCTTTAAGAAAGATTCTTTACGGTCCACAGAGGACATTTTAGAGGTTGGAGAGAGGAAAATAAATCCTGGGAGTAGTCAGAGATGTTAGCAAAGCATTTTTACTTACTTCACTCCTTTGCCTGCCTCTTTTCTGGCTTAGTTCTTAGGCCTGAAAGTTCATATATCCTGCTTTTTTTTGAGTTCCTTTTCTTTTTATTTAGAATTGGAACAAAATAGGCTTTGATTAAAAGATGAATATGCTGTTTACAGTGGTTACAGTGCTAATAGAATAAATCCAGTTAGTATTCTCAGGACAGGAGAACCATCAAAGTGATGCATTGTGTTTCAAATAAGGTTTTGGGCTTCCTAGTTGGCACAGTGGTTGAGAATCCGCCTGCCAATGCAGGGGACACGGGTTCGATCCCTGCTCCAGGAAGATCCCACATGCCGTGGAGCAACTAAGCCCGTGAGCCACAACTATTGAGCCCATGTGCTGCAACTGCTGAAGCCCATGTGCCTAGAGCCCGTGCTCCGCAACAAGAGAAGCCACGGCAATGAGGAGCCTGCGCACCACAACGAAGAGTAGCCCCCACTCACTGCAACTAAAAAGAAAGCCCATGCACAGCAAAAAAGACCCAACACAGCCAATTAAATAAATAAATAAATAAATAAATAAATAAATAAAGTTAAATAAGGTTTTGAAGGGATCTTTACTTTAAAATATTTATTGAGTACCAGCAATGTATAAGGCACTCTATTTGGTGTTCTGAGGGACACAAACATAAATTAGATATGACCTGCCCTTGAGGAGATTTTAAGCTAGTAGGGATAACAAGACGTATATGTTAATATGTATATATTTTTTTTTTTTGGAATTTTTTTTCCACACAAGGACTACTAGGAGTTGAGCAAGCCTGCTTTTATGTGATAAAAGCTCTGTAAAGGCAGAAGCACTTATATCAACAATTAACTGTGAGAGTAGAAAGTGAAAGAGATGCACAATGAATTGATTTACCAATTCTTCACTCTTTACTGTGAATAGCCATTATACATTTATAATAAACTAAAACCTCTTCACTGGTAAAGATAGCATTTACTGAATATATTGTCTTGTTTTGCTGTACCAAGGTAGTTTTTTAAAAATTCAGATAGTACTTTGTTATCATACTCATGGGCTGTTTTCTCCCCAAAATAGAAGTCTTCTAGCTCAATTTAATTAAATCTTAACTCATGATCTTTACTTCTTGCCACTCTTCTCACCACTCTTCCCTTCTTAGATATACTGCCCCATCTTTCATACTGATACTTTGATAATTGATAGTTTATCAGTTAATTACTGTCTGAAATTATTTTGTCTATTAATTTGTTTTCCTATTATTAGGTTATAAACAGTTTCCTCTCATTAGATTATAAACTCTGTGGTGGCAGGAACCTTCCTTGTCTGTCTTATTTATTGCTCTTTTTCTGATGCCTAGTACAAGTGCCAGGAACCTAATAGGCTCAGCTGAATAAATACATGTTAAATGAATGATTGATTAAATGAATCTTAATCTTTAAACTTTCCCAACCTATCCATCAGTGAAACCTATCAATTTTTCTTTTAATAAGGTCTCAGATTCTTCTCTGCACTTTTACAGGTCACATCTTGCAGTTGACCCTGGACCCTTTAAAAGTAAAAAATTTCTTACCCATAGTCTGTTTTCAACCTATCCATCCTGCATATTATTGCTCTTCTAATTTTCCTCAAACAGTTTCCCTCATCTCATTTCATGGCTTAAGAACCCTCTCCAAAACCTTCTTGGTTCAAATGAAAGTAATGGGGGTGAAAGCTTAAAGTGCTATGTGAGGGTTAAGTCTTTCTGTTGCTTATTGGATTGTAAGATTTACCAGCAATCATTACCACCCTCCCTCTTCCATTGTTATTTCCTTTCTAAAACACCTATGGGTCTTATCCTCTAGTCAGCCTGATAACCTGATGGAAGCTCTGGTGCCTCTTCCCAAAGACATACAGGTACACATTTTAGGGGAGTCACAAATCCTAAGTCCTAAGTTAAGAATCCCTTTCATAATGCGAATCTCACAATTAAACATTCCACTAATTAACGTCCTATATTGCTGTAAAATTTCAGGTGCCTATGACCCCCCTTCTTATTGTAGTATTTTTATCTTCTCTTGTAGTCCCCAGAGAATGTAGTACAATGCTCGGCCCAGAACAAGCTTTTCATAAATACTTACTGACCTGACATACAGACCCTTATCCATTTGTTTCTGTGAAAAAGTTAATAATAAGAATTCAGCTAACCAGTAAGTAACTATGTGATAGTAGTTAAGAAGAATATCTGTGAACTGAAATTTTAATTATAAAACAACTAATGCTACAAGAGGGTAGCACAAGGGAATTTGGGGAGGAGTCAGAGAACTGTTCTGATTGTGCTGATGGTTACATGACTCTATGCATTTGTGAAAATCCATAGAAATGTATACCAAGAGAGTGGATTTCACACTGTATAATTAAAAATGAATTTAAAATATTTTTAATATAGTAGAGGTTTTGTTTTTGTTTTTGCTTTTTTGGCCGCGCCACGTGGCTTGTGGGATCTTAGTTCCCTGACCCGGGATTGAACCTGGGCCCTTGGCAGTGAGAGCATGGAGTCCTAATCCCTTGACAACCAGGGAATTCCCTACAGTAGAGGTTTTAACTTTTAAAATTCAACCTACTAAGCAGCATTCTGGTCTCCATGTTTTAGAATTATGGACTTGTGATTATTCTAATCTAAGGCATAATACCTTCTATAACTCAAATTTGGTGTTGTACTTCCTCTTTCTCTTTTTTCCTCCTCCTACTTTAAAATAAATTATTTGGTATGGCTGGTGAAAGTTTGCATTCATCGGTATATAGTAGCCTAATTTATATAAAGTTTACAAACTTCAACTAATTTTTTTTTCCTTTAAAGAACAAATTTTCAGGGCCAAATTCTGTTTGTTCATAAGAAGAGCCATGTATGCATTAAAAATGCAGAATTTAGACCTTAATTTAAGCTTTTTTTTTCCTCACTGAATGGTGTTCATAAACAGGCATGTCTTTTTTTCAATTGTACTAGTAGATTTATTGGAATCGTGTATTAAATTTATTCAAATGTGTTCCTTCCCTCTACTTGATGGAGAAGCTAGAGACCTTCATTCTGTGTCCTGCTCCCTCGCTGAATAAACAGAAATCATGGGCATCTCCTTTCTAGACCAGGCCATTCCATAGAAATAAGTTCTCTGCTATAAGGGAGGGTTTGGTGAAGCCCCTACTCTGTGCTAAGCTAGTGGGAAAAGTTACTCTCATATACCAGACATCTTGGTAGAAAAGGGAGAAATAATGGCAGCTGTCCTTTCAGTGGAAAATTTTAACATTGCAAATAAAGTCTATCTGTGTCTACACATGTAGTAGTGACAAAAAATATGCCACTCTTAATTTTTGGTCAAACTGACTTCACAGTGGTGCGAGGGAGGGTGGGAAGGAGTGGCAGGAGGGAGGGAATATGGGGATATATGTATAAATACAGCTGATTCACTTTGTTGTACAGCAGAAGCTGGCACAACAGTGTAAAGCAATTATACTCCAATAAAGAGCTAAAAAAAAAAGACCAGAATTTCCAGACCTTCACTAAACACACCTTCAGCTAGATGAATACCACAGATCATACTGATCAGAAGTTGTGATGAGAATTGTTCTCCGAACTGTTCAGCAGCTGTTTAAGAAATGAATATATTCGGTACAGACTCAAGGGAAATATATTCAATAACATACCATCCAGTGGAGAGTAGAAATAAAATACAGTTTTAAATTATACCATGAATCTTAATCTAAATTTCTGATATTTCAAAAAAAAAAAAAAACCTTCTGGTTCTAAATGAATACTACATATTAAAGAATCCTAGAACTTTCCTAAAGCAAGGAACACCTAGCTCTCTCCTTACTATCATAAACTAAGTTGGGCAGTCTAATAAATTGTATGATTATTGCTTGCTTTTTAATGGATTTTATGTGATAACATTTTAAAACCATTTTTATTTTTAGCTCTAGGTTTGAAAAGAAATGAATGCTGGGAAAATGTATTAGACAAAAATATGTACTAAAATGGAAATAGCTGCTTAAATTATGTTTCTGTAAGTCTTAAAAGAAATTTTATATTTTAATCTTATACTTTTCCTTTTATTAGTTTAAAGCCACATGTTGAGGTTTTTTTTCATTGGCTTTACTGGTTACCTTACGCCTTTTCAGTCCTTAGAATGAAAATTTTCCTAATTATTTAAAATTTACTAGCATTACTTTCTTATCTATACCTTACTTACTTAACTTCCATTTGTATAATGTGGTGGTAAAGATCATGAATTCAAGCAGCTGGAATCAAGCTGCTTACTTTGAATCTCTGTTCCATCATTATCTCACTGTGTCTTCTTGGGGAAGGTTAACTGCTCTAAGGGCTGTTTTCTCATCTATTAAAATGAGATAATGCGTGTAAAGTGCTTAGTGTAATATTTAGCACATGACATAAGTATTTAAAAATATTTAACTATCACAAATATTTTACTGAAGTGTAGCAAATTGAATTTAGTGTTCTACTAAATTTTAAACTTTTCTAAAACAGAAATGGTGTTTTCTCCTTTTTATGTTCCTGGAAGAGCTAGGCTGTGGAACAAGAACTAATCTACAAGATTGCAGGGTTGGGGAGGAGATTTCATGGACTGCAGAAAACAGGAAAAATATTAAAAAATAATTTTAGATTAAGTACAGTATAGCAGTAAATCTCTTTAAATTATTTTTAACACTTTTGCTTGTTTTTACACTAAGAAAAGATGATTTAGTGATTTTTCCTTGTTCCCCTACAAAACTAGTCACTGAGGTATTTATGTGTCTCAAACCTACTGTTAAAAATTTTCAGGATACTGTGATGAAGAATCGTTAACAAATACTTATCATGTAGATCTTGTAAAAGATCCATTAATACTTAAAGAAACTGCATATCTGCCAATCAACAAACAGGTATCATGAGATTTTATTGCTTTGGTAGATTGCACGGAGTTAATAAGTAACATTCAAATTTTATTTTTTTTTAATTTTTTTGTTATTATTTTTAAATTTATTTATTTATTTATTTATTGGCTGTGTTGGGTCTTCAGTGCTGCACGCGGGCTCTAGTTGTGGCGAGCGGGGGCTACTCTGTTGTGGTGTGCGGGCTCCTCATTGCCGTGACTTGTCTTGTAGAGCATGGGCTCTAGCACATGGGCTTCAGTAGTTGCGGCACATGAGCTCAATATTTGTGGCTCATGGGCTCTAAAGCGCAGGCTCAATAGTTGTGGCACATAGGCTTAGTTGCTCCTCAACATGTGGGATCTTCCTGGAGCAGGGATCGAACCTGTGTCCCCTGCATTGGTAGGCAGATTCTTAACCATTGCACCACCTAGGAATCCCACATTCAAATTTTAGAAAGACCATGATAGGCATGGATTCAATACTTGTTTGCTGCAAGTTATACCTGTGATTCTTTGCTATAGAATGAGTGAGTCAGATGCTCAGGGCACTTAGATATATGTCAATAAATTATCCGCTATCAGATCATGAGGTGATTCCTTGGAATAATTCATTCCCCTGTGCATATAAACTTTAATGGAGAGACTATATGCTATTGGCTTCCCATGGGCAATGGCCTATAATCTGTTGTAAGCAGTGAAACACTTAAAAATCATAAGGCAAAATGAGTACTTTAATACCTGAAATTTATATTCCTCACAATTTATGCTTACTTTTAATATTAATTAAAATGAAAACGAAACAAAATAAGAAGCAATTATCCTTACATAGCATTTTAGTAGTAACACCAGACATTAAAGTCCTTCTTTCATATACTTTACTTTCGATAAGAATTCTGTAAAGATAACTGACAGTTATTTTTTTCTTTTTTAAACTTGACTAGTATTAGATTTATTTCAACAAATCATTTCCTGAATCAGGAACAAAATCCTTAAGGCAAAAGCATGTTTACATACAGAGAGAATAAATGCTTTGCAGCTTGGCTAGACTTTGAGCTCATGATTTACGTTTTGTCTTTTGGCACACATATGGTTATTTGGGTTTAGAGTGAGAGAAGTTAAAGATGTAACATTGGTCACAAGAATTGATTTTGCAAGTAAACAACCCATATTATGAGATACTGCTAAATGAATGTGTTATCCCTGGAAGTAGAAGAGTTCAGTCTTACAGAATCCATGATTTCTATTTTTAATTGAATTGCTATACAACTTAACTCCTACAATTTTCTTTTCAGCCTGGTGATAAAATTACAGGAATTTATCACCAAAAACTGCATTTGATATTGAGATTAGCTTCCCCTTCAGAAATGTATAAGACAAGAGCTGAGAACTCTATAATAGCCAAATAGGTTGTACATGGTAGATATTGGCAGACAATTCTCCATTCATCTCTTGTATTTGAGCATATCTCGTGAGCAGAGGCAATGACTACCTTTGTTCTGTATTACCTTTTTTAAAGAACTTTTATTGAGATACAACTAACAGACAATAAACAGCATATATTTAGAGTGTACAATTTGGTATCCCAATCTCCCAATTCATTCCCCCCCAACCCTCCCCGCATTCCCCACTTGGTGTCCATATATCTCTTCTCTACATCTGTGTCTCTATTTCTGCCTTGCATTTCTTCTTTCATAGTTGTTAGCATTTGCCTTATGTATTGAGGTGCTCCTATATTGGGGGCATATATATTTATAATTGTTATCTCTATTTCTTGCATTGATCCCTTGATCTTTATGTAATGTCCTTTCTTGTCTCTTGTAACATTTTTTATGTTAAAGTCTATTTTATCTGAGTATCACTACTCCAGCTTTCTTTTGATTTTCATTTACATGGAATATCTTTTTCCATCCCCTGACTTTCAATCTGTATGTGTCCCTAGGTCTGAAGTGGGTTTCTTGTAGACAGCATATATATGGGTCTTGTTTTTGTATCCATTCAGCCAGTCTGTGTCTTTTGGTTGCTGCATTTAGTCCATTTACATTCAAGGTAATTATCCATATGTATGTTCCTATCACCATTTTCTTAATTGTTTTGTTGTTGTTTTTGTAGGTCCTTTGCTTCTCTTATGTTTCCCGCTTAGAGAAGTTCCTTCAGCATTTGTTGTAGGGCTGGTTTGGTGGTGCTGAATTCTCTTAGCTGTTGCTTGTCTGTAAAGCTTTTGATTTCTCTGTCGAATCTGAATGAGATCCTTGCTGGCTAGAGTATTCTTGGTTGTAGGTTCTTCCCTTTCATCACTTTGAATATATCTTGCGACTCCCTTCTGGCTTGCAGAGTTTCTGCGGAGAAATCAACTGTTACCCTTATGGGAGTTCCTTTGTATGTTATTTGTCGTTTTTCCCTTGTTGCTTTTAATAATTTTTCTGTCTTTAATTTTTGTCAATTTGACTACTGTGTGTCTTGGTGTGTTTCTCCTTGGGTTTATCCTGCCTGGGACTCTGCGCTTCCTGGACTTGGGTAGCTATTTCCTTTCCCATATTAGGGAAGTTTTCAACTATAATCTCTTCCAATATTTTCTCGGATCCTTTCTCTCTCTTGCCTCCTTCTGGGACCCCTATAATGCGAATGTTGGTGCATTTAACATTGTCCCAGAGGTCTCTTCGGCTGTCTTCAGTTCTTTTCATTCTTTTTTCCTTATTCTTTTCCACATCAGTGATGATCACCATTCTGTCTTCCAAGTCACTTATTCGCCCTTCTGCCTCAGTTAATCTGCTATTGGTTCCTTCTAGTGTATTTTTCATTTCAGTTATTGTGTTGTATATCTCTGTTTGCTCTTTAATCCTTCTAGGTCTTTCATAAACTTTTCGATCTTTGCATCCAGTCTTTTTTCAAATTCCTGGATCATCTTCACCATCATTATTCTGAATTCCTTTTCTGTAAGGGTGCCTATCTCCTCTTCATTTAGTTGTTTTTCTGGGGTTTTATCCTGCCCCTTCATCTGGTACAAAGTCCTCTGCTTTTTCATTTTCTTTATCTTTCTGTGGCTGTGGTTTTCAGTTCCACAAGACAAAATACTGCTGATACTGCTCGATATTGCTGTCTGCCCTCTTGTGGAGGAAGCTATCTAGGAGGCTCTTGTGTGCTTCCTGATGGGAGGGACTGATGGTGAGTAGTGCTGGGTGGGTGGAGCTCAGTAAGACTTTAATCTGACTTGGTGGGTGGAGCTCAGTAAAACTTTAATCTGCTCGTCTGCCCATGGGTGGGGCTGTGTTCCCACCCTGTTGGTTGTTTGGCATGAGGCTACCTAGCACTGGAGCCTACAGGCTCTTTGGTGGGGCTAATGGTGGACTCTGGGAGGGCTCATGCCAATGAACACTTCCCAGAACCCCTGCCACCAGTGCCCCCATCTCCTTGGTGAGCCACAGCTGCCCCCCACCTCTGCAGGCAACCCTCCAACATCAGCAGGCAGGTCTGGTTCAGTCTCCTATGGGGTCACTGCTCCTTCCCCCTGGGTCCTGGTGAGCACACTTTTTTGTGTGCCCTCCAAGAGTGGAGTCTCTGTTTCCCCCAGTCCTGTGGAGGTCCTGCAATCAAATCCCGTTGGCTTTCAAAGTCTGATTCTCTGGGGATTCCTCCTCCCATTGCCAGACTCCCAGGTTGGGAAGCCTGACGTGAGGCTCAGAACCCTCACTTTAGTGGGTGGACTTCTGCGGTATAACTGTTCTCCAGTTTGTGAGTCACCCACCCAGCATTTATGGGATTTGATTTTAATGCGATTGCACCCCTCCTACTGTCTCATTGTGGCTTCTCCTTTGTCTCTGGATGTGGGGTGTGGGGTGTCTTTTTTGGTGAGTTCCAGTGTCTTTCTGTCGATGATTGTTCAGCAGTTAGTTGTAATTCCGGTGCTCTTGCAAGAGGGAGTGAGCGCATGTCCTCCTACTCCGCCATCTTGATCGAGCTACTGTTAACTTTTGCTATCAACTGCTGATGCCACCTCTTTTCCTCCCACCACTGGGAGGAAGCTGCCTGATTGCATCACCTGTTCTGTATTATCTTTTCAAGGATGCAGACAGCCTTGAAAAATGAAAAGATGTCTTTCTATGAAGCAAAGGGAAGCTTTGCTTATTGCCCAGTATAAAAGATCCAGGTTCCTTAACCTGGCCCCATATGTCACCCTATAAGAATTGAGGATGGGGAGGGAACAGGTGCAAGAAAATGCTGATACTATGGCAACTGCTGTTGCTATGACCCAGAAATCTCATGTTTTCAGCCACCATCCTTAAAACTGTGGCAGCTTTACTTATTAGTGTGTAAGCAGAGTGAAAATATCAGACCTTTCACCATCCTTGAAAGCAGTTCCTGTTGCTGCATCTGATGTTGTACTTGATGATCATAGTCCAAATAACAATGATAGCAATTAAGTTGCACCAAAAACTCACTCATGATTCCACGGAACTACCTGACCCAGGCCTCTTTTGTTTTAGCAATCTTAGCTTGCTAGTTGGTCAGTTTCTTGGACCATTTGATCCTGGTCTTAATTAACCAAATTGTTAATACATGGCAATTGTTCTCAGCTGGACAGTTTGGAATATGATTTATGGCTTGAGTCTGGGAGTATATTCATATTGTTCTCTGGAATGTTCATCTGGGGCACACTGCTCAGCTAAGGCTTCAGACTAATTTTTTCTCCTACAGCAAATGCATTTGTTTGGGCCAGGATACACAATTCTCTGAGTTGCCAAGCTCCCTTGAAAGGAAAGTGTTTAATTTCCTTTGTAATGAAATGTTAATCACTTCACCAACTATAGAGGAAAAAAATCAGTACTATAGCTAAGTTAGTCTGAAATGGTAGCATTTGTTTTCTTGTTTTTGTGTTTTCTGAAATCACAAGCAGCCCTTTAGGTGTAAGGATTATGCTATGGACCCACCATTAGCTGGGTGTGGTTAGCAGTTATTTTCCCAGAAGGGTCTAGAGAGGGTGACCAGAGACATGCAGTTTTTGTGTATGTGAAGGTAACTAACTGAGCCTACAGTCCTGAAGAAACATTCATGTAAAAAAATTTAGATTGTTAAACAACATTTAGTAATATACACTTCTTTGTGGATATTCTCACCAATTCCATGAAAAAGCAAAAAACATGCAATCATCATATGTTTGTGTAAGGCCACGTAAAATCCTTTACCTTAAATATACTATAACTGAGGGTTAGCTTTAAATTGGGTGGCTGTATTTGTTTTCAGTATGAAAAAGAGTAAAGCCATGCCTATTTGTCTCAGTATGCGACAGTAATAAAGCATGCTATTTACTTAGATAAGGTTTTAATTATTTGGAAAGCTGACCCTGTCATCTAGAATCTGACAGTTATTTGTGAAAATTGCCCTGTTAGATAATGTATACAGAGATTCACTATCTCCTGTTACTACACATTTGATAAAATAGTAATTTTAAGGGTAAATAAATTGAATTTAAGGAAGTCAAACTGGGGCATTTTGTGTCATTTCCATGAATTTGATCAACATGTGAAAAGATTCTGGTTCTTTTCTGCATTTAATGCTTTGCCGCAAGGTGGGTGTTAGATTGAGATTCTCTCCCTACTTTGAGTGATGCTATTAGCAATAGGTCATACCTCCCTGAAACATTCTTTATGTTTTGCTCCCCTTCTATCTATTGCTACAATAATATGACTCTTGAATTTGAAAAAGTAATTGCCTTAAAATATATTTATTGTAATGAGGGAGAATTTTATCATAGCAAAGAGAATGTCTTTCAGTTGAAAATACAGTACGACAGCTTCCTTTCCCTTTGAAAAAGTAAAGGGAAGTGGAGAAATCATTTTCTTTCAGCCTAGGGTGATTAGAAATTACATTTCTGAGAATGTGCATATGTCTTTGTGTGAGTATTATTGTTTCTCTTCACAAAATGATTTAGGGGACTTTCAGAGATTGAGTCAGTGACTTCCTTACTCACTGTTCAATAATATTTTTGGTCTTTCCTTTTTCACAGAAACAAATATTGATGGATTTTTACAGTGAACACTAGCTAAGTGTTGCAGGTATAGGCTTTGTGTTTCAAATTGACTTAGTTTTGGAATTTTTTTCTACTGCTTCAGATTTATTTATCAATTGGGAGCCATTTAATAGATGCCAGAAAAAGTAGCCAATCGAAGAAAAAGAACAATTTTACAATGTGGCAGGATGTTTCTAATGGGAATTGACTAGGGCTCAAGAAATGTATTGCTTGACAATATTTAACTGCCCGTCAACTTTCTATTAGAGTCTCATATTAGAAATGCTTTTCAATGGACTGTTATCAGAGTAAAATTTCTTAATTTGGTAGATGCCTTTTCTGAGCACAAAACTGGAATTTTACTGTAATGCGATAAATAGTTGCATCTTTCTGAAGTTTCTCATGGAGAAATTTACAGTCTCTGAGTGGTCCCTCAAAAATTTCCTGGATGTGCCAAATAGCCCACCTTGCTTCTCAGAGCCCCGTGAAGTGACTGAGGAAAGTCACTAGACTTTACGAATGTTCAGGCATCAGTCTAGCATTTTACAAGCCACTCACCTTATCATGACTATATAGTGACTACACTGTTTGATTTAAATACGTCTTTTATCATCTTCATATATGCATCTTTTCTATTGATATTGATAGCAGCTTATCAAAAGGTTACATTGAATTGTGCAGATACAGTTTTCTTATGTTTGAACCCAGAGTCTGGCTCCTTATCTGCATACCCTTACTATCATACTGCTCCAGAAAGGCTGTCCTATATTGTGATTGATGCACTGTGGTATAATTCATTGTTTTTAATACCTTGAAGAAAGGGGTTCTCTTTCAATTATTTATAACTACAGTTCATTATGTATATTTAAAGTAACTACATTTCCTTGAGAACTTATCTTCATTTATTTATATATTTGGTGCATATTTATAGAACACCTGCTATAGGTCAGATATGATTATAGGCACTGAATAGAATGATGAGCAAGATAGATAAGGTTTCAACCTTGAGAGACCTTATAATTTGCAATCTAACCTATTTTGTGGCAGTCAGTGTTAGAGGCACATTGCTTCTGTTGTCTGTAATTTTCTGTGCAGCAGTTCTGGGAGGTTAATATTATTACTTTTAACTAATAAATGAAGAATTTGAGAGTCAGAGAGGTTAATCAACTTGCTCTGTCACACGGATAATAAGTGGAGGATCTGAGATTCAAAACCAAGTAATTTGGGTTTGGTATTTGTTTTCTATGCTGTTTAACAAATTACTGTAAATTTAGTGGCTTAAAATAATACACATTTATTAGATAACAGTGCCTGTAAGTCAGAAGTCTTGGTATAGCTTAGATGGGTCCTACAAGGCTGTAACCAAGGTGTCAACCAGGACAGATTTCTCATCTGGAGACTCCACTTGTAAAAAGAGTCCATCTTCAAACTCATGTGGTTGTGGGCAGAATTCATTTCCTTGAAGCTGTAACACTCATGGCAGTTTCTTTCTTTGTATCCAACAAAGGAGAGATTCTAGTGTGAGTCAGCTAGAAAGATAAAGCCTTGTGTAACATAACATCATCACTAGAGTGACATCCCAACACCTTTGCCATATTCTGTTGATTGGAAGCAAGTAACAGGTCCTGCCCACAGTCCAGGGGAAGGGATTCTATAAAGAAAGTAAATGCCAGGAGGTGAAGATCATGGGGGCCATAGGTTCCATAGTCACTGATCTTTCCACAGTATTGTGTTGCCTCTACTACGAGCTCAATATACATGAATTGACTTTTTTGAAATATTTTTTAAAATTATGTAAAGCCATATAAAACCGCTGGAAAAGTTTGGCGGGGGAATTCTCATAATCACATAATCCCAACACAGTTTAGTCACCTGAGCAAGGTGCTAAGCATTCACTCCTACTCTAAGTGGTCATAATAATTGTGCTTCAATTCCTGTCTAATCTTTAAAAAAGATACTTAGTTCTCCTTTTCATAGTTGGAATCATAGCAAAAACATGATTCTCTAGACTTCTTTTTTCACTATTTATATCATAACTACTTTTCCTTGTTGCTACATAATTGTGTAGTGCTCACAATGAGTTTTGATGTGTTCATAGCAATCTTTCGAATGATCACACCACAGTTTATTTAACCAAGTATGAATGGTTGGACATGCAGGCAACTTTCAATTCTCCACCACTAAAAAACAAACAAATCAATGACAACAACAAAAGCATACCAAAACATTGCATAACCTCTTCAGGCATACAATTTCTACCCTCTTGGATTATTTACTTAGACTAGTAATCCAGAAGTGAAATTACTGGATCAAGAAACATGAATGTTTCCATGGCTCTTGATGCAGACTCGCAAAATGCTTTTGGTTTTATTTGAATTTGACTGAATTAACAGCTTTCAAAATTACCAAGGCATATTGATAATGCTAACTAGAACTCTGTGATCATTGGAAAAAAGGACAGTAGTATCTTACCTGCTGTTAATCATGGGGTTTTGGTAGTGAGAAGTAGGGGAAATTATCTTATATTTATGTTGTTCTATTCTGGAGTTTAAATGAGAACAAGGATCCCCTCAGGACTTATCAGTACCAAATGATGTCACTTATATGGATATTTTTATGTAGGACAGTGTCTTCCCTACAGTGCAGCAGACACTATCCTCATGGAGCTCTTGGGAAATCCGTATTTCTTTCTGTAGGCAGATTGGACTAATTTATTTAGATGCAATACCCTGTTGTCCACTTCAGCTGCATATTTCACAGTAGCCTTTCCTGCAGCAGAAAAGGAAGAGAAGAAAAAGGCAGAGCTGGTGTAATACACGGGTAGATTGTCTCATATTTGTCATCCAGTCAACACTGATAAAAATAGATTAATTGCTTATTACTTTCCTTGTGATTCAAGAATTGATGGTTTGTAGTTGGTGGTTACAGGATTTTTTTTTTAAGTATCTGTTGTGAGCTGGAGAATTTAACTACCATATTTGGTTCTCATATGCCTTTCCTGTGGCCTTACATCAGCCTGTTGGAGGATTTGTGTGTTTTTGCTTATCCTTATATGGTTGCCTGGAGAATCTGTCTGACTGGAATTTGAAGCCCTGTAGCAGGAAGTGTGGCTTTAGGAGAAAGCTGTGGTTTTGTAATTAGGTTTCCTCACTGCCAGGATTTTTTTCATAGAGAGGTGATAAGTTGGAGAACATCTTTGCTAACTATAAAATCACCTGCGTTTTATACCTCTTCATTTTATATCTCTTCATATACCAAATTCCCTTCCTTCTATTATGGCAAAGTTCTAAAGAGAAATGAAATCTGTATAGTGACACACTGTACTGAGGTGATAATGATAGTGATTAAGGCAGGGAGGTGGAGATTGGAATGAATTGGTCTGTTTACTTTTAAATTGTTAGTGCAAACTTAATCTGAAATTTTATGGAACATGAAATCCACCTATGTTAGACTAGCACTTGTCACAAATATTTAGCTTTGATATTTGATTGTATTGTAACAGTGTGATTTGTTTCAAGGAAGGCTTTTGCTTTAAGGGCACTCCTAAAGCTGCCAGAACAGCCTCAAGCACCTGTTACCCTGTTTCCCCCTCAGCCCTCATTTCCCATAGGCACCTTTAGTCACAAGTCACTGATACTTTTGTGGAAACACTGGACTGTTCTCAAGTTCATGTTTTATTTGTCAAAACATATGACAGTTTTAAATGAAGATAATTTTTTTCTTTTTGTATAAGCAATGGAATTAATATGAATCATTGATTCCTCACTGTAACTTTTTCTTACCAAGTCTTAGAAGTTCCAGGAGGCTTTTATTGTTTGTGGCATGTTTCTTTGTTTCATTATCACAGTACTTCAGAGTGGAAAAGGACTGAAGGAGTCATTTAGGAAAATCTGTCCTGTGTATAAAACCCTTAGAATAATCAACAGGTTTTCTTGCTCTTACTTTAGACCAAGCTTTGGAATTAAGAAGGGTAAAAAAGAATTACGAGCCATTTCTGCACTCACAGAGACTTCATTAAATTGACAGTCTAATTAACATAAGTGCGGTAATGCATTATTTTGTTATTCATTATGCTTAGTGTTTTAGTTATGCCTTTTACTTTGACAAATCTTGGGCAAGTGTGTGCTTAGGAGAAAGTTTCTAATCTATTTGGATATTAGTTTCTTCATCTGTGAATCAGGAATGAAAATAATAGCAGCTCAGAAGATTTTTGTGATAATTAAATAATGTAAGCATGTGTAGTGCCTGGCCCATAAAAAACACTTAGCCAATAATAATTTTTATACTATAATTTAGGGTAAGAGTAAATTTGGTGCAAAGCAGAGAGGAACCAGCTGCATATAAAATTCTGCAATCCATTGTTAGCACACCCTAAAGCAGGGTCTGTGTCCCTTTTTTCCCTTTATTAGCCCACTCCTAACCACCCATTTCCCTGCAGCAAAAAGGGAACAGACTTTGATTAAGGGATGGCTAGATTCCATTGCTTAAATTGCCTTATAGTGCAGAATTTATAATCTTATAGTTTATAAATTCCTTGAGACCATAAAGAACATCTCTATTTTATTTTATTTTTACTGATATTAGGGTAAGAACAATGGCCTTAAGGCCCAGTGTTACTTAGGAACTACATTCTTTCTTTTTTTCCACAGAAAATGCAACTTTATCCACTATTACTGAGATATAATTGACATACAACACCATATAAGTTTAAGGTGTACCATGTAATGTTTGACTTGCATAATCATGAAATTATTACTACAATAAATTTAGTTAATAGCCATCATCTCATATGGATACAAAATTAATTTTCCTTGTGATGAGAACTCTTAGGATTTACTCTCTTTAACAACTTTCATATATAATATATAGCTGTGTTAATTATATTTCTTAGTTGTATATTATATCCCTAGTACTCATTTATCTTATAACTGGAAGTTTGTACTTTCTGACTGCCTTCATCAAATTCTCCCTCCCTCCAACCTCTGCCTCTGGTAACCACAAATCTGATCTCTTTTTCTGTGAGTTTGTTTGTTTGTTTAGTTTTGAAGTATAATTGACCTGTGACACTATGTTAGTTCCTGGTGGGCGATGCAGTAATTCAATATTTCTATACATTTCAAAATGATCACCATGGTAAGTCTAGATACCCTCCATCACCTTACAAAGATATTACATAATAATTGACTTTATTCCCCACACTGTGCATTTCATACCCTTAACTCATTTATTTTGTAACTGGAAGTTTCTGCCTCTTAATCTCCCACACCTATTTCTCTCCTCCCCAGCTTCCCAACTACCTGTTTGTTCTCCTTATCTATGACTCTATTTCTCTTTTGTTATGTTTGTTTTGTTTTTTTAGATTTGACATATAAGTGAAATCATATAGTATTTAACTTTTTCTGTCTGACTTACTTCATTTGCATAACACCCTCTAGGTCCATCCATGTTGTCACATATGGCAAGATTTCATTCTTTCTTATTGCTGAGTAATATTCCAGTGTGCATATATATCACATCTTCTTTGTCCATTCATCTATTGATGGGCGCTTAGGTTGCTTCTATATATTAGCTATTGTAAATAATGCTGCAGTGAATATAGGGGTGAGTGTATCTTTCCAAACTAGTGTTTTCATTTTCTTTGGCTAAACATGCAGAAATGGAATTGCTGAATTGCATGGTAGTTCTATTTTTAATATTTTTAGAATACTCAATATTGTTTTTGAATAGTGGCTACACCAATTTATATTCCCAACTTTATTGCATGAGGTTTCCTTTTTCTCTACATCCTTGTCAACACCTGTTATTTGTTTTCTTTTGGATAATAGCCATTCTGACAGGTGTGAGGTGATATCTCATTTTGGTTTTGATTTCCTTGATGATTAGTGATGTTGAGCATCATTTCATGTGCCTGTCCATCTGTATGTCTTCTTTAGAAAAAATGTCTATTCAGGTTCTTTGCCCATTTTTTAATCAACTTTTTTTTTTTATGTTAAGCTGTTTGTTTGTTGTATATTTTAGATATTAACACCTCATTGGATATATTATTTGTGATCTCCCATTAAGTAAGTAGCCTTTTCATTTTGGTTAGTTTCCTTCACTGTGCAAGAAGCTTTTTAGTTTAATATAGTCCCATTTGTTTATTTTTGCTTTTGTTTCTTGCCTGAAGAGACATATCCAAAAAATATTGCTGAGACTGATGTCAAAGAGCATACTGTCTCTGCTTTCTCCTAGAAGTTTTATGGTTTCAGGTGTTACATTTAAGTCTTTAATCCATTTTGAGTTTATTTTTGTATATGGTGTGAGAAAGTGGTTCAGTTTGCTTCTTTTGCATGTAGCTGTACAGTTTTACCAGCACCATTTAGTGAAGAGGTTTTCTTTTGCCCATTTTATATTCTTGCCTCCTTTGTCGTAGATCAATGGGCCATATATATAATGGGTTCATTTCTGGGCTCTCAATTCAGTCCCAGTAATCTATGTGTCTGTTTTTGTGCTGGTACCATACTGTTTTGATTACTGTAGCTTTTTAGTATAGTTTGAAATCAGGGGCTTTGATACCCCCACCTTTATTCCTCTTTCTCAAGATTGTTTTGGCTATTTGGGGTCTTTTGTGTTTCCATAGAAATTATAGAATTATTTGTTTTAGTTCTGTCGAAAATACTGTTGGTGTTTTGGTCCCTACATTGCATTGAATCTGTAGATAACCTGAGATAGTATGTTCATCTTAAGAATATTAATTCTTTCACTCTATGAGCACCGTATATCTTTCCATCTGTTTGTGTCATCTTCAATTTCTTTTATCGTCTCATAGTTTCTCAAGTACACGTCTTTTATCTCCTTATTTAGATTTATTCCTAGATATTTTATTCTTTTTGATGTGACAGTAAATGGGGTTGTTTTCTTAATTTTTCTTTCTGATAATTTGTTTTTAATGTATGGAAATGTAACAGATTCCTGTATGTTAGCTTTGTATCCTGAAACATTACCAACTTCATTGATGAGCTCTAGTAGTTTTATGGTGGCATCTATAGGATTTTCTCTATATAGTATCATGTGATATGCAAACAGTGACAGTTTTACTTCTTCATACACCATGATCAAGTGGGGTTTATCCCTGGGATGCAAGGATTCTTCAGTATATGCAAATCAATCAATGTGATACATCATATCAACAAATTGAAGGATAAAAACCATATGATCATCTCAATAGATGCAGAAAAAGCTTTTGACAAAGTTCAACATCCATTTATGATAAAAGCTCTCCAGAAAATGGGCATAGAAGGAAATTACCTCAACATAATAAAAGCCATATATGAGAAACCAAAAGCCAACATCGTTCTCAGTGGGGAAAAACTGAAAGAATTCCCTCTAAGAACAGGAACAAGACAAGGGTGTCCACTCTCACCATTATTATTCAACATAGTTTTGGAAGTGTTAGCCACAGCAATCAGAGAAGAAAAAGAAATAAAAGGAATCCAAATTGGAAAAGAAGAAGTAAAACTGTCACTCTTTGCAGATGACATGATATTATATATAGAAAACCCTAAAGACTCTACCAGAAAACTGCTAGCACTAATTGATGAGTTTAGTAAAGTAGCAGGATCCAAAATTAATGCACAGAAATCTCTTGCATTGCTATACACCAATGTGGATTCTTTTTATTTCATTTTTTTTGGTCTGATTGCTGTGGCTAGGATTGCTAATACTATGTTGAATAATAGTGGTGAGAGTGGGCATCCTTGTCTTGTTCCTGATCTAGGAGGAGGTGTTTTCAGCTTTTCACCATTGAGTATATTACTAGCTGTGGGCTTGTCATGTATGGTCTTTATTATGTTGAGGTGTGTTCCCTCTACACCCACTTTCTGGAGAGTTTTTATTGTAAATGGGTGTTGAATTTTATCAAAAGCTTTTTCTGCATCGATTTAGATGATCATATGGGTTTTTTTCCTTCAGTTTGTTAATGTGGTGTTTCACATTGATTGATTTGCTGATATTGAAAAATCTTCACATCCCTGGGATAAATCCCACTTGATCATTGTGTATGATCCTTTTAATGCATTGGGAGTTGATTTGCTAATATCTTGTTGAAGATTTTTGCATATATGTTCATCAGAAATATTGGCTTGTAATTTTATTTTTTGTGTGATATCTGTGTCTGGTTTTGGTATCAGGGTGATGCTGGCCTCAATTGAATGAGTTTGAAAGTTTCTTCCTCTGCAAATTTTTGGAAAAATTTGAGAAGGATAGGTTTTTTTTTTTAAGTTTTTATTTTATTTATTTATTTAAAAAATATTATTTATTATTCATTTATTTATTATTAATATTATTTTGGCTGCATCAGGTCTTAGTTGTGGCATGCAGGATCTTCATTGAGGCCTGCGGGATCTTTTGTTATGGCACACAGGCTTCTCTCTAATTGTGGTGTGTGGGTTTTCTTTTCTTTAGTTGTGGCATGCAGGCTCCAGGGCATGTGAGCTCTGTAGCTGTGGTGCACGGGTTCCAGAGTACATGGACTCTGTAGTTTGTGGCACACATGCTCTCTAGTTGAGGCACATGAGCACAGTAGTTGTGGCACATGGGCTTAGTTGTGCCACAGCATGTGGGATCTTAGTTCCCCAACCGGTGATCAAACCCGTGTCCCTTGAATTGCAAGGCAGATTCTTTACCACTGGATCACCAGGGAAGTCCCAGAGAAGGATAGGTTTTAACTCTTCTACATATGTTTGTTAGAATTTAACTGTGAAGCCATGTGGTCCTGGACTTTTGTTTGTTGAGAATATTTTAAATTATTGATTCAATTTCATTACTGGTAATCTCTCTGCTCATATTTTCTATTTCTTCTTGATTCAGTCTTGGGAGATTGTACATTTCTAGGACATTGTCCATTTCTTCTTAGTTGTCCATTTTATTAACATATAATTGTTCATAGCAATTTCTTATGATCCTTTGTATTTCTGTGGTGTTGGTTGTAAATTTTCCTTTTTTATATCTGATTCATTGATTTGGGCCTCTGTCTTTTTTTCTTGATGAGTCTGGCTAGAGATCTATCATTTTGTTGATGTTTTCAAAGAACCAGCTCTTAGTTTCATTGTTTTTTTTTTCTTTTTTTTCAGTATTTCATTTATTTCTATTCTGCTCTTTATTATTTCTTTTATTCTATTAACTTTGGGTTTTGTTCTTCTTTTTCTGGTTCCTTTAGATGTAAGGTTAGACTATTATTTGAAATTTTTCTTCTTTTCTGAGATAGGTTTGTATTGCTATAAACTTCTCTCTTAGAATTGCTTTCACTGTATCCAGCAGGTTTTGGACCATTGTGTTTTCATTTTCGTAAGTCTCCTGGTATTTTTTTCATTTGCTCTTTGATTTCTTCTTGACTTGTTTATTTAGTAGCATATTGTGTAGCCTCTATGTGTTTGTCTTTTTGCAGCTGTTTAAAAAAAATTGGGGTATAGTTGCTTTACCATGTTGTGTTAGTTTCTGCTGTACAATGAAGTGAATCAGCTATATGTGTGTGTATATATATCCCCTCCCTCTTGGACCTCCCTACCTCCCCATCCCCCCCTCCCCCATCTAGGTCACAACAAAGCACTGAGCTGAGCTCCCTGTGCTACACAACAGGTTCCCGCTAGCTATCTGTTTCGCACATGGTAGTGTATAATGTCAATCCCAATCTCCCAACTGGGGGGGGGGGTGGGGGATTCGGAGATTGGGATTGACATATATACACTATTGATACTATGTATAAAATAGGTAAGCAATGATGACTGTATAGCACAGGAAATTATGCTATACTGTATAGCACAGGAAACTCTACTTAATGCATTATTGTGACCTAAATGGGAATGAAATCCAAAAAAGAGGGGATATATAGGGGATATATGTATCTGTAGAGCTGACTTATTTTGCTGTACAGTAGAAACTAACACCATATTGTAAAGCAACTATACTCAAATAAAAATTAACCAAAAAAGAAGAAAATGTAGCTTTTTTTCCCCTTATATTTTATTTCTTGTCTCATAACATAGTGGTCAGAAAAATGCTTGATATGATTTCAGTCTTCTTAAATTTACTGAGTTGTTCTGTGGCCTACCATGTGATCTATCATGGAGAATGTGCACTTTAAAAGAATGTATATTCTGTTGCTTTTGGATGGAATGTTCTATATATGGCTATTAATCCCATCTGTTCTATTGTGTCCTTTAAGGCCAGAGTGTCCTTATTTTCAGTCTGGATGATCTGTCTATTGATGTAAGTGAGGTGTTGAAGTCTCCTACTATTATTGTGTTACTGTCAGTTTCTCCCTTTATGTCTATTAATTTTTCATGACACAAAATTAATGCACAGAAATATCTTGCATTCCTATACACTAACAATGAAAGATCCAAAAGAGAAATTAAGGAAACAATCCCATTTACCATTGAAACAAAAAGAATAAAATACATAGGAATAAACCTACCTTAGGAGGCAAAAGACCTATACACTGTAAACTATAGGATATTGATGAAAAAAAATCAAAGATGACACAAACAAATGGAGAGATATATCACGTTCTTGGATTGGAAGAATCAACGTTCTGAAAATGACTATACTACTCAAAGCAATCTACAGATTCAATGCAATCCCTGTCAAATTACCAATGGCATTTTTCACAGAATTGGAACAAAAAATTATACAATTTCTATGGAAACACAAAAGACCCCGTGTAGCCAAAGCAATCTCGAGAAAGAAAAATGGAGTTGGATGAATCAGGTGCCTTGACTTCAGATTATACTGCAAAGCTACAGTAATCAAGAAAGTGTGGTACTGGCACAAAAACAGAAATGTAGAACAATGGTACAAGATAGAAAGCCTAGAGATATACTCACACACCTATGGTCACCTAATCTATGACAAAGGAGGCAAGAATATACAATGGAGACAAGACAGCCTCTTCAATAAATTATTCTGGGAAAACTGGACAACTACATGTAAAACAATGAAGACTGGACACTATAAAACTCTTAGAGGAAAACATAGGAAAGACAGTATTTTACATAAATCACAGTAAGATCTTTTATGACCCACCTCCTAGAGTAATGAAAATAAAAACAAAAATAAGCAAATGGGACCTAATTAAACTTAAAAGTTTTTGCACAGCAAACCATAAACAAGACGAAAAGACAACCCACAGAATGGGAGAAAATATTTGCAAATGAAGCAATGGACAAAGGCTTAATCTCCAAAATATACAAGTAGTTTATGCAGCTCAATATCAAATAAACAAACAACCCCAGCAAAAAATGGGTGGAATACCTAAATAGACATTTCAGCAAAGAAGACATAGATGGCCAAGAAGCACATAAAAGATGCTCAACAGCACTAATTATTAGAGAAATGCAAATCAGAACTACAATGATGTATCATCTCACACCAGTCAGAATGGCCATCATCAAAAAATCTAGAAACAATAAATGCTGGAGATGGTGCAGAGAAAAGGGAACCCTCTTGCACTGTTGGTGGGAATATAAATTTATGCAGCCACTGTGGAGAATGGTATGGAGGTTCCTTATAAAACTAAAAATAGAACTACCATATGATCCAGCAATCCCACTCCTGGGCATATCCCTTGAGAAAACCATAATTCCAAAAGACACATGTACCCCAGTGTTCATTGCAGCACTATTTACAATAGCCAGAACATGGAAACAACCTAAATGTCCATAGACAGATGAATGGAAAAAGAAGATGTGGTATATATATATACACACACACACACATATATATGTATATAATGGAATATTACTCAGCCATAAAAAGAAATGAAATTGGGTCATTTGTAGAGATGTGGATGAACCTAGAGTCTGTCATACAGAGTGAAGTAAGTCAGGAAGACAAATATCGTATATTAACACATATATATGGAATCTAGAAAAATGGTACAGATGAACCTATTTGCAGGGCAGGAGTAGAAAGGCAGACATAGAGAATGGAAGTGTGAAAACATTAGGGAAGGGGAAGGTGGGATGAATGGGGAGATTATGTTTGACATAAATGCATTACCTCATGCAAAATAGATAGCTAGTGGGAACCTGCTGTATAGCACAGGGAGCTCAGCTCAGTCTTCTTTGATTACCTGGATGGGAGTGATGGAGGGGGAGGGAGTTCCAAGAGGGAGAGGATATATATATATATGTATAGCTGATTCACTTCACTGTACCCCAGAAACTAACACAACATTGTAAAGCAGCTATACTCCAAACAAAACAAAACAAAACAAAACAAAAAACTACATACCCACTAGAATGGCTACAATTAAAAGACAGGCAATACCATGTGTTGATAATGCTGTGGAACAACCATAAATCTGTTATTGCTAGTGGGAATGCAAAATGGTATGTAGCCACATTAGAAAACAGTTGGCAGTTTTTTTATAAAGTTTATTATAGCCTTATCATGCAACTGAACAACTCCACCCTTAGGTGTTTACTCTAGAGAAATGAAGACTTGCATTGGACCATTCATAGTAGTTCTATTTACAATAGGTAAAAACTGGAAACTGCCCAAATATCTAACAGCTAGTTAATTGATAAACAAATTGTGGTATGTATTCATATAATGGAATACTACTCAGCAACAAAAAGTAACAAGCTATTGATATAGGAAAAACACGGATGAATCGCAAAAGCATTATGCTAAGTTAAATAATCCAGTCACAGAAGCCTTCTTGTTTAATTCGAAAAGGCCAAACTAAAGTGACACAATGTAGATTAGTCATAGCTGGTGGCTAGGGGACCTGGGAGGTGACTGACTACAAAGGGGCATGAGAGATCTTTGGGGGGTAATGGGAATGTATTATACTACAATTGTGGTAGTGCTTACATGGATGTATACATTTGTTGAAACACATGATGTATACTTAAAATGTGGACATTTAATCTTATGTAAATCATAACTCAGTCAAACTGATAAAACTGAAAAAAAATATTTGTTTTGTATATTTAGGTGCTCCTATATTGGCTGCATATATGTTTACAATTTTTATATCTTCTCATATTGATCCCTTTATCATTATGTAGTGTCCTTCTTTCTCTCTTATTACAATCTGTGTTTTAAAGTCTCTTTTTTTCTGTGTACAAGGGAACCCATGTACACTGTTGGTGAAAATGTAAATTGGTGCAACCAACTATGGAAAACAGTATGGAGGTTTCTCAAAAAACTAAAAATAGAACTACTGTATTATCCAGCATTTCCACTCCTGGGTATATATCCAAAAAAACCCAAAACACTGATTCAGAAAGGTACCATACCTCAGTGTTCACAGCAGCATTATTTACAATTGCCAAGATATGGAAGCAACCTAAGTATTCAACAGATGAATGGATAAAGAAGATGTGGTATACAGTGGAATCCTATTCAGCCATAAAAAAGAACAAAATTTTACCATTTACAGCAACATGGATGGACTTGGAAGGCATTATGCTAAGTGAAATCAGTCAGACAAAGAAAGACAAATACTGTATGATGTCACTTATATGTGGATTCTAAAAAATACAAGTGAATATAACAACAACAACAAAAAGAAGCAGACTCACAGATATAGAGAACAAAGTAGTGGTTACCAGTGTGGGGGGTGGGGAATGGCAATACAGGGGTAGGTGAGTGGGAAGTAAAATATGGGGAATATAGCGAATATTTTATAGTAACTGTAAATAGAAAATAATCTTTAAAATTTGTATACAAAATTAAAAAAAAAATTAAAAATACAAAAAATGAGAATTTACCAGCACCATTGTCCTTGAAGTAGAATGAATTCACAAAAATGGCTACTGCCAGAGTCTATATCCCAGGGTGATTTCTAGTTGCCTCCTGCCTCTTCTGGAGGCTCTCCAAGATCAGAAAGTTGGTCTGACCCAGGCTTCTTTCAGATAACTGCTTCTGCCCTGTGTCTCCAAGTGTGTATGCTTCTGTGTGTGCCTTTAAAGAGTGGAGTGTCTGTTTCCTACAGCATTCTGGTTCTTCCAAAAGTAATCCCTATTGGCCTTCAAAGCCAAATGTTCCGGGGGGTCATCTTCCTGGTGCAGGACCCTAAGGCTGGGGAGCCTGCTGTGCATCTTAGATCCCTCACTCTTTGGGAAGAAGCTTTGCAATTGTAATTACCCTCCCGTTTGTGGGTCACCTCCCCAGAGGTATGAGTCTTGACTATACCTCATCTCTACCCCTCCTACTCATCTCTGTGGTTTCTTCTTTATATCTTTTTTTTTTCTTCTTTATATCTTAATTGATGAAGATCTTTTCTGCTAGTCTTCAGATTGTTCTCATTGATAGTTGCTCTGTAAATAGTGTTATTTTGGTTTGCCTGAGGGAGGAGGTGAGCTCAGAGTCTTCTTACTCGGTAATCTTGATCACTCCATGAACTGTATTCCTGATTGAATGGTAGTGTCTAACATTACCTAGGCAGGAGTCTGACGC
This sequence comes from Hippopotamus amphibius kiboko, assembly GCF_030028045.1. NCBI lineage: Eukaryota > Metazoa > Chordata > Mammalia > Artiodactyla > Hippopotamidae > Hippopotamus > Hippopotamus amphibius. The sequence goes on along the minus strand of NC_080203.1, from coordinate 68,387,230 downwards.
TAATCCTTTCCTAGCAGCAGAGGATCCTAGAGTTGGCATTGGGTATTCATCACTTTTTATTCATAATAATGTGAAGATTGATTAAATTGTGTACATACATACTCATTTGGATGATAATGGGAACAAAATCATGGTCTGGTAAGTGGAATTTAGAATTAAATTATATAGTAAGAACACATCAAAAAGTGGTATTACTCTTTGTAAGAGCTTGTCGACCTTATATAAAAATCTCTTAAGAAAAAAAATCCGTACAAAATATCTTAAAGTTAGACCATAATAAGTAAGAAATCAAGTTCACTAAATTAGGCTATTTGGAAGAGAACATATCCTCAGCTTTTTTGTCTTTCTATTTTGTATCACATAGTTTAGAAGGAACTCTTTTCATATATGTCAGTCTTATTTTCACAGCTAGATTGGGAATTCAAATATGTACTACATGTAGTGAAAAAGAACTGGGCTTTGCAGTCAGATAGCTTTAGAATTGTAATTTGGTACAGGCAATTAATAGATAGATTGCTCTTCTTGGGCAGGTCTCTTAACCTATCTAAGCCTCAATTTCCTTTCTTGTAAAGTGGGGATAATCATACTAAACTTTCAGAATTGTTGTGAGGATTTCAGGGGATATATGTACATAGCCTCACAAAGAGGTTGGTACTCAGCAAGCACTCAGTGAGTCTTAGTCTCCCTTTCTCCTTTAAGGTCTTTATCTGGTACAAAGCTTAACCCAGTACTAACAGATAGTAAAGCTTGGAAATTTCCTTTTGGGATTCTCTTGGGAGGCCATTCCTGTGGCTTTTTTGTGTGACCCTCTATTAGAGTTTATATAGGGACAACTGGGCAAAAGTCTAAGGCAGACAAAGAAACTTCACTGTTTCCTTACCTGCTTCTCTCCAGGCAGTCCCTCCCTCCACTGCAAACATGCACAAAGCCTGCCCTTTCTATGAAGACCAAAGTAGTAATTCGGTCATGGTAAAGTTTCAGGCATCAGAAGAATTGAATTTTAGGGTAGATGGTACTCTCAGTGCTCCTTTTTTCACAGCCTTCTGGGTCTACACGTAAAGTCATGTCTGAAGGAATTGGAGAGAGACTGCAGTTCCTTTTGACTCTGGAAAAAGCTCCAGATAAGAAAGGTCTGGATAGATGAGATGATTCAGAACTGATCAAGAAAAGCCTTTTTAACCCGGAAAATTAGGCATGACTGTAATTTCCTTACTGTGAATACCTTAAGACATAGCTATTTTTGAGAAACTACCTTTAAATATCTACCTTCTCCTCTTTTCACACAAGGTTCTACTGAAATTACTTGAGACTTAGCATCCCTTTAGATATAATGTGGTAGAAACACAACTAAAAAAGAAAATAATAACAGTACTTGGGGAGAGGGGACAGCGGTAAAATAGCAAACCTTACATTGTGATCTTAATGCTGCCACATCTTGGAACATCTGTCAGGAGAACTCCAGGGAGCTAGGGTTAGAGGTGGGAGATCAACAAGAAAATTCTTAATAGTCTTAACCTAGACTTGTTGTAGACTTATTGGTAAAGAGATATGAATTACAAGTTATACATGGCTGATTGTGACCAAAGCATTTTTTTAAATAGTGAAAAACAGGCAAGCTGAAAACAAGTATCTCTTGCTTTGGTTGTACCTTTAGATTAAGCAGTAGGAAGCCAGTGGCTTAAGGACTCATGACAGTATTCATTTAAAAATGCACACAGATCTCTCTGGTTACCAAATGACTACACAGTGGCAACACTGTAGTGATCTAGTGCCAAGCAGACTAACTGGGGCTTCAGATTTGATTTTCCTTTTGGGTGTAAGTAGATTAGTAAAAGACTGAAAAGGCAGCTTTAACTTCTATTTGTTTATGCTTCCTTCACCCCACTTTTAAATCCTTAGGCATTGGCTAGGCAAAGATAGGCTTACTATTTTCCTACAGATTAGAGTAGCCCTTCTTGTGGTAGCATTTGAAACAAACAGAACCAATTGGAGGGAATTTATATACCTGAATTTCTCTTTTCAGAATTTGACTTGGTCAAAAATTATAAGCTGCTTAAAAAGACAAAATACACACCCACACACGTTTATTCATTTAAGAGACTTCAATTATGTGTAAGAATTTAGTCATAGAAGTTGTGAGCATCCATTTAGAAAGTGTCCAAGTTTATTTTGTAATACTGTACCTTCATTGTTCTAGTGCAATATGCTATATTTGTGAGCTCATTTTCCACAGCTGGACAGTTATATTAAGCTTTACTAAGTACATCATGCTTTCACTGAAACCATAGACTGCATGCAATGTAGATGGCTGTAGTATGCAGCATGTGTGCTGTCATTATTAAGCTTAGTCTAAGTGGCATCACTCATAGCAATAAGCGTTTGCTCTCTCTTCCAAGTTTCTTATACTCATTGGCTTTGTCACTCACTTGACTCCTCTCACCTAACCACCTTGTATGGTTGTCTTGGCTTCATATTTAAATATCATGTTGTAATTGAAAATTTTAATATCTCTATGTTTAATCTCTCCCACTAGATTGTAATTTTAGGAAGGAATCTGCTACTTTTCTTTAGAGAACCAGATAAATTTCTTACACACTTAAGAGGCACCCAAGAAATATTGTTGAATAGCTATTAAATACAGTTTCGGACAATTATTTTAGATTTTAGTCCATCACAGTTGGAACTTCTGTCGATCTTCATTAAAGTGTCAGCTGAGAAAATGTGACAGGTTAATTATGAAACAAGACAAAACCCCATCTTGATTAAATGTTTTATTGTAGGTCGGCACTTTCATGAAAAAGGCTCTTGTTTTTCCATTTGAAGCATGATTATTGAAGTTTTATTCTTCTTTTGGAATTTGAACATTCACACTGGCACCTTCTAAAGCAGAAACCTTGTCAGTTTCCTTGTTTTAAAAGAAACTTAACCCTTGGTGTGACAGATAAGAAACTTACTGAGGCTAGCTGGAGACGTGTTGTTTCCTATAGGCAACAGATGTTCAGCAGCCCTGCTCTGTGTCTTTGGTGGGAAGGATATCTTGAATCTCAAACCCTGACAGGTGGGCATTCTTTGGGTGGAAGCGGGGGGTGTGGTTTGCTCTTTGAAAAAAGATTGATTTAAATTCTGAATAGTGGCATTGTCTACTTGCAAATGCATTTGTGTGCTGAAAAGGATATCAGTAACCTTTTAACTCCGAAGTATTTTTTTTCCCTGTAGGAAATTTAAATTTTATTCCGTAGTGAACCCTTGTGACACGCATTCCTAATTGTTCTGGCAGTGTTTGGTTTTCAGTCACATCTGTTGACTGTGTCCCTTTAAGTCCCACTGAGGAATTAAGAAACTAGCATCACCAAAGCCCCCTTTTCAGGATGTGTTGTAGTGAACATGTACCTATAGGCACTAACTCTTTAGATATAGAAGATCCCTTGTTGGAAATAAAATTATGTGAAATTTTGAACTTACAGATATATCAAGCTAGGAAACAATTTTTTTTCACAGTTCTTGAAGATTCAAAGCTGGACAAATGTTCATGTTTGCCAGGGCAAAACCTGCTTTAAAAAGTGTTATTATAGCCCATTCTGTTCAGCCTTATAAAGATGTAGAATACTCTAGGAGGCATGTGTACTTGTCAGGTGGTACCAGAGTATGGAAGAAATACTTGTGGTCCAGAGCTAATGGCTAGAGGGTAAAGATATCGGTGAAGGTATAGTGTAATGCCCAGTGATAGTAGGCCTGGCTACCACTTTAACTCAGCATATAGTGAACAGTGTTCCCAACATAGTAAGCATTCAGTAAGGTGAGAAGAGCCTCAAAGGGTCACTTATCTTAATGACACTCACCCAGGACCATGTATAATTCCTAGCATGAATAGCTATAACATTAACTTTTAATTCATTCAAAAATACCTGTTGGAATGCCGAGTGCCTGAAAGTACCATATTTATGGGACATCTGTATATCTACTTGAATTTGTAAATATGCAATTGATGGACACATTACTTGACACACTCCACACAAACAGAACACCCCTTTTAGTATCATGGAGGCTAAAAAACACCAATTTAATTGAAACTTCCATCACTCCTGTTATTGACTTTTACATTGATTATCCTCAAAATTCAAAAGTAGGTGTGTGTGGTATATGTTATATTTATGAATGAAAGTTTGATTTTATAAGCTAATAAGGAAATAGGATTCCTATTAGAAAAATTATCTGCCTTCAAATTTTGCTGGATTGTAAGTGATCTTTGAAGGAAGACATTCTGTACTCTGATCTAAATAGCCTGTAAAGATTTAAGTTCCTATTGGGAGAAGCTGAGAATTCTTTTTTCTGGGGTTGTGTGCTGAGAGATAAAATTACCCATAGTCACAAACAAGTTAGAACAGAAGTGCGACCTCTATGGATGCATGCGTGTGTGTGTGTGTGTGTGTGTGTGTGTGTGTGTGTGTCGGGGGGGTGGTGTAAATCTAGAGAAGCCTTGACTGTATGAAAGATTTTTATTTTGTATTTTAATTTCCATTCAGAAGACTGTTTCTATTGATTTTGTATTTTTGATGCTTCTGCTCCATGAGTCTTTTTAGTGTAGCTCCATGAAGAAATATTGATTGTGCCCTGCAGGTCAGAAATGTTTACTAATAGCTTTAAATTTGGGTAAATTTGGATATGTGAATTAAGGTCCTATAGATGTGTGAATTAAGGTCCTAAAAGAAATGCATATCAGAGGAGAAACCTAACTAAAAAGTATTAATTTTACTATTTTATTTTATTTTTTTAATTTTACTATTTTAAAGCTCTCTCCTAGGTATGATTAGGAGACAAAAGAAGTGTATTATCTCTAAGATTCCTTAGTAGCACATGTTAAGGGCTAATGAATGCTACAGGTATATTTCAAACTTATTATACAGACAGGCTCTTATATCTTCTTGTTCAGTTTCTGTTCTAAACGATGAAAATTGAAACATAGAGACTTGTAACATTCTCAAGAAAAGATTCATTTTTGTTAACTGTATGATGGTTATTAAGACAGAAAGTAGACTCAGGTCATTTGAAATGACTTTCAACAGGGCTAAAATTAAGAAAGGCTTGTAGGTAATCGGAAAACACACTTTCCCACTACTCAAACTTTTGAGTTAATTGTACTTGAGGTTATTAATATGCATCAGATAGCTTTTCTTCTGCATGAATAGATGTGGGAATTTCAGTGAAAAAAAAGTAAAAGATAAAAGTATCTGTGAACTGAAAGCTCTTCAATCCACTTGTGAGACATCAACAACAGAATAATAGCAGGAAAACTATCTTCTGTTTCTTAATCTATGTCTGAATTCATTTCTGCTAGTTCATTAACACATTTTTATTGAATTTGAAAAACAAAAATAATAAAATCTGTTTGTTCAACAATATAACTTCTTGTTTTTTGGGTCCTAGATTAAGAAGAAACAGCAAGATGTGCTTGGTTTCTTAGAAGCTAACAAAATAGGATTTGAAGAAAAAGATATTGCAGCAAATGAAGAGAATCGGAAGTGGATGAGAGAAAATGTACCTGAAAACAGTCGACCAGCCACAGGGTACCCCCTGCCACCTCAGATTTTCAATGAATGCCAGTACCGTGGGGTAAGGAACCAGCTAAAATTTTTGTTTTTTCAAATGGATTGCATCAAATGCATCCTTTTTCTTTCACTCCCACCCCAAATCTGCATACAATCGTTTCTCCTGTTCATCCTCTGCATCCATCCTAGGCAGCTGGAGTATTTTGCCTTCTACTAGAAGGCAAATGGATGAGTTATTCACCAAAAATTTATCTGTGAATATATAAGTACAGACCAGAGCATTTATATAGTTTCTGGTATGTCCATGAAGAAGCCACTGAAAAGAGGTGAGCTGTTTTACTTATTTAGATTAAAATTAGTTTAAAAAGAGGAATATTGTTCTTTCTGCTTGAAGGCAGTAAAAGTTTTATTTGGGTATTATTAATGAATTTTCTTAAAATTTTGAGTTAGCTAATTGAACTCACATATGGATGAGGAAAAGAATAGTAGAGTTATTACTTTGTGACTGGTGCTTTTCAAGTTTGCCATCTTGGTTAGCCTTCATTTAAACCATGAAGTAGTTCCCTTCAATGTTCATTCACTGTGTATTTAAGTAACATTTGTAGCCTGTGGCCATTCTAGGTACCATGGCAAGTACAAGTATGAATAAAACAAAGCCTCTTCTCTTAAAGAGCTGATTGGGAGTGGTGTGTGGGTAGAATCAAACACACCTGAAACAGAGAGAGCAGTTATGAAGCCACATCCATGTGATGACATGGTGCAGAAAGCATATGTAGAGGCTATAGGAATTTCCAGTAAAGAACTGTTTGCTTTGCTGTGTCCTCAGAATTAGCATAATTGAGGAACAAATGTTTTTAAAGCCAGTAATCCAAATCTTCTAACTTATCTGTTTATATGGGAGTGAGAAGGAGAACATCTAGGGGAGGGTATGGCAAAATTGAGAAGTCCATTAGCATAAAATATTTTCTCTGTGAACTGAATTTGTCATTTCTGAGTGGCCAGAAGATTTCTTCCGTTGCTGCAGAGAGGGGCTGAAAGAGGCCTCAGGAGATCTAATCCAACATATATTGCCTTAACCTCTCCTTTTTGAAGCAGAAATTTCAATTTGGGTTATAAGGGTAATGTTTGAGAAGCCATATTTACCAGGTTTATTTCTCCTTTGGAGGCCACACTGCAAGGGAATGGAGTATGTTATGGAAAATAGGCAAGTATCACTGAGAAATGGGAAGGTGGAAAGAAAGGTGCAGAGGGTAAGACTGAAACCAAACAAATATTTGTTAATGGAAAAGGGGTCCATTTTCTATTGAGTGACTGCTGTGTGCCAGGCACTGAGTTAGGAGTTTCATAAAAATAAGAATTAAGATTTGTCCCTGTATAGACTCTTAGGGAGAAAAGTATATAGCAACCATTCATAGAAAGCATGTTATATGTCAGCTATTGTGCTGCATACTTTGCGTATTATATTAGTCAATTCTCATATTAATCTCTTGAGGTGTAGATATTGTTATTCCTGTTTTATAGATGAAGAAATTGAGGCCTAGAAGAGGTTAACTGACTTCCTAAATCATACAACTAGTAAGTGATGCAGCTAGAATTTAAACTTAGATCTGTCTTATTCTGAAGCTCTTACTCTTTCTATTAAACCACTGCATGGTTAATTTTCTTATTTACTCAAAGATCCCATCTTCATTCTTTTCTTGTTTCATTCTGTATTGTGGGGGGCTGACCTCAGCAAATTATATTTTCCAGTGTCCATTGCCAACTGGCTGCCTATTAGGTTTGACCAGTAATAGGAGGCACTGGTTGGATGAGTGGAAGGGAGGAGGAAAGGAAAAGCCAAGGTATCCCTCTTTTTCCTGTTTCTGGAAGTGTCCATGACAGTGGCTACATCTCCTTTGTGGTACCAGCTCTGTAATACTACCTTCTCCACTTTTCCCTTCAGCACTAGCTGTGGTAGCAGCTTCCTGTTACTTCTAGTCTCTGAGCTGGCTCATCATCTCCTGTCTGCCTTTCAGCTCTTTAGTCTTTTGTAAGTGGTTCTTCATATTAAATTCCCTTGATTAAACTATCTCAAGGTTTCTTAACCTTGGTACTACTGATATTTTGGGTTTATGGGGGGGTCCCCTGTGCACTGTAGGATGTTTATCAGCATCCTTGGCTTCTATCCATGAGGGCTAGTAACACCCTCCCAGTTGTGAAAAAACAAAAATGTTTCCAGACTTTGCCAGATGTCCCTGGGAGAAAATTACCTCCTTTTGAGAATCATTGAGCTATAGCTTAGGTTCTTATTTCCAGATTAGGATGTGACTGAAACAATTACCCTAACAACATAAATGAAGCTCTGCTATAGAAGATACAAAATTTTTAAGGGTAATCTTTGTTCTGAAAGAGCTTATGCTATGTATGTGAAGAACTAAAGCACATTTCAATGAAATAATGTGATACAAATATATGGTAGAATACATTGTGGATTAATGTTATTGGAATCCCAAAGATGTAAATAAAGTATATTTTTCCTCAAGAGAATTCCTATAGAAGAAACAGACTATATAACAATCTGTTTTGTTTACTCTCGTATTCTTAGCACCAGGAACAGTGATTGGCATGTAGTAGGTGCTCAATACATATCTGCACAATAAATTGATCCAGCTTAATTTAGAAGCTGGCGTTCTTTTCTCTCAGAGCTACAAATCTGTTTGTTTGCTAAGTTCAAGGCCAACAAATAATGTACTCTGATCCCCAAACACCTGTAACGGAGATAACCAGATTACCCTACATAGTATTTTGTAACTAGATTTCAGTATATTTGAAGATCTGCTTTCTTTCGCATGAGTTTAAAACAGGCTGTTTTTATTGATTTGATGATAGTAAGAAATGTCTCTTGTATAATTGTTGGGTTCTTTTAACTAACATTTTGAGGTTACTTCCAAGTGATTGAGTATAGATATGATGTATATTGTTTGTTTACCTTGAATAACTTATAGGTCATGTGTCTCAGTGTGGACTTTGTATCAAGATCCTGTTAGTTTTACTTTTGAACAGTGAGTTCAAAGAGTATAGGAGACTGCTTATAAAAATGCCTGTTTATGATTTATTTCTTTGTCAACATCTAGGGTACACAAAAACATGCTTTAAGTCAATCCTTGAGGAGAGCTCAGTGGCTCTAAACAATACTGTGTTAAAAGAGTCCCTAAATAAGAGAGAAATTCTGATATTTCTTGGGGTGGGGTTCAAATTTAGGGTCATCAATGGCTTGAGAGGCCCTAAACTTTATACCTCCAGATCCTCTAAGTACCAGGAACTATGTATGCTAGAAAAGACTCTTATAATTGGTGATCTAGTTGGTGAGGCAATCTTTAGAGAAGCCAGCAGATTATGAGTGCTTTTTACCTCTAATAACTCAGCCAAAATGCCAAGCTTATCTCTGTGTTTTTATGGGGTTTTTTTTAGAGGAATTATGAAACACTTTATTTTTTTAATTTTTAATTTTTTTTATTTTTTGGCCTTGCCACACAGCATGTGGGATCTTAGTTCCCCAACCAGGGATCGAACCCACACCCCCTGAATTGGAAGGGCACAGTCTTAACCAGTGGACCTCCAGGGAAGTCCATCTCTGTGTGTTTTCAGTCAAACAAACTAAGGCCAGATATAGGCAATGGTTGTGTTTTCTGAGTATATTTGCTGTTGATTATATGTCATAGTCAAATGTAGGCAATTCTGCTTGTCACTTTTGGAGCATGCATGGTGGTTTAGAGGATGACAGTGGGAAGCCCAACCGAATTTAGTCATGTGAGGCTTTTATTGGATCCCCAGATTGTTTACTCTTCCAGTCATATTTCATGAAAATCTCATACCCTTCCTCCAAACACAGCACAGATTTACTATTCTTATTGCCATGGGCATATCTAGCTAATATCTGGTCTGCCGTAGGTTCTGAGGACATCTCTACCTTAATAACGCAAGAGAAATAATGGGAAACTGGAACAACAGCCTCCTACCAAAAATAAGTAACTTACTGGCGAATAGTTGGCTGCTTTGGGCTGTGAAGAAAGCTGCTTGCCCTGAGGCAGATTCAAATTCTATGCGGTGTGAAATGAGCCCTTTTGCAATTTCTGTCTGACAGAACAGCATATCTTCTAACCCACATTAATTGGGATCTAATAAGCCTTGCCTCTTTATTACTCTTTCCAGAATTCTAGCATTATGGGAGTTAGCTGGCCTCTCTGCCCCCAAAGATATTAACCAGTCAGATCATTTTGAATTAATTTCCCCTTTTTTTTCCTTTGTTGGCTGCATATTGCTAATTCCTATTGCCTTCTTTTTTATCAAGGACTATGATGCCTTCTTTGAAGCCAGAGAAAATAATGCAGTGTATGCCTTTTTAGGCTTGACAGCCCCACCTGGTTCAAAGGTATGATTCATTTTTCCCCTTCTTTATAGGCCATTTTATTGCTTCTGGGTTTTTTTAATCAATAAGAGTTCCACCTTTATTAAGTACTCAGATTAAGCCAAAGGCAGTGCAACATAGCTAAAAGGAAATGTCCCTGCTTCACAAACACTAAATCCCTAATAGGACAGACAGATGTGCATAATCAAATACATAAAGTATGTGGATAAGAGGCAGGCCAAGTGACTTTTCTATCAAGCTGCCCAAGGCAGCAAATTTCTCATTGACCCGTTTGTGAATAAATGGTTAACAATTTTAAAGCCTCCATTTTTCTAGTTGTCATGTACGGTATTACGTGGACAGAACGCATCTTAGTTCATAGTAATCTTCTTGGCAACACCTATTGTTTTTGTGTGAGAGCAAATGCTAGAGTCACCTATTCAAATTAACTAAGAGATTTGAGTCTCAAAACTCACTAAATTGCTGGCTGAATTTGGAGCTTTTCCCCTGCCAACAACAAATTAATTTTTCAAGTGGCGGTGTTCCCAGGGAAGATCATATAAAGAAAAAAATAAAAAATTAAATCTCCTGTTTAAAAATATGTCTAAAAGCTATGGACTTTAAATATACCTTTGCCTTTTACCATATTTCTTCTTCACAAAGTCTGGTTTAATCAAAATGTATGTCCCCTGCTCTATCATTTTACATTTTGCTCTTAGAAGCTAATTTTATGTTAAGCAGATTCTTCAAACTCCAGCTCCTTCTCCAATTTTGAGAGTCTGTGTTATTATCTGTGTTTTCACTAGAGACTATTTAGAGGCAATGTTGTCTGAGTCACTATGAAATTCTGTTTTCCTGCCAAACTTTCGTTTCCCATGGATAAAATTATTTTAAGCCTTATTTTAGGCTTTGTGTAATTCAAGTTGTAGGAAATCTTAGGTAAGGCATTTTTCTTTAAACAAATTAGAAAACCCAAGTTAAGTCATTGATTTCAGTGCATATTAGAGGAAGTATGAAAGAAAGGGTGGTCTTTTTTCTATGACTGATGACTGTTTCTTCTTCAGTGCAAAGTAGGAGCCATTCATTCATTTATTCATTCAATAAATATTTACTGAGTGTCAGACATTGACTTGATACTAATGGTAGGGTAAATGTGGAGAATACAACATAATCTCTATCTTCAAAGTATTTGTTGTCTAATGAGGGACATGTATACAAATAATTAAACAACAAATATGTCTACAAATAATTATGATATACTATGGTAAATTCTGTATGATTGGTGTGAATAAAGTACAGTAGGCATCCAAAGGAAATAATCAGAAATTACTACTAAGGAGTTTGGGGAAGTTTTCACAGAGGAATTGGCATTTGAGCTGTCAGGGATGCCAAAATACTGAAGTAACACTAGGTGTCTTTCACAGAGGCTGCACTAGGAACCACTGCCATGGGATGTAGCTGCACCTGATGGTATGTTCAGGGAGCAGGGTGTAGTGCAGCATGAATCTAATATAGGACATATTAAATAAAGGGAGATGCATTAGGAGGTAAGATTAGCTAGGTGGGTTGGGGCCAGATTATGAAGGTTGTGCTAGATACTTTCAACTTTATCCTTTAGGCATCTAAAAGCCATGGTAGGAAATAAGGGAAGACAATGATGTGATTATCTCTGTATCTTAAGATGTGATTTGATCTGTGTCTTAAGAAAATAAACTTGGCAGCTGTGTGGAGTGTGAAACAATGGAGAAATGAGATATTAGAGATGTGTTGACCTATTAGAAGGTAGATTGGGTCAAGAAAAGCAATGGAGAGGGCCTAAAGTGGGACAGCAGCTATAGAAAGAAAAAGATAGATTTAGGAGACAAAGAAAAATCACCTGTGATAGGATTTGGCAATTTATGAGATGCTTATATATGCAAAGAACTGGGAAGGACTGAAGCTATCTCTGAGGCTTCTAACCTGGGTGATCAGGAAATAAAGCAAAAGTCATGGAGGAAACAGCAAAATGAGTGATCCAAGGGAGGAGTTAGTCTTGGAAAGGAGAGAGCATGCAGTTTTTTTCTGAGACTGGAAAGAATGAGGAGACAAGGACAAAAATAGAAATTTTAATGTGTGGAGAGGTTAGGGAAGTTCACATTTGAAAATATCTTACCTTTAGTATGATGTAGGAAGAAAGATCATCTGCTAGGAGTGTTGGGAAATTTGAGGAGAATTGAAAAGATTCATTTGCTGAAAATAAGCTAAAGAGTAGAATAAGATCATGAATGGAAGGACGGCTGAGCGAGATGAAAGGCCCAATTGAAGTTAGAATTGATGAGCCCATAGTGGAGCCAGTTTGTTTATAGTGTATTTTTCATCCTTGTTTAACTCTAGAAGTAGGGATAGAGTAAAAGAACAGCAGATGTAATGAAGGATTGAACTAGAAGAAGCTGATATATTGGGATAAAGGAAAAAGGTCTGGAATTGACAGTGGAGTTGAAGGGTGGATTGGTAATAGGGAGATTCTGAATGTTAGTATTTAATAGGTTTTTCCCAAGATTAAAAGTGATAAATTTGATGTCAAAAGGATGATTTTTCTATCCTTCAACTCAGCTTTCAGAGTTCTACCCTTTAACAGGACACTAAGTCTTCTAGAAAGAACTGGCTGAAAAAAAAGTATATGAAATAAGAAATAGAACTAATTAATGAGCATTGCAAAAGTGAATTCATAATAAGAAGAAATGTGATAAAATGAGATACAATATTCATCTGTGAAGTTAACAAAAATAGACACATTTACACTACCAAGTGTAAAATAGATAGCTAGTGGGAAGTTGCTGTATAACAAAAGGAGATCAATTTGATGATGGGAGATACCTTAGAGGGCCAGGACAGGGAGGGGGGGAGGGAGTCACAGGAGGGATGGGATATGGGGATATATGTATAAATACAGCTGATTCACTTTGGTGTACCTCAAAAACTGGTACAAGAGTGTAAAGCAAATATATTCCAATAAAGAGCTTTAAAAAAAAAAAGAAAAAGAAAACAAAGTGATAATACTCAGTGCTGAGAAGTGTGCATTAAAACATATTCCCTCATATATTACTGGTGATGGTATAAATTGGTACTACTCTTTGAAAGCCAAAATGGCCGACATATATCAAGGGCCTCAAAAATGTTTATAGTCCTTCATCCAGTAATTTTACTGGGTATTAAAGCCTAATGAAATAATTCTATACATGGAAAAGTCTTTACGGATAAAAAAAATCAAAATGTTGTTTATAATCTTAAAAATTTAGGAAGCAAGTTAAATGTCTAAAAATAGGGTCAACAAAAATGGTTTATCCACTGAATGAACTCATGCTCTCATCAAAAAAATGATAGTTTGTGAAAAGATACATTATAATGAGATACAGAATTGTTTTTACTGTATAATTAACATTCTATTCATAATTACATTCAAAATCTATGTATAGGACAAAAAGAGACTGAAAGGAACTATAGATAATAATATACACATTTTTCTTCTCTCCCTTTCGTTATTTTCCAAATAATTAGAATACATTCTCTTTACATTTAAAAATTATTGAAAGCCAGTGCACCAGAAAGCTTGATATTTAAAGTACCCATTGGCAAATGTTTCCATAAGGCAAGGAATCCTCTGTAAGACAAATAATTTTTTCATTCTTTTTTATATTGGATGCATTTCCCTCTGAGAACAGGAACAAGACAAGGGTGCCCACTCTCATCACTGTTATTTAGCATAGTTTTGGAAGTGTTAGCCACAGCAATCAGAGAAGAAAAAGAAATAAAAGGAATCCAAGTTGGAAAAGAAGTAAAATGGTCACTCTCTGCAGATGATATACATAGAAAACCCTAAAGATGCTACCAGAAAACTGCTAGCACTAATCCATAAATTTAGTAAAATAGCAGGATACAAAATTAATGCACAGAAATCTCTTGCATTCCTATACACTAACAGCAAAAGAGCAGAAAGAGAAATTAAGGAAACACTCCCATTTACCATTGCAACCAAAAGAATAAAATACCTAGGAGTAAACCTGCATAAGGAGGCAAAAGACCTGTATGCAGAAAACTGTAAGGCACTTATGAAAGAAATCAAAGATGATATAAACAGATGGAGGGACATACCATGTTCTTGGATTGGAAGAATCATCATTGTGAAAATGACTATCCTACTCAAAGCAATTTACAGATTCAACGTAATACCTATCAAATTACCAATGGCATTTTTCACGGAACTAGAAGTAGAAATCTTATGATTTGTATGGAAACACAAAAAGACCCCGAATAGCCAAAGCAATCTTGTGAAGGAAAGATGGAGCTGGAGGAATCAGGCTCCCTGACTTCAAACTATACTACAAGGCTACAGTGATCAAGACAGTATGGTACTGTCATAAAAACAGAAATAAAGATTAACAGAACAGAATAAAGAGCCCAGAGATAAACCCACACACGTATGGGCACCTTATCTTTGACAAAGGATGCAAGAATATACAATGGAGACAAGATAACCTCTTCAATAAGTGGTGCTGGGAAAACTGGACAGCTACATGTAAAAGAATGAAATTAGAACACTTCCTAACAACATACACAAAAATAAACTCAAAATGGATTAAAGACTAAATGTAAGGCCAGACACAATAAAACTCTTAGAGGAAAACATAGGCAGCACACTCTATGACATACATCAAAGCAAGATCCTTTTTGACCCCCCCCCACCTAAAATAATGGAAATAAAATAAAAAATAAACAAATGGGACCTAATGTAACTTAAAAGCCTTTGCATAGCCAAAGAAACCATAAACAAGACAAGAAGAGAACCTTCAGAATAGAAGAAAGTATTTGCCAATGAAGCAACTGACAAAGGATTAATCTCCAAAATGTACAAATGGCTCATGCAACTTAATACCAAAAAAGCAAATAACCCAATCCACAAATGGGCGGAAGACCTAAATAGACATTTCTCCAAAAAAGACATGCAGATTGCTAACAAATACATGAAAAGATGCTCAACATCACTAATCATTAGAGAAATGAAAGTCAAAGGCACAATGAGGTATCACCTCACACCATTCAGAATGGCCATCATCAATAATCTAAAACCAATAAAGACTGGAGAGGGTTCAGAGAAAAGGGAACCCTCCAGCACTGTTGGTGGGAATGTAAATTGGAACAGCCACTATGTAAAACAGTATGGAGGTTCCTTAAAAAACTAAAAATAGAACTACCGTATGATCCAGCAATTCCACTCCTGGGCATATACCCTGAGAAAACCATAATCCAAAAAGAAACATGTCTCACAATGTTCATTGCAGCACTATTTACAATAGCCAGGACATGGAAGCAACCTAAATGCCCATCAACAGATGAATGGATAAAGAAGATGTGACACATATATACAATGGAATATTACTCAACCTTAAAAAGTGATGAAATTGAGTTATTTGTAGTGAGGTGGATGGACCTAGAGTCTGTCATACAGAGTGCAGTAAGCCAGAAAGAGGAAAACAAATATTGTATGGTAACTCATACATATGTAATCTAAAAAAATGGTACTGATGAACCCAGTGACAGGGCAAGAATAAAGAATCAGATGTAGAGAACGTACTTGAGGACATGGGGTGGAGGGCGAAAGGGAATCTGGGACGAATTGAGAGGGTATCATTGACATATATACACCACCAAATGTAAAATAGCGAGAAGCTGCTGCATAAGACAGGGAGATCAATTCGATGATGGGTGATGACTTAGGGGGCTGGGATAGGGAGGCGGGGAAGGAGTCACAGGAGGGAGGGGATATGGGGATATATGTATAAATACAGCTGATTCACTTTGTTGTACAGCAGAAACTGACACAACAGTGTAAAGCAATTATATTCCAATAAAGAGCTTTAAAAAAAACGTTATATAAATTTCTTAGCACTAGAATTTCTTACATTGCAGTATAGTTGATAATTTTGATATGGAATAAAATAACTGATATATATTTACTAAAAAATAGAAATCCAGTAATGTTCATGTTGAGCTGAAGACCACTCCTCTGGAAAAGCTGTGTTGACTAATATGTTGAGGGAATAGAACATATTGTTAAACCACTCAGGTCTAGGGAGGGGCCATGAAAATCTGCCTCTGCTGTGAGATTTGAAGCATTCCTATTTACACTAAGCCCATCCAAGAGAAACTGTATGTTAATAACACTTAACTGTGGTGCTAGTCTTAGTTACTAGGCAGAAAGTGGAACGGAGAAAGGCAGGAAAGAAGTATGGATACATGCAGTGGACTAAGCATCGAGCTACACACTTCACATTCATCTCATTTTATGTTTACTGTATCCTTATGAGCCAGGTGTCCTCAATGCCATTTTACAGAGGAGGAAACTGATGCTCAGATAACTTAAGGAATTTATCCAAGGCTACATAATAATTGAGTAGCTGATATGGAATTTGAACCCAGGATTATCTGACTCAAAACCAATGCATTTATAGAATGATGTTTATAGTGGTAGTAGAGGGGGAGAACACATCATATGCCTGTTTCTAAAGCTGTCTGTTCGATGAAATAACTCCTGACTCTATAAATACTGGCTACTTATTTTTAGAGAATAATAAGGCTTTTAGCACAATTTACATATTTAATAATAAAACAATTAGAAAAGTAAATAATTTAAATATGATGTATTCTTAAAGACCAATTACAAATAATTTTGAATTGCCTTTTGTTTTGGATTTTTGTGCTAGTAATTTCTTCCATTAAAAAGGATAACTGAGAGCTAAGGAATTTATAACAAATTACAGCAAAGATTGGTAAGTGTGACTTTAGGGAACTAGGCTATCTCCAAAATACTAGTTACTCAGAGGCATTAGGTGCTCATAGGAAGAAGGACTTCACATTAGCACATATTCACATTTTTATATCACTGCTTCCCCACCTGTATATGCTAGGCCATTGAGGGGTTTTAGTAAAGACGCAGATGTAGAGAACAGACTTGAGGACATTGGGAGGTGGGGAAGGAGAAGCTGGGACAAAGTGAGAGAGTAGTATTCACATTTACATACTACCAAATGTAAAATAGATAGCTAGTGGGAAGCAACTGCATAATACAGGGAGATCAACTCTATGATTGCTGATGACCTAGACAGGTGGGATAGGGAGGGTGGGAGGGAGGCTCAAGAGGGAGGGGATATGGGGATATATGTATAAATGCAGATGATTCACTTTGTTGTACAGCAGAATCTGGCACAACAGTGTAAAGCTATTATACTCTAATGAAGATCGAAAAAAAAATTTAAAAAAGTACAGAGGACCTCAGAAAAAAAATAAAATTCATTGTGTGAGGAAGTTTTTGGAAGCTTGTTCTATAAAATGAAACAGACTACACAATATGGGTCTAAGATATATTCATTTTGACAGGCAAACACTGTGTTAGAAATTTCAAAAGAGCTTGACTAAGGGGTTTGGAAGGTGAATCAGCACTGTATTATATCTGTTTTGTTAAGAATGTATTAAGAATGAATTACATTGTCCTCAGGTTTCCTTCTTTATATCATTTCTACGTCGTTTTTTTGGTAAAAATATAACATCTTATATTTTTGTTCGTTATTTCCCCTTCTTCTGGAGTTAGCATCAGAGGCTCATTTTGGAACATTCAGCTGCTGTCACTCCTGCTGAGATTGTCAAGTATTCAATTAGTGACAGGTGTTTAGAGTGACATTGTCTAGCATACATGATTTCTACAACTCAAGTCTGAAGTTTCTTTCACCAAAGTCACTCTTGCCACCCATCCTTATTTCCATAACTTTCCTTGAAGTGTACTTTCTGTCATATGCTATGCTAAGTGACAGGGCACTCCTGTAGGTCAGAGTTCCTATGCTAGAAGTACTCACTGTCCACAGGAATAGAAAGACAACCTTACCTCTTCATGCATACTGCCATGAAATTTAAAAGCAACAACATTTTAGCAAATAACACATTTTCTAAGTAGCTTAATCCTTAAAGAAAACTCAACTGACTGTAAACTGTATGTGACAATGTTTTTGAACACTCAATTTTTGTGATAAATCATTCAAAAAGGAAATTAGCTACTTTTAAATAAAATGTCAACTGTAATTGTAAATCACTTGCTTTTATGGAATTATAGGCAGTCTTCTATTACATCTGTTTCTAGGCAGAAGCTTCTATTTTATAGTTTTTCTATTAAGAATTTTAAACAGTCTTTTCTGGGGGCTATTTTTCTGATTTTGAATATTCTGAGTAATTTGAGATAATATCGTCTAACCAAAATACACAGGGATGCCTGCTTTGTGACATTTAAATCTGTTTTGTTTTTTATTTCAGGAAGCAGAAGCTCAGGCAAAGCAGCAAGCATGAACCCTAAAAATTCTGCCTTAAGCATCCTGAAAAAGGAGTCTCCATTGCTTTTTATAAAATAGCAAAATTATGTTGGCTTCAAAAGAAATAGGCTCAATGTTGAAATAATAGATTAGTTGTTTTCACATGCAAACAATCAAAATGAATACATAATTAAAATGTGAACGTTATGATGAGGAGAATGGGAGATGAACATAAAATTTTAAGTGGGTGTCATGAATAGTATTGTTGTCTGCTAAGGCATTTTATGTACTTCAATGATTAGCAAACACCTGTTCCCTTTTTTGGTGTTATTATTGCAGCTTAAGTATATCTGTAGCTCTTCATTAATTTTAAAAGGCGAGTGAGAAAGAACCTGTCTCTTGTTCCCAAATTGCCTTATTAATTTTAGAGAGTAAAAATATGTACCTTTTTTGATGTGAAATTATTGTGATTAAAAAGGAGCTGCAGATAATGTTTATGATATGTCAGACATTGTAATTTCCTATGGTAATTATAACATTTCCATTCTTTTGTAGTTAAAACTTCTGTGTACTGAACTACATGTTTTCTAGGCTTCTAAATGTTGCCTTTCATTGCATGTTTCAGTGATCAGATGACCTCCCACAAAAAAAAAAGATTGTATTCAGTTGACAAGTTTCTTGCTTAACTACACAGCTATGATGCAATCATGTTATTAAGTTGCTTGCCCCAGTGAAATATGCATATGTATGTTATGGAAGTGGGATGGCAAATAAGTTTAAAATGGCATCCTTTTGCAAAGAGCTCAGACTTTTAATTATTTTAAAATAGGTTGAAACTCATTTTTCCCCTTTTAAAACAACTTGTGATCATGAATGCCACTATCTCTCAGATATTTGACTTTTTTGTTTCAGCTAGGTGTATATTGTATGAGTACATTAATCTAAGCAGAGAAAATCTTTTCTATGCCTCTATTCCAGTGAATAGCATAAGTATCAGATAAAAGGATCAATTTGAAAATGTTAATTTTGAAAACTTCTAAGAAGACAAGAGAAGCATTATGGTCTACATCACCCAGAAGACATATATATTGTACTTCAGTTCCACATTATCATTGTACTTTAGGTTCACATTACTAAAAGCAAACACCTTTTACTTTAAATTACTTTATCATATCATTTGATGTATGTAAGTCTGTTCTCTTTGCCAAAATCAACATAATGAAGACATGGCTTTGTTTACTGAGATTCAAACTTGATGCAATGCTTTAAAATAAACTCAGTACTTTCAGAAACATAATTTTTGTGTTCATGGAGTTTCTAAATAGTGTAATAATAATTTTAGGTGGGTAATATATTTTTTAGATAGTGGGGAAGGAGAAAAGAGAAAATAATAGAAAGAAAACAATTTTAATAAACTTTCTAAATTTCCTATTTAGGGCTCTGAATTTTGCAATACACACTGGAGTCAAACAAAGAACTACTCCATAGTTTTGTGTACAGAAATATGCTATGGGGAACTCTAGAGTAAACAGGATATTTTGTAATATATTCTGGAAAGGGCTAAAACATTTTTAATCAATATTTTCTCCTGAGCTTTATTCAGTGCAGATGATGATACTTGCAATATTTTTATGTAGGCATTTTTACTTTTATTTTAGTATCAAATAAGTTAACACTGTCAAAAACACATCTTTAAAAATAGATGACATTTTTGAGATATTTATATCTACTAGACTATACCTTACAATTAACATATATGTATATTTGAAGTAAAATGTTCTATTGAGTCTTTCCAAATTGAAATCTTCCTTTTTGTCAGTTGAACACTATATGTCCTGTAGATACAAGGAAAGAAAGTGAAATTCTGAATATTAGGGAGTTGCCTTCAAGGCCATGCCAAGGCCCCTTTTAAGAAGGACTAAAGATGTCCCACTGATGTACAGACACACTAAACACCAAGAGATAGTAGGAAGCGGCAATAACTAAGCCAGTGAAACCAGTACACAAGCCTGAAAGCAAAGCAGAAGAAAGGTGGGGTTTGGGTCTCTATGGTATTCCATGGGCAACAGAGTCCCTGCTTTTCTAGATTGCTCTTCATTCAACTTTCTGAGGTTGGGGGGTGTGTGCTTATTTTCTGAGATACCCACTCCCCAAAGTCTCCACTCCATCTGTGTGCTATTCTGCTCTGTTCCCTCCAAATCCCAAGCAGCATGGTAAGCAGGGTAGTGGCATGGTTCCCCACTGTAAAAGCTCTCTTGGTTTCCAGAACCAAGGAACAATAACCTTTAGAAAAAACTTCATTAATACTAGCAGTGGTAGGAGGAGTAGTAGTAGTAGGAGTAGTAGTAGTAGTATTTAGGGAACAATATATAACCATCTACTTGTATGAAATTAAACCAATATAAATACATTTGTGTGTGTGTGTGTGTGTGTATTCACACAACCATCTACCATGACTCTTGGGGTAGGGTTAGGGAGTCAAGCAGGATAGCAAAATTCTCTTTGCTCTACTAAGTGTTTACAGAAATGCATATAAGGGAAGAGGGCTTGGAGAGCAGTGAGATTTCCTAACTTCCTCCTGACAGGCAGGAATCTCAGGGTTGAACGGAATTTCTTGCACCATGTGGCTATTCTAGCTGGTGTGGGAAATGCCTGCATTTCCTAATGGCTCACTCGAATATCCATATTATGGAACCTAATGGTGATCATGCAAGAGGTGTCTGGGGACAGGAAGCAGGCATCTTACTGTGCTAGGCAGCCTTTTAAGTTAAGATCATCTTCAGCATAGGATGACAGACCACTAAGTGTTTCTCCCATCCCACCTCTGTCACCTGTGCTAGAAGAAGAGCTCTTCAGTTCCTTTCTTATGACACCCCATAACCTTTATGCTTCATTTTTGTTTAACCACCATGTGAAATATAAAGGAGATTCCTGTGGACAAAAAAAGGATCTAAAAACCCTGCAATTGAGGGGTCTTATATCCAAGGGGATAAATTTTATTACCCCAAGGGAGAGTACTGTATAAATATAGAGGGTTTTTTTATGCATATTAACCTTATTTACTATTTTGGGTCTCTGTTTCTTCCTGTGAAATTAAGATATCATCTGGTGTTCTTATTCCAATATAGCTACATGCCTTTAGGACAACCTCCAGAAACTTTCAGTTACTTTCAAATTAATTTTCTTCAGTCAAATTTCTGTTTTGATGGGGGAAGTGCTGCTATACTCCTTACTCTACCATTACAAAAACTCAGTATGATTGTCTTTCCTGACAAAATATATCTGCTTTCCTCCACAAATTAAAACACTTTAACATTTTTCTTTGGGCCCTAACCTGCTTGGAATGTACATGGAAATATAATATGCCTTCAATCCCTCCAACCTATCATGCCATGGGACTTATGAGAAAAATAGATTTCCCCAAACTTTTATCAAAATGACACAGCCTTAAAAGTACATGCTCTTCCTAGGTTTCTTGTTAAAATATACTGTGGGAAGGTTAACTTAATGGCTGAAGTTAAAAATGAAAGGACAAAGAAAGTGTCTCAATTTCAGAAATTGGTCAAATCATTTAACTGAGATTCTTGAAGACCCTGAGTTATTAATTCATATTACTACTGGAGTAATTAATTTGCATTACTGCTGGATTAATGTAGGAGAAGAGGCAGAGAGACAGTAGTGGATACTTGTTTTAGCAACTTGATTTCCACTCTCCCACTTTTAAATAAAGAAAAAATAGCTACAAAGTATATAGAGCATCTTTTCCTTCTTCACTTGAATCCTAATTATTTAGATTGTGACTGGGCATAGTGAAGGCTGTGCACCAACTCGGCACTCTGCTAGGTCATATGCCTACATAATTTTACTTAATCTTCATAACAGTCATGAGAAGTAGGTGTAATGGTTAAATTTATGTGTTAATTTGGCTAGGCTAAAATTCCCAGATATTTGTTCAAACACCAATCTAGATATTGCTGTGAAAGTATTTTTCAGATGTGGCCAACATTTAAGTCAATAGACTGAGTAAAACAGATCACCCTCCATTCTGTGGGCAGACCTCATCCAATCAGTTGAAAGCTTTAAGAGAAAAAGATCTAGACCGCCTGAGGAAGAAGGAATTATGCTTCCTGACTGCCTTTGGACTCAATACTGAAACATGGACTGCTGCTGGCCTGCTTTGCAAATTTCAAACTTTCAGACTTGCCAACCCCTACAATCACATGAACCAGTTATTTTAGATGTGTGTATGTATGTATTTTTTCTATTGGTTCTGTTTCTCTGGAGAACCCTAACTACCAGTAGGTATTATTATCTCCATATTTTGTATGGAAAAACTGAAGTTCTGTAACTTGCTTGGGTCACACAGCTGGGAAATGGCAATTACCTAAGTCTTAGTAACTCTAAAATCTGTGTTTTTTCATCACCCTAAAAATTAGCATGAAAGGAATCTCCTTTTCTGCCCATTTCTATTCTTAGGCCCCATATATAAAATAAATACATTTCTGAAAAATTGACTATAAAGTCAAATTCTAAGACTTAAATACTATTTAAAAATTTACTTACATTTAAAAATTAAATCCTGATCCTACTGAATATTGCTGTTGCTATGGCAGCATAAAGTCTGTGCTGTGAAATGGAATTCTGAGGCAAATACATGCAAGCAGTTCAGAAAAACAAAGTAAGAGAAAGTACAGATTTTACTTCAATGATTTTGCTTGTCCAATTTAAATCTGGCTCTTCACTCACAAAGCATTTTTTAAGCTATATACATTTGCTTTTTGTAATAGCACTACTGAGTTGTAATTCACATACCAATGCAATTTACCTGTTTTAAAATGTACAGTCCAATAATTTTTAGTATATTTACACATATGTGCAACCATTACCAGTCTGTTGTAGAACATTTAGAATATCACCTCAAAAATAAACCCCATACCTTATGCTATTTCCTTCCTACTCCTCAGCCCTATGCAGCCACTGATTTGCTCCCTGCATCTATAGATTTCCCTGCTCTGGACATTTCATATGAACGGAATCATATAATATATGGGCTTTTCTGATTGGCTTTTTGCCTTTAGCGTAACATTTTCAGGCTTCATCCATTTTGTACCATGTATTCAGTACTTTCTTTTCATGTCTGAATAGTATTCATTTTATAGCTATACCACTTTTGTTTATCCATTTGTCAGTTGGTGGACGACAAAGCATTTTTTTTATATCAGATTAATTTTTATTTTCTATCAGAGTAACATTGGTATACAATGTTGTGAATGTTGTAGGTGTAGATAACCATTTTCATTTATATATATACATATATCTGTGCACGTTCGACTTCTTTTCCCATATAGGTTATTAGAGAGTGTTGACAGCCTTTCCTTGTATATATAGCTCCGTGCTGAATATCGGTTTTTTATGAAATTGTTTTTGTTAATTCCATCCTCATAATTGATCCCTTGACCCTTTCTGTCCCTTTTGGTAACCATAGGTTTTTGTTTTATGTCCCTGGGTCTGTTAATGTTTTCTCAATTATTTCAATGGTGTGTATTTTCATTTTTAATTTTTTTATATTTCTTTCAATCTTTATTGGAGTATAATAGCTTTACACTGTTGTGCCAATTTCCACTGTAAAACAAGGCAACTCAGCTGTATTTATACATATGTCCCCATATCCCCTCCCTCCTGAGCCTTCCTCCCACCCTCCCTAACCCACCCCTCTAGGTCATCACCAGTCATCTAGTTGATCTCCCTTTGTTTTGAAGCAGCCTCCACTAGTTATCTGTTTTATATTTGGTAGTGTATATATGTCAATGCTACTTTCTCACTTTGTCCCAGCTTCTCCTTCCCCTGCCATGTCCTCAAGTCTGTTCTCTACAACCACGTCTTTATTCTTCCTCTGCCACTGAGTTCTTCAGTACCATTTTATTTTTAGGTTCCCTATATATGTATTAGCATATGTTATTTGTTCTCTTTCTGACTTACTTCGCTCTGTATGACAGACTCTAGGTCCATCCACCTCACTAAAAATAACTCAATTTCATTCCTTTTTTATGGCTGAGTAATATTCCATTGTATATATGTGCCACATCTTCTTTATCCATTCATCTGTCAATGGACATTTAGGTTGCTTCCATGTCCTGGCTATTGTAAATAATGCTGCAATGAACATTGTGGTACATGTATCTTTTTGAATTATGGTTTTCTCTGGGTATATGCCCAATAGTGGGATTGCTGGGTCATATGATAATTCTATTTTTAGTTTTTTGAGGAACCTCCATACTGTTTTCCATAGTGGCTGTATGACTTTACAGTTTCATCAGCAGTGCAGGAAGGTTCTCTTTTCTCCATAGCCTCTCCAGCATTTATTGTTCCCAGATTTTTTGATGAGGGCCAATCTAACTGGTGTGAGGAGATACCTCATTGTGGTTTTGATTTGCATTTCTCTAATGAGCAGTGATGTCAAGCACCTTTCCGTGTGTTTGTTGAACATCTGTATGTCATCTTTGGAGAAATGTCTGTTTAGGTCTTCTGCCCATTTTTGGATGGGGTTTTTTGTTTTTTTGATATTGAGCTGCATGAGCTGCTTATATATTTTGGAGATTAATCTCTTGTCAGTTGCTTCATTGGCAAATATTTTCTCCCAATCCAAGGGTTGTCTTTTCGTCATATTTATGGTTTCCTTTGCTGTGCAAGAGCTTTTAAGTTTCATTAGGTCCCATTTGTTTATTTTTGTTTTTATTTCCTTTAGGAGGTGGGTCAAAAAAACTTGCTATCATTTATGTCATAGAGTGTGCTGCCTATATTTTCCTTTTATAGTGTCAGGACTTACATTTACGTCTTTGATCCATTTTGAGTTTATTTTTATGTATGGTGTTAGGGAATGTTGTAAATTCATTCTTTTGCAAATGACTGCCCAGTTTTCACAGCACCACATATTGAAGAGGCTGTCTTTTCTCCATTGTGTATTCTTGCCTCCTTTGTAGAAGATAATATGACCATATGTACATGGGGTTATCTCTAAAATCCTGTTGCATTGATCTATATTTCTGTTTTTGTGTCAGTACCATGTTATCTTGATTACTGTAGCTTTGTGTTATAGTCTGAAGTCAGGGAGACAGATTCCTCCAGCTCCGTTTTTTTTGCCTCAAGAGTTCTTTAGCTGTTTGGGGTCTTTTGTGTTTCCATATAAATTCTATAATTCTTTGTTCTACTTCTGTGAAAAATGCCATTGGTAATTTGATAGGGATTGAATTGAATCTGTAGATTGTTTTGGGTAGTATAGTCATTTTCACAATGATGATTCTTCCAATTGAAGAACATGGTATATTGCTACATCTGTTTGTCATATTTGATTTCTTTCATCAGTGTCTTATAATTTTCTGCATATGAGTCTTTTGCCTCCTTGGGTAGGTTTATGCCTAGGTATTTTATTCTTTTTGTTGCAATGGTAAATGGGAATGTTCCCTTAATTTCTCTTTCTGATTTTTCATTGTTGGTGTATAGAAATGCAACAGATTCCTGTGCATTAATTTTGTATCCTGCAATTTTATCAAATTCTGTGATAAACACTAGTAGTTTTCTGGTAGCATCTTTAGTATTTTCTATATATATTATGTCATCTGCAAACAGTGACAGTTTTACTTCATCTTTTCCAATTTGGACTCCTATTATTTCTTTTTCTTCTCTGATAGCTGTGGCTAAAACTTCCAAAACTATGCTGAATAATAGTGGTGAGAGTGGGCACCCTTGTCTTGCTCCTCATCTTAGAGTAAATGCTTTCAGTTTTTCATTGAGGATGATGTTGGCTGTTGGTTTGTCATATATGGCCTTTATTATGTTGAGTTAGTTTCTCTCTATGCCCACTTTCTGGAGAGTTTTTATGATAAATGGATGTTGAATTTTGTCAAAAGTTTTTCTGCATCTATTGAGATTATCATATGGTTTTTATCCTTCAATTTGTTGATATGATGTATCACATTGATTGATTTGTGTATATTGAAGAATCCTTGCATTCCTGGGATAAACCCCAGTTGACATGGTGTATGATCCTTTTTTTTATTTTATTTTTATTTTTTTGGGGGGGTACACCAAGTTCAATCATCTGTTTTTATACACATATCCCCATATTCCCTCCCTTCCTTGACTTCCCCCCCTTTGAGTCCCCCCCAACCTTCCCACCCCAGTCCTCTAAGGCATCTTCCATCCTTGAGTTGGACTCCCTTTGTTATACAACAACTTCCCACTGACTATCTATTTTACAGTTGGTAGTATATATATGTCTGTGCTACTCTCTAGCTTCGTCTCAGTTTCCCCTTCACCCCCCGCCCCCTCCCATACCTCGAGTTCTCCAGTCCATTCTCTGTATCTGCATCCTTGCTCTTGTCACTGAGTTCATCAGTACCATTTTTAGATTCCTTATATGTGAGTTAGCATACAATATTTGTCCTTCTCTTTCTGACTTACTTCACTCTGTATGACAGACTCTAGGTCTATCCACCTCATGACATATAGCTCCATCTCATCCCTTTTTATAGCTGAGTAATATCCCATTGTATATATATGCCACATCTTCTTTATCCATTCATTTGTTGATGGGCATTTAGGTTGCTTCCATGTCCTGGCTATTGTAAATAGTGCTGCAATAAACATTATGGTACAAGTTTCTTTTGGGATTATGGTTTCTCGTAGAATGACTTTGGCAATGTTCCTCCCTCTGCTATATTTTGGAAGAGTTTGAGAAGGATAGGTGTTAGCTCTTCTCTAAATGTTTGGTAAAATTCTCTTGTGAAGCCATCTGGCCCTGGGCTTGTGTTTGTTGGAAGATTTTTAATCACAGTTTCAATTTCAGTGCTTGTGATTGGTCTGTTCATATTTTCTATTTCTTCCTGGTTCAGCCTTGGAAATTTGTATTTTTCTAAGAATCTGTCCGTTTCATCTAGGTTGTCCATTTTATTGGAATATAGTTGTTTGTAGTAGTATCCCATGATCCTCTGTATTTCTGCAGTGTCAGTTGTTACTTACTCTTCATTTCTAATTCTTTTGATTTGAGTCTTCTCCATTTTTTTCCTGATGAGTCTCACTAACGGTTAATCAATTTTGTTTATCTTCTCAAAGCTTTTAGTTTTATTGATCTGTGCTATTGTTTCCTTTATTTCTTTTTCATTTATTTCTGATCTGATCTTTACAATTTCTTTCCTTCTGCTAACTTTGGGATTTTTTGTTCTTCTTTCTCTAATTGCTTTAAATGTAGGGTTAGGTTATTTATTCGGAATTTTTCCTGTTTCTTGAGGTAGCATTGTATTGCAATGAACTTCCCTCTTAGAACTGCTTTTGCTGGATCCCATAGGTTTTTGGTCACTGTATTTTCATTGTCATTTGTTTCTAGGTATTTTTTGATTTCCTCTTTGATGTCTTCAGTTATCTCTTGGTTATTTAGTAGCATGTTGTTTAGCCTCCATGTGTGTTTATTTTTTACAGTTTGTTTCCTGTAGTTGATATCCAGTCTCATAGTGTTGTTGTTAGAAAAGATGCTTGATATGATTTCAGTTTTCTTAAATTTATTGTGGCTTGATTTGTGACCCAAGATGTGATCTATCCTGGAGAATGTTCCATGTGCACTTGAGAAGAAAGTGTATTCTCTTGTTTGTGGATGGAATGTCCTTAAAATATCAATTAATTCCATTTGTCCTGATGTGTCATTTGGAGCTTGTGTTTCTTTATTTAATTTCTGTTTGGATGATCTGTCCATTGGTGTAAGTGGGGTGTTAAAATCCCCTACTATTATTGTGTTACTATTGATTTCCTCTTTTATGGCTGCTAGCATTTGCCTTATGTATTGTGGTGATCCTATGTTTGGTCCAAAGATATTTACAATCGTTATATCTTCTTCTTGGATTAAGCCCTTTATCATTATATAGTTTTCTTCCTAGTCTCTTGTAATATTCTTTATTTTAATGTCTATTTTGTCTGATATGTGTATTGCTACCCCAGCTTTCTTTTGGTTTCCATTTGAGTGGAATATCTTTTTCCATCCCTTCTCTCTCAGTCTGTATGTGTTCCCATTTCTGAAGTGTGTCTCTTGTAGACAACATGTATACGGGCCTCGCTTTTATTATATTCATTCAGCCAGTCAGTGTCTCTTGGTTGGGGCATTTAATCCATTCACATTTAAGGTAATTATTAATATGAATGTTCCTATTACCATTTTCTTAATTGTTTTGGGTTTGTTTGTAAGTCTTTTCTTTCTCTTGTGTTTCCTGCCTAGAGAAGTTTCTAAAGAAACTTCTTCTAGCATTTGTTGCACAGCTGGTATGGTGGTGCTGAATTCTCTTAGTTTTTGTTTTTCTGTAAAGCTTTTAATTTCTCCTTCACATCTGAATGAGATTCTTTCTGGGTAGAGTAATCTTGGTTGTAGATTTTTCCCTTTCATTCCTTTAAATATATCCTTCCACCACCTTCTGGCCTGTAAATTTTCTGCAGAATGATCAGCTGTTAAGTTTATGGGAGTTCCCTTGTGTATTATTTATTGCTTTTCCTTTGCTGCTTTTAATATTTTTTCTTTGTATTTAATTTTTATTAGTTTGATTAATATGTGTCTCAGTGTATTTTTCCTTGGGTTTATCCTATCCTGTACTCTCTGTGCTTCCTGGACTTGATTGACTATTTCTTTTCCCATGTTAGGGAAGTTTTCCGTTATAATCTCTTAAAATATTTTCTCAGACAATTTCTTTTTCTCTTCTTCTTCTAGGACCCCTATAATTCGAATGTTGGTGCATTTAATGTTGTCCCAGAGGTCCCTGAGACTGTCCTCAATTCTTTTCATTCTCTTTTCTTTATTCTTCTCCATGTTAGTTATTTGCACCATTCTGTCTTCCTGGTCATTTATCTGTTCTTCTGTCTTAGTTATTCTTCTCTGCTTTCCTTCTAGAGTATTTTTAATTTCAGTTATTGTGTTGTTTATCACTGTTTATTTGCTCTTTAGTTCTTCCAGCTCCTTGTTAAACATTTCTTTCATTTCCTCCATCTGTGCCTCCATACTATTTCTGAGATCTTGGATCATCTTTACTATCACTATTCTGAATTCTTTTTCAGGTAGACTGCCTACCTCATCATTTGTTTGGTCTTGTGGGTTTTTACATTGTTCCTTCATGTGCTGCATCTTTCTCTGTTTTCTTATTTTGTTTAACTTACTGTGTTTGGTTTCTTCTTTCCTCAGGCTGCAGGCTCATAGTTCTTCTTAACTCTATTGTCTGTCCCCAGTGGGGAGGTTGGTCCAGTGGCTTGTGTAGGCTTCCTTTTGGGGGGACTGGTGCCTGTGTTCTTGTGTGTGGAGCTGGATCTTATTCTTCTGATGTGCAGGGCCACATCTGTTGGTGTGTTTGGGTGTGTCTGTGGGCTTACCCTAACTATAGACAGTCTGTCTGCTAATAGGTGGGGTTATGTTCCTGTCTTGCTAGGTGTTCGGCTTGAGGTATCCAGCACTAGAGCTTGCTGGCCTTTGGTTGTATCTGGGTCTTAGTGTTGACAATGAGATCTCTGGGTGAGCACTTGCTGATTAATATTCCATGGGATCAGGAGTTATCTGGCAGTCCAACATCCTGGACTCAGTCCTCCTGCCTCAGAGGTCCAGGTCCAATCCCTGGCCAGGGCACCAAGGCCCTGGAAGCTGCACAGTATGCAGAAAAAGGAGGAAGAAGAAGAGACAAGAAAAAAAAAATAAGGAAGAAAGGAAAAGAACAGACAAACTCCAAAACAGGTGGTAAAAGCAACAACTCATCAGCAAAAGGCAGGAGTCAGCTGCATTCTTTATTCATCCCTCTGATTTTTCCAGAATCTTTCCTTCAAATCTCTGGTCTCTGCAGGAACTGTGAGTGGTGACCATCAGGTAAATATGAGACCAGACCAAGTTCAACTTCAACTTGTGATTCTTATTTCCCTTGTAGGAGTCTACATGCTCTTAAAGTCACTGTGAGAGGAGTATATTAGTAGCTACCATGTCTTGGGTCCTGTGGATTACCTTTTCCTTCAGTGGCACCACCTCCCAGCAGGTTCTGAGGAGACTGGACTCCTGTCAGAGAGGAATGGACACCACAATGTCCCAAAGCTGAAGCCCCAGTGAGTCCTGTGGACTTGGCCCCGGGTTGTCCTGAAGCCCAGGCCATCAGCATGGACTCAGCCCTGCATGTTCCAGAAGCCAAAACCCAGCAGGTCCTGTCAGCTGTGCTCACAAAGCATTTTGATTCTTGTGCTGACTTTGTCAGCTCAGTCAGGGGAAAGAGTCAAATGAGGTATTGGATTGACAGCTCTCGTCTGACTTCAATTGGTTAAGTCAGTCAAAACAAACAGGTTTGTTCATATAGATGGAGCTTGAGAGAAATTATGGATAATTCCACTTCTTTTCACTTTCCCTCACAATAAATAGAGGAAATGTATGCAAATCACATATGGTTTTAACTATTTCTAAGTATTAGTAAATATGAAGTGAAAGCATTGGGGAAGACAGTGTATTAAATTTATAATGACTAGCTTGAAGTGGAGGTGGAAAAAAAAAGCAAATTAAGCACTGGGTATAGTGACTGACACCTCAGCAAGTGGTACATTGGTCTACGTAGCTGATGGAAAATAGCCTTTCCCACTCCATTCTACATTTTTTGTTTCCTACAATGGATTTGATATGCTCTGAGGAAATGAAAAAAGAAAAGAAAAAACATTCTTGGTCATCAAAGAACTCTGCTTTAAAAATCTTATTCTCTACATTTTATAATTTCTAAATTTTAAGGTGCTACTATGAGTGGTGATTATAATTGATCATTCAACTCATATTTTTAATCACATACTATATATTGATAGCAGGCACTTTTTTTTTTAAAGAACTTTTATTGAGATACAGTTAACAGACAATAAAGAGCATATATTTGGAGTGTACAATTTGGTATCCCAATCTCCCAATTCATTCCCCCTCAACCCTCCCCACTTTCCCCACTTAGTGTCCATATGTTTGTTCTCTACATCTGTGTCTCTATTTCTGCCTTGCAAACCAGTTAATTTCTACTATTGTTCTATAGTCCACATATATGTCTTAATATACGATATTTGTTTTTCTCTTTCTGACTCACTTCACTCTGTATGACAGTCTCTAGGTCCAACCATGTCTCTACAAATATCCCAGTTTGTCTTCTAACTTTGGGTTTTGTTTGCTCTTCTTTCTCTAATTTCTTTAGGTGTAAGGTTAGATTGTTTATTTGGGATTTTTCTTGTTTCTTGAGGTAGGATTGTATTGCTATAAACTTCCCTCTTAGAACTGCCTTTGCTGCATCCCATAGGTTTTGGATCACTGTGTTTTCATTGCCATTTGTCTCTAGGTATTTTTTGATTTCCTCTTTGATTTCTTCACTGATCTCTTGGTTATTTAGTAGTGTATTGTTTAGCCTCCACGTGTTTGTGTTTTTTACAGTTTTTTTTTTCTAGTAATTGATTTCTAATCTCATAGTATTGTGGTCAGAAAAGACGCTTGATACAATTTCAATTTTCTTGAATTTACCAAGGCTTGATTTATGACCCAAAATGTGATCTATCCTGGAGAATGTTCCATGGGCACTTGAGAAGAATATGTAATCTGCTGTTTTTGGATGTAATGTCCTATAGATATCTATTAAATCAAGCTGAATTATTGTGTCACTTAAAGCTTGTGTTTCCTTATTAATTTTTTGTCTGGATGATCTGTCCATTGGTGTCAGTGGTGTGTTAAAGTCCCCCACTGTGATTGTGTTACTGTCAATTTCTTTTTTCATAGTTGTTAGCATTTGCCTTATGTATTGAGGTGCTCCTATATTGGGGGCATATATACTTATAATTGTTATCTCCTCTTCTTGGATTGATCCCTTGATCTTTATGTAGTTTCCTTTCTTGTCTCTTGTAACATTTTTTATTTTAAAGTCTAGTTTATCTGATATGAGTATGCTACTCCAGCTTTCTTTTGATTTCCATTTGCATGGAATATCTTTTTCCATCCCCTCACTTTCAGTCTGCATGTGTCCCTAGGTCTGAAGTGGGTCTCTTGTAGACAGCATATATAAAGCTCTTATTTTTGTATCCACTCAGCCAGTCTGTGTCTTTTGGTTGGTGCATTTAGTCCACTTACTTTCAAGGTAATTATTGATATGTATGTTCCTATTACCATTTTCTTAATTGTTTTGTTGTTTTTGTAGGTCGTTTTCTTCTCTCATGTTTCCTGCTTAGAGAAGTTTCTTTAGCATTTGTTGTAGGGCTGGTTTGGTGATGCTGAATTCTCTTAGCTGTTGCTTGTCTGTAAAGCTTTTGATTTCTCTGTCGAATCTGAATGAGATCCTTGCTGGGCAGAGTATTCTTTGTTGTAGGTTCTTCCCTTTCATCCCTTTAAATATATCATGCCACTCCCTTCTGGCTTGCAGAGTTTCTGCTGAGAAATCAGCTGTTAACCTGATGAAAGTTCCCTTGTATGTTATTTGTTTTTTCCTTGTTGCTTTTAATAACTTTTCTCTGTCTTTAATTTTTGTCAATTTGACTACTATATATCTTGGTGTGTTTCTCCTTGGGTTTATCCTGCCTGGGACTCTCTGTGCTTCCTGGACTTGGGTGGCTATTTCCTTTCCCATGTTAGGGAAGTTTTCAACTATAATCTCTTCCAATATGTTCTCGGGTCCTTTCTCTCTCTCTTCTCCTTCTGGGGCCCCTATAATGTGAATGTTGGTGCATTTAACATTGTCCCAGAGGTCTCTTTGGCTGTCTTCAGTTCTTTTCATTCTTTTTTCTTTATTCTTTTCCGCATCAGTGATTATCATCATTCTGTCTTTGAGGTCACTTATTCACCCTTCTGCCTCAGTTAATCTGCTATGGGTTCCTTCTAGTGTATTTTTCATTTCAGTTATTGTGTTGCATATCTCTGTTTGTTTGCTCTTTAATTCTTCTAGGTCTTTGGTAAACTTTTTGATTTTTGCATCCAGTCTTTTTTCAAATTCCTGGATCATCCTCACCATCATTATTCTGAATTCTTTTTCTGTAAGGGTGCCTATCTCCTCTTCATTTGGTTGTTTTTCTGTGGTTTTAACCTGTCCCTTCATCTGGTACAAAGTCCTCTGCTTTTTCATTTTCTTTATCTTTCTGTGGCTGTGGTTTTCAGTTCCACAAGACAAAATACTGCTGATACTGCTTTATACTGCTCTCTGCCGTCTTGTGCAGCAGGCACATTTTAGGGATGTGAATACTACCATGAACAAAACATTATCTCTACTTTCAAGAAACTAATAATTTAGTGTGGGGTGATGTACAAATTAGTAGGCATTTCTAATACAGAAAGGTAAGTAAGTAGTGCTAAGAGAGAATTTAGGAGCGATACCTCATTATGTGTTGTATGTAAGTGGTGATCAGGCATACTTTCCTGTAGGGACTGATATATAAACTAAGACCTAAAGGCTAAGAAGGAGTTAGCCAGGTAAAGAAGCAAGGGGAATGCAGCAGCATATTCCTGGGCTTGGATGCAAGAGACATCATGGAGCATTAAAGAAACTACAAGTATCTCAGCATGGCTAAGGTTGAGATTGTCTATGACCAGCACACACATTACTAATGTGGGGATGCTTGTGTTAAGATAAGAAGCTAGGGAAGTAGGCAGGTCTTTAATATATTTTTATTCTTCTTTGAAATTTTTCCTACTGCCATTATTTGGCAGTCTGTTTTTGTAATGAGTGGTCCATGTAATTTTTTTCACTTTAAATATTAATTAATAGATTACTTTTTAAAGTAGTTTTAGGTTTAAAGAAAATTGAACAGAAAGCACAGAGAGTTCTCATATATTCCTCTCCATCTCCCAGTTTCCAGTATTATTAACATCTTGCATTAGTGGAGTATATTTTCTTATGATTGATGAGCCAATATTGATAGATTATTATTTACTAAAGTTCATAGCTTACATTATGCTTCACTGTTTGTGTTTTACAATTCTATGGGTTTTGACAAATGTGTAATATCGTATCCATTATAGAATTATAATGTTACATTACATTACAGTAACATAATCATTTCACCTCCCTAAAAGTCCCCTGTGTTCCACCTATTCATCCCTCCCTCCCATTCATGTCATTTGATTTACAATCTGCTCAGAATTTTTTTTTTGCATTTTGTCATTTATTCATATGCTTTACATTTTACTTGATGTACTTTTACTTTTTTTTTTAATGTTTCATTCCTTAAGATTGGAAAGAGTAGTATTGACATTTATACACTACCAAATGTTAAATAGATAGCTAGTGGGAAGCAACTGCATAACACAGGGAGATCAACTCAATGATTGGTGATGACCTAGAGGAGTGGGATAGGAAGGGTGGGAGGAGGCTCAAGAGGGAGGGGATATGGGCATATATGTAGAAATACAGCTGATTTGCTTTGTTGTACAGGGGAAACTGGCACAACAGTGTAAAGCTATTACACTCCAATAAAGATCGAAAGGAATAAAAACGATTGGAACGGACTTTAAGAGATCATCTAGCCCAGGGATTTGAAATAAATTGCCCAAAAGCTTTCCTTACCCATTCCCTTGTCCATGGAAGATGCTGTTAAAGATCACAGTGCTCTTTCCTATTGAGCCTCAGAATCCTTCTAAACTCATTACTCTGAAAGTCAACAACAGTCACCAGATTCAGCACAAGAGTTAAAATCTATTTGCTACTTTAATCTAGTCTAAACCAACCTCACTTAACTGAAAAGGAAACTAAAATCCAGAAAAATCAATTGATTTACCCTAGCCACAAAGCTGGTAACTTGCAAAAGAAGACTATGTCAAAAGTCTGGGGCTTCTTACTCAATCCAGTGATGTTCCTACTATGCCTCTCTTAGGGTCATCTTGAAAGAGAAGTTTGTGATGTGACAAAAAAAATCATTAGAAAGTGCATACTTAAAGATTTTTTTTTTCAAAAACATGCATTTCTATTTCCAATACTGATCACTTCTTATTTTGAAGCAATCACTAGTTAGTCCTTTTTAAACCTGATCAGTACAACTTTTTCTTCAAGGTAAGTATGATGTAGGTGCCCGGTATGGAAGACATGTAAGTAGAGTTTTTCAGATTAAAATAGGTGTGTGTGTGTATGTGTAATTCTAGGGAACTCCTAAGACTCTACCAAGTAGAGTTTGAAAGCCATTGCCCTAGAGGAACAAGTATTTATATCTGAGGAATTATTAACTATATATTCATACTTTAAAATACATTTCCACATCTCAGATACCACACATCTTTTCTTAACACAAAGGTTCATAGACTGATATATCAATTATCTTCCCAAATTATGGCAATGAACTAAATGTATAGAACAAATTATTAATGACTCATGCACATAACGTACTTGATTTAATAAACAGACTTCATATTAGATAATTAAATCAGGTCAGTGCTGCTATAGGAGACTATCTCTGTGCAAGTAAGGTGAGATTATTGAAATATACCTTGGTTACTTATGCTATGTTATACACAGTACTTCTATTTTTAAAAAACTAACTTGAAATATATTCGAATCTCAATATTACAACCCTGTCTTAGAAGGAGGGGACTCAGAACAACCCAAGTGTTCTTTAGCCAGCCTCTCTCTCTCTCTTTCTCTCTCTCTCTCTCTCACACACACACACACACACACACACACACAAAGAGTCTGAAAGAATGTATATTTTTAAAAACAGAATGTAAAAAAACCTTAACTTTAGGTTTGGGTCATCTGTTTCAACTCATTAGAATAATGGGTTTCCAACTTTGTTGGTTATGATCTCCAGTGACAAACAGATCCTAAATCATGAAATAAATAAATCAATACACATCTATAAGTGCATGCACCTCTGTCTACACCTGTCTCTCTATATACACATTTATATACATGTATTCAATTTCTCCATATATGTTTATAAATGGAAAATAAATTTTACAAAAGACTATTGTTTCCTTTCCCCACTTTCTCTAATGCAGTTAGGAAGAGCCTACTAATCTCATTATATTTGTGAGTTTGACAAAAATGTTCTAAGGCATCAAATACATGATCATGCAGAAGCTTGCCTTTTGTAAGTACATTATTAGGAGTTCCAATGGTGATATTTTGAATTTCTCTATTGAGACTGGACTGTCAACCTCCCTCTTTACCACTGGAAATAAGCCATTAATGCCTTTAAATCTGATAAGATTAGAGAAACAATTCCAGAAACCTCAGAACCAAAATAGAAAAAACAATTCTTAAGATTCTGTTCCTATAAAACCACTCTAGGTACCAAAATATCAGTGAGGGTTCATCAGAGGAAGAGAAGAACAAATGGGAGATTATATATATATATATATATGAATTATTTTATATATGAATTATAAATATATATGAATTATTTTAAGGAATTGACTCACAATAATGGTAACTAGAACGTCTGGAATTTGCAGAGCATATTGGCAGTCCTGAAACTCAGACAGGAGTTAATGCTGCAGTTTTTTGTGTTTGTTTTACCAAATCAAACGCCCTTGTCATTAAGCAGTTTCTCCCCATTCCCACCTCCCCAAGCACCAGGCAACGAACAATCTGCATTCTGTCTTTATGGATTTATCTATTCTTAATATTTCATATAAATGGAATCATTAAATACATGACCTTTTGTGTCTGGCTTCTTTCACTTAGCATAATATTTTGGAGATTTATTCATGATGTAGCAGGTATCAGTACTTTAATCATTTATGACTGTATAACATTTTATTGTTTGTATATACCAATTTAACTACTCATCTGTTAATGGACGTTTGGACTGTGTCCACCTTAGGTTATTATGATTAGGGCTGCAATGAACATTTGTGTACATTTGTACATATCTAGGAGTGTATGTGTGGAGTCATATGATAATTCTTTGTTACTTTTTGAGGGACTGTTCAACTGTTTTCCAACATGGCTACACAATTTTGCATTTCTACCAGTAGCGCAGAGTTCCAATTTTTCCACATTCTCTCCAACACTTGTTAATATCTGCTTGATTGCTTTTGTTTTGATAATAGCCATCCTAAGGGGTGTAGGGTTGTATCTCATTGTGGTTTTGATTTGCATTTCCCAAATGACTAATGATGTTGAACATCTTTGTGTGTGTTGGCTGTTTGTATATCTTCTTTGGAGAAATGTCTATTCAAGTCCTTGCCGTTTTTGAATTGGATTGTTTGTCTCTTTGTTTTTGAGTTGTGAGTTCTTTATATATTCTGGATACTCCACCCTTATCAGATACATGATTTAAAAATATTTTCTCCATTTTGTGTGCTGTTTCTTCACTTTCTTGACAGTTTCCTTTGAGGCACAATATTTTTAATTTTGATGAAATCCAATTATTTCTTTTTATCTTTGGTTGCTTGTGCTTTCGGTACAAGAAACCACTATTTAATCCAAAGACACAAAGATTTATCTCTATGCTTATTTCTGAGAGGTTTATAGTGTCTGCTTTTAAATTTATGTCTTTAACCCATTTTCAGTTAATTTCTGTACCTGTATATGGTTTGAGATAGGGGTCAGTATTAACTATTTCCCACATAGATAGCCAGGTGTACCTGCATAATTTCTTGAAAAGGTTATTCTTTCCCCATTGAATAGTCATGGTACAGTAATCAAAAATGAATTGATCATAGATGTATATGTTTTATTTCTGGGTTCTCAATTCAATTACACTGGTCTTTATGTCTACCCTTATGCCAGTGCCACACTGCTTTGATTACTGTAACTTTATAGTAAGTTTTGAAATTGAGAATTGTGTTTCCAACTGTGTTCTTCTTTTTCAAGATTGTTTTGGCTATTTGGGACTCCTTGCAGTTCCAAATGAATTTGAGGATCTGTTTGCCCATTTCTTCAAGAAAAGGCCATTGGAATTGTGATATGGATTGAATTGAATCTGTAGATTGATTTCAGTATAGCATTTCCATTCTAACATTATTGAGTCTTCCATTCCATGAACACAGGATGTCTTTCCATTTATTCATGTCTTTAATTTCCTTCACCAATAATTGGCAGTTTTCAATGTATAAGTCTTTTAATCTCCTTGGTTACATTTATGCTTAGTTACTTCATTCTTTCAAATGCTATTGTAAATGGAATTGTTTTCTTAATTTTTTTCCAGAATTTTCATTGCTCTTGTATAGAGACACAACTGCCTTTTTGTGTGTTAATCTTTTACCCTGAAACTTCACTGAATTAATACAAGCTCTTGTCGCTTATTTGTGGATTCCTTGAGATTTTTCTATATATGAAGTCATGTTATCTGTGAATAGTAATAGTTTTGCTTCATCCTTTCCGAATTGGATATCTTTTATTTCTTTTTCTTATCTAATTTTTATGAATGGAACTTCCAGTAAAGTGTTGAATAGTAGTGGAGAAAGCAGACATCTTTGTCTTGTTCCTGACCTTAAGGGGAAAGGTTTCAGTCTTCTATCAATTCAGAAAAATGTTAGCTGTGTATTGTTGTTGTTGTTGATTTTAAAAATTTCCCTTTATCATGCTGGAGAATTTCCCTTCTAGTTCTAGTTTTCTGAGTGTTGTTTATCATGAAATGGTAGTGGATTTTGTCAAATGCTTTTTTGCATCAATTGAGATGATTATGTGTTTTTCATTTCTTTCTGCTAATGTGGTATATTGCAATAATTGATTTTCTTATGTTGAACCCCTCATAGTCATAGGATAAATCTCACTTTATTGCAGTGTATAATCATTGTAATGTACTGTTACATTAAGTTTACAAGTAATTTGGTGAATATTTTTACACCTATGTTCATAAAAGATATTGATCTGTAATTGTCCTTTCTCATGATGTCTTTATCTGGCTTTGGTTTGAGGGTATGCTGGCTTCACAGAATGAGTTAGAATGCGTTCCATCATTTTCCCATTTTTCAGAAGTTTTTTTTTTTTTTTTTTTTTTTCAGAGGCGTTTGAGAAAGATTAATGTTAATTCTTTTTCAAAAGTTTGGCAGAATTTACCATTAAAATTGTCTGGTCTTGGACTTTTCTTTGTTTGGAGGATTTTGATGATAGATTTAATCTCCTTATTTTATATGGTTCTCTCCATATTTTCAATTTCTTCTTGTGTCAGTTTTGGTAGTCTGTGTGTTTCTCAGATTTTT
This sequence comes from Hippopotamus amphibius kiboko, assembly GCF_030028045.1. Taxonomy (NCBI): domain Eukaryota; kingdom Metazoa; phylum Chordata; class Mammalia; order Artiodactyla; family Hippopotamidae; genus Hippopotamus; species Hippopotamus amphibius. The sequence continues at coordinate 68,347,828 of NC_080203.1, read as the reverse complement.
GTCCATTTCAGTTAGGTTATCTAATTTGTTGTTCTACAGTCATTAATAGTATTCTCTTGTAATTCTTTCAACTTCTCTGATAGTAATGTCTCCATCTTCATTCCTTATTTTAATATTTTAATAACATTTTGTCAATCTACAGTTGTATAGATTTTGTTGATCTTTTCAAAGAACAAAACTTTGATTCCGTTGATGGTCTCTTGCTTTTTTATTCTTCCTATCTGTTCTATCCTAGAGAATAGCCCATATACTCTCGAGAAGAAGGTGTATTCTGCTGCTGTTGGGTGGAGTCCTTCATATGATTAGGTTATATTGTTATTCAAGTTCTCTATTTCCTTATTGACCTTCTGTGTAGATGTTATATCTATTTTGAAAGTGGAATATTGAAATCTCCAGCTCTTATCATAGGACTATCTCCCTACAGTGTCAACATTTGATTTATATACTTTGAGGCTCCATTGTTTCATGTGTATGTTTATAGTCATATCTTTTTGATACATTCACCCTTTTGCCTGTGTTTAATGCCTTTCTTTGCCTCTTGTAACAGTTTTTGACTTAAAATTTAATTGTTTGATGTTATTATAAATACCCCAGCTCTATTTCAGTTACTATTGATATTTGCATAGAATACTTCTTACATCCTTTCAACTTTAACCTATTTGTGTCTTTGGATCTAAAGTGAGCTTCTTGTAGACAACAAAAAGTTAGATCATGTTATTAAACCCATTCTGTCTGTTTACGCCTTCTAATTGAAGAGTTTAATCCTGTTACATTTGAGATAATTACTAATAACAAGGAACTTCTGCTACTTTGGTATTTGTTTTGACATGACATACCATTTCTGTCCCTCATCTCTTCCATTACTGCCTTCATTTGTATTTAGTTTATTTTGTAGTTTATTGTAGTGAATTTTGATTTCCTCCTCATTTTCCTTTGTGCATATTTTAAAGGTATTTTCTTTGTGGTTACCACAGAAATTACAATTGATATTCTAAATTTATAATTTATTTCTAATTGGTACCACCTTATCTGAAATAGCATATAAAAATTTTGCTCTTATACAGCTTTTTCCAAACACTCCTTTATGTTATTTTTATCACAAATTGCATCTTTATACATCATGTAACCAATAACACAGATTTATTATTTGTAGCATTATCTCAATTCATATATGAAATAAAAAGAGGAGTTACAAACAAAAATAAAATAATACTGGCTTTTATATTTATCTGTGTAGTTACCAATGCTGTGATTCTTTACTTCTTTGTATGGCTTTGAATTATTGTCTAGTGTCCTTGCATTTTATCACGAATGAACCTCTTTAGCATTTCTTGTATTGTAGGTCTACTGGTAACAAACTCCTTCAGCATTTGCTTATATGGTAAAGGTGTTTTTTTGTTTGTTTGTTTTTTGTTTTTTATTTTTATGATTTGCTGGCTTCTTTTTAATTGTTTTAATTGAGATATAGTTGATGTACAATACTATATAAAATACAGGAGTATGATATAGTGATTCACAATTTTAAAGGTTGTATTTCATTTATAGCTATTATAACATTTTGACTATATTTATTGTGTTGTACAATATATTCTTGTATAGTATTTATTTTATACATAATTGTTTGTATCTCTTAATCCCCTACTCCAAAATTGCCCCTCTCCCTTCCCCTCTCCCCACTGGTAACCACTAATTTGTTCTCTAAGTCTGTTTCTGTTTTGTTATTCACTAGTTTGTTTCTTTTTTAATATTCCACATATACATGGTATCATATTGTATTTGTATTTTTCTGTCTGATTTATTTCACTTAGCATAATACCCTCCAAGTCCATCCATGTTTTTGCAAATGGAAAAATTTCATTCTTTTTATGGCTGAGTAATATTCCATTGTATCAATATGTATACCCCATCTTATTTAAACATTCCGCTGTTGATGGACACTTAGGTTGCTTCCATATCTTGGGAATTGTAAATAATGATGCTATAAACATTGGAGTGCATGTATCTTTTCAAATTGGTGGGCTTTTTTTTTTTTTTTTTTTGGATGTATACCCAGAAATGGAATTGCTGGGTCATATGTTAGTTCTATTTTTAGTTTTTGGAGGAACCTCCATACTGTTTTCCATAGTGGCAGCACCAATTAACAATCATCAGGGTATGAGAATTCCCTTTTCTCCACATCCTCACTAACAGTTATTATTTGTGGTCTTTTTGACAAGTGTGAGGAAATACTTCATTGTGGTTCTTTTTGGTTTGCTTGTTTGTTTTTTGGCTGCATTGGGTTTTTGTTGCTGCACATGGGCTTTCTCTAAGTTGCAGCGAGAGGGGACTACTCTTCATTGCGGTGCACAGGCTTCTTATTGCCATGGCTTCTCTTGTTATGGAGCACGGGCTTTAGGTGCATGGCTTCAGCAGTTGCAGCACGAGGGCTCAGTAGTTGTGGCACACAGGCCACAACTCATCATGCATTTCCTGAACTTGAATGTTTCTATATCTGCTGGCTCACACTCAGCCACCTTTGATCCTCTCCTGGAGTGGAGTGTAAAACTGAATACACAAACAGACAAAGGCCAGTCCTTATATAAAAATAGAACTCAAACCTGTAATCTGCAACAGCTAACTCAGGAAGCCAAACCACAACCTCTGCAGTAAACTGTGCAGGTCAAACAACCTCCTGTAACAATTAGTCCAAAACAGCCAGAACATGATAAACAACAGCCAGCTTCCCTAATTAGAACGAAGTGAAGGAAACAAAATATGCTTCCATAACAGATTAAAATTAGGATGCCCTGCTTCTAGTTACCAGCTTCCCCAGGCCAACAGCTTCCAATCAAGGCATATCTGAAGCCTTCTTATTTTTCCATTATAAAGCTTTCCCACTCCTTTGCCTGCCTTTGAGCTTCTGAAAAATGTAAGTGATGGTGGCTGACTACTTGTTATAGAAATCTCTGAATAAATAACCTTTAATTGTTCTCAGTTGGTTGGTCTTTGTTTATTCCCATAAGAGGCATGGGAAAGTTTGGGATGCTTTCTCACTCACTGTAATGGAGATGTAAGATTTACAAGGCTGTCTTCAGTCCCATTATCCTAGAGCCTCAATTAAGAATTGCAGCTTCCCAGTTGTGGTGCAGTGAGAAGCTGCAAGAGTTCTCTGGCTCAACTTTAGAAAAAAGAGGTACCACTCTTTTCTGTTTTCTGGTTCCCCTAAAATTAGCTGGGTTATTTAAGGACTCTATTCCCCATCTCTCTGGGGGTTTTCACCATAAGAAGGGCCAATCTGTAGGATTTCTTTTATAGGGACCCACACTACTGACTCACTTTGTTACTGCCTTTTCTCCTTTCAGATCCTCTTCCTCTCTATTAAGGGCCTTTTACTTCGCCTGTGTAATGGCTTCAAAATCTAGGTTTATCACTTATTAGCTGTGTAGCCTTTTGAAAATTACTACTTAGCAATTCTTTTTCTTCATCCATAGAATGAGGATGATTATAGCACCTATCTCATAGGATTGTAAGGATTAAATGAGGTAAGTTCATATAAAGCACTTTAGAACAGTGTCCAGAACATAGTGAGCATTGAAGAAGTATTGACAATTATGACTTTCAAGGGAGGTGATCATTCTAAACTGTTACTAGTGCTGCAATCAAATAGGTACTTATGACCTTCTAGGTCATAAAGAAAATTGGTGTTTCATTCTATAAGGGAGGAAGAGGTCATGAAAGGCATCTTAGAGGAATTCTGCTTGAAATATCAGAATTATTTGTCAAGCAGATGGTGGGACAATGTAGGCCTACAAGTGTGTACAAAAAAATGCAAGGTAATGCAAAGCTGATACATCTAGGAAACTACAAATAGGTAAGTAGGGTTAATGGAGGAGAGAGTTGGATGTAACTAAAAAGTGTGAAGAGAATTATCTACAGAAGTTTGTTTCAGAAAATGAATACGGAGTTTAGATTTTAACCTATAGATAAACAATCCTCAAAAATTAGTGTGTTATCTGAAGCTACTCATATAAAATCCAAATATCTTTGCCCAGTTTTAGAAGTCTGGGGAAAGGTCCAGGAATCTACATATTTATTAGGTTATCCAGATGATTCTGAGGAATGTGGTTTTCTTACACCACACTATAAGAAACATATTGCTGCAGGCTACATAGACTTGATTAAACTTGTGTTTTGAAAGATCTCTCTAATTCTATTGTTCACAACTTTAGGTGCACACTGAAATCATTAAAGGTGGGATCCAGACATTGTCTTTAAAGTTCCTCAGGTGATTACAAAGTTCAGTCGAGGTTGAAAAGTCCTGACTTAGCAGCAATGCAAAGGGCATATATTAGAATAGTAAAACTGGAAGTAGGGAGTTAAGATATTATTGCAATGGCATGGCAAGAGTGATGAGGACAGGAACAAGGGCAAAAGCTGGGAAGCTGGAGAAGTAATTGAGGTATTAAGACTAGCTCATCTCGAGTCTGGTGATTGATTGCATACGGGGGTGAGGGAGTGAGCGATATTAAGAATGACTCTCAGAATTCGGAGTTGGGGTTTGAATGAATGGAGGTGCCATTCAACAAGATATAAACCACAGGAAGAGAAACAGATTTGGAGGAAGAATAACATTTTATAGTATAGGTGGAAGTCAAGGGAGAAGTGACCTAAAATTTTTGTTATTCTTTGGTATTGGATTCCAGAGTTTAGTGTACCAAAAAATAAAAAAAAAATTACCTGGGGAGTTTGTTAACAATACAAATTCTTATTCCCTCCCTACTTCTATTTGGGAGGATTTGGAATGGAGTCCAGTGATCTCTTTTTCTTTTCTTTTTTTAAACAGCCCCAGTACAGTATGTAGGCCTCTGTTAAATGTACTGAGAAACATTTAAAAAATAATCCTGAAAGTAAATTGAAAATTACACTAAAAGTCTATTTCATGACTATAAATGGAAAGCTACTAGTGATTTAAAAGAAAAGTTTGATGTTGATTGATACTTAACAGTGTTTTACTTTTTACACAGCTTTATAAAATGTTCACAATGTAATAGAGTGATTTTAAAGCATGATGGAAATAGAAAGACTCACATGTTAGTGATTACAACTTAGTCTAGGTAGCAATTAACTTTAATGAAACAGTTCTATTTTTATAATGAAAAGTAACCAATGTATATGGAAGTATATGTAGATCCACCTTGGTAAACATCTTTTGTGTCATTGCTGCCCATTCATTCCATCTTCAGGAATTTCAGAATCTCTTTGTTCTCTGTTGCCTTGTGAAACATTTCAAAGTCCTAAAAAGAATTAAAGTTAACATAATATCAATGCTGATAATCCCCAATTATGAAGTTATTAAACTCAAGCATCTAGGTGAATTTGCTAATTATCTTGCCTGGGCCTTTGCAAACAGCTGCCAACTAAGTTAGATAAAAAGTTTTCCTCAGAATAACAATCATTTCATACTATAATGTATGATGAAAAATACCACATAAGTATCCCAAAACAAGCAGCATGACAAAGTTTCTTTTATGATGTTTTCATAATAAAATACAAATTGTCTTCAGGAACATAATTAAGTTATTCCACAGATGGATGAACCTGCCCCTCATACCCCATAAATGTATTATTTCCCCATGTATACAACCTTAAAATATTAAGTCAAAATAAAATAAAAATGGACATTTATTCTTACTCCACAATATTCTTGGCCATTGACTATCTGAGGTCGTAGAGCCTTAGGGGTGGAAACCTTCATTCTCATTTCTTGAAGTACTTTTAAACTGACAGAAATGTCTATTAATTCATACTTTATTTTGTAAGTATCTAAAATTCTGGTAACTTCTTCCTGTCTCTGCTTCACCTAGATAGACAAAGATATAGAAAAAAAGTTATTAATCAACTGATCTCAATGTTTTATGTTTTATTTTTATTTTCCCTGTCCATTATTCTATGAATGATGAACAGCTTTTAATAGTATAATATTTTTTGAGCTGCAAAAGTTAGGTAATTTTTTGTATATATATATACACACATATATATAATATGTATGTAATATATAAATATGTTTAATACATATATGAAGAATTACAGTCACATGTCAGTGGGGGCTGAAAATCTCTAATAGGTTATAAATATTTACCAGATTATTTTCATACTGTGCATGAAGTGGTATGAACATTCTGCTAACAGTTGAAGCAGGCTTTTGAATTCATCACATTAATTTATGCTAATATCTATGGTAACTCTGTATAGAAAACAGACATGATACCAGGTTTTTAAATTTGAGGGAAACTTAATATATGTTCGAAAACCATAACCAGGCTAGTGGAGATCAAAATCGTGTAGTAAGAGGATGTGGCACTCACTTTCCCCCCAACAAACACATCCAAAATTCATCTATTTACGTGTGAAACAATCCTCACTGAAAACTAACTGGAAACTGACAGAAGGACTCCTGTGCAACTAAGGCTATGAGAAAGATACTTGCCTAATTGTGTAGGAAGGGAAGAAAAGTGATTGAGTTATTACCTGTGTCCCTGGGAGGGGACTCAGAGTAAAAGGAAGATTGCACCAGCAGAAACATGCCCTGGGGAGTGAGTGGGTCGAGCTACAGACTGGGCATCCTGGTCCTGGGGTCCTATATGAAGGAGACAAGCACCTTTGGCTGGTTGAAGGACCACTGGGACAGGGAGAAAGACACAAGCAGCCAGGATTCCACCGTGAGGATGCTCACTCGTGCTCTCTTGCCCTTGAGGCAAGATGGAGAAAGGTCTGCTTTAGTGCCTGTCAGGTTTCCCACAACTGCTTCACCATGCACCCTACCCTGTGTGAAGCAAATATTCTAGTCCCACTCTCCCCATGCTGCAGTGTAGTACTGGACCTGGAGAGGCCAGGAGCAGAGAAAAGACTTGACCATGGGACTCAGAGGTGACCCAGTCCCAGGACAAAGTCCAGGTAAGGCTGTGGAGGTCATTATTGCTTGCCCAACTGGTGCCCCAGACACAGCCCAAATTTCTGATGGCAACCACTTGGCCACAGCTCACCCCCCACATACACATTCCATGAATGCAGAGAAACCACACAATGTCTGACTCCCCTGTGGAGCAGTGCCACAACATATGGAGTGTGGTGGAGGTTGGGAACAGTGACCAGCTGTGAGAGAAAAAAGGATCTTGCCCCTGAGGCAGGGCAGTGAGAAGTCTGCTCTAGTGGTTGTTGGGTTTCCAGCAGCCACCTCACCATATACCCCAGCCCAGAGAGCCCCAGCCTGAGCTGAGCCATTGCTCTGGCCCTGCTCAGACCATGCCAACGTGGCACTGAAACTGGGACAATCATGATCAGGGAAAAGACACGTCCATGGGCTGCATCTGAGTGGAGCCATAGACACCTACACAGGGAGCACATCAGATCTCTATATGTGCTCAGATAACATTTGTTTCACCACTCCCTTCCTCTGGTGCAAAAGTCCCAGTGCAGGGAGAGGGAAAAACACACGCTTAAAGGGAACAGAGCCAGCCCAAGCCTGAGCCTCAGGGCTTCTGCTCTAGCAACTTGGGATCAGACCTTATACCTGACAGGGCTGTGATGGGAACTGAGCAGAGAGAAAGTCCCATCTCACACTTGGTGCTGGCTCTAGCAACTCCATCTCCAGCCCCACTCACTACCAGGATGATTGCTGTCAACAAAGGCTGAGAAAAGGCTTGACATGCATCCACATCAAATCCAGCCCTCCCACAAAAGGCACTGGGTACAAGCAAAATACACAGGGCTGCTCCCACATAAGAAAAAAACTCTGAGAACACAATACGTAACTGTTTCACCTAAATTCATAGAGGCTGAGAAGTTAAGCAAAATTAAAAAGCCAAGGAACTACTCTTAATTGAAAGCAAGACAAAACACTGAAAAAAAAAATAATGACACAGAAATAAACAATTTACCAGATAGAGAATTCAAAATATTGGTAAAAAAAAATGTTAAATCAATTAGGAAAAAGAATTGATCTAAACACTGAATATTTAAACAAGGGACTATAAAATATAAAAAAGACCCAATCAAAAATGCATAATTCAATAGCTGATATAAAAAAACACACTAGAAGGAATGAATAGCAGACTAAGTGATACAGAAGAATGCAAAAGTGATCTGGAAGAGAGAATAATGGAAATCACCCAATCAGGGCAACAGAAAGAAAAACTAATTTAAAAAATTGAAAGCAGGTGGGGGGAGTCAAGGAAGGGAGGGAATATGGGGATATGTGTATAAAAACAGATGATTGAACTTGGTGTACCCCAAAAAAAATTTAAAAAAAATTGAAAGCAATCAAAGAGATTTCTGAGATGACATTAGGTATTCCAATATTAACAGTATATGGGGTTCCAGAAGCAGAAGAGAGAGAGAGAGAGAGAGAGAGAGAGAGAGAGAGAAGGGTATCAAAAAATATTTGAGGAAATTATTGCTGAAAGCTTCCTAAACCTGAAGAAGGAAAGAGATATCCACATACAAGAAGCAAAGAGTGTCGGAAACAAGATGAAGCCAAATAATCCTACACCGATATATTATAATTAAAATGGCAAAAGATAAAAAGAGAATTCTAAAGGCAGCAAGAGAAAAACAAATAGTTATAAGGGAACCCCATAAAGCTATCAGCTGATTTTTCAGTAGAAACTTTGCAGGCCAAAAGGGAGTGGCATGATATATTCAAAGTGCTGAAAGGAAAAAAACCTGCAACCTAGGATGCTCTACCCAGTAAGATTATCACTTAGAATAGAAGGAGAGAGAAAGAATTTCCCAGACAAGCAAAGACTAAAATAATTCATCAAAACTAAACCAACTCTAGAAGAAATATTGGAAGGTCTTGTCCAAATGAAAAGAAGTAAGAATCTATAGGATGGGGAAAATACCACTAGGAAAAGAAAATGTATAGTAAGGATTGAAGATCCCATAAATAAGCCAGTACATAGATTAAAAGGCAAAAAAAGAATTGTAAAAGCAACTATGACTACAATGAACTGTTCAAAGATGAGCACAAAGATGTAAAATAAGACATCAAAAAGACAAAATATGGGGGAAAGGAATAAAAAATATATATCCTTTAAAATGTGTTTGAACTTAAATAACTACCAGTTTAAAACAAGTAGATACAATTATGAATCAACATATATGGATCCCATGGTAACTACAAATCAAAAACCTAACATAGATACACAAAAACAAAAAGAAAGAAACACAGGAAAATCATCAAAGCACAAGGGAAGAAATGAACAGAGAAGAAATACAAAAACAACCAGAAAACAAATAATAAAATGGTAATAAGTACATAACTATCAATAATTACTCTAAATATCAATGGACTAAATGTTTGATCTAAAGACAAAGGGAGGTTGATTGGATAAAATAACAAGACCCTTCAATATGCTGCCTTTAAGAGGCTCATGACAGGGCTAAATAGAAACACAAAGTGAGAGGATGAAAAAAGATATTTCATGCAAATGGAAATGACAAGCAAGATAACAATACTCATATCGGACAAAATAGACTTTAAAACAAAGGCTATAATAAAAGACAAAGAAGGGTATTATAAAATAATAAAGGGATCAATACAGGAAGAGGATATTACACTCGTTAAACATATGCACCCAATACAAGAGCAAATAAATACACAAAGCAAATACTAAGAGACATAAAGGGAGAAATAGACAATAATACAATAAGTGTAGGGGACTTTAATATCCCACTTACACCAATGGACAAATAATCCAGACAGAAAATCAACATAGCAACAGTGGTCTTAAATGACACAATAGATATCTACAGGACATTCCTTCCAAAAACAGCAGAATACACATTTTTTTTTTCAAATGCATATGGAGCATTCTCCAGGATACATCACATTCTAGGCCACAAAACAAGTCTCAACACATTTGAGAGGATAGAAATTATATCAAGCATTTTTAGACCACAATGGTATAAAATAAGAAATCAACTACAGAAAGAAAAATCGGAAAAGAAAAAAATGTGTGGAGATTAAAAAATATGCTACTAAAAAACCAATAGGTCAATGATGAAATCAAAGAGGAAATCAGAAAGTACCTCAAGACAAATGAAAATGCAAACACAACACTCCAAAATCTATGTGTTGCAGCAAAAGCAGTTATAACAGGGAAGTTTATAGCTATACAAACCTTACTCAAGAAACAAGAAAAATCTCAAATGAACAACCTAAACTATCACCTAAAAATTAGAATAGTAATAAGATATAAAGCCCAAGTTCAGCAGAAGAAAGAAATAAAGATCAGAGAGGAAATAAATAAAATAGAGATAAAAAAGACAACAGAAAAGATCAATGAAACTGAGAGCTGCTTTTTATTCTTTTAAAGATAAACAAAATTGATATACCTTTAGCCTGGCTCACCAAGAAGAAAAGAGGGAGGATTGAAATAAACAAAATAAATGACAGAGAATAAATAACAACAGATATCACAAAGATACAAAAAAAAAGTAAAAGAATATTATGAACAATTATATGCCAAAAAATGGACAACTTCAAAGAAATGGACAAATTTCTAGAAACATACAACCTAACAAGACTGAATCAAGAAGTAGACAATTTGAAAAGACTGATCACTAGTAGTCAAATTTAATTTGTAGTAAAAAAAAATAAACAAAAAAAACTTCCATCAACAGAAGTCCAAGGCTGGATGGCTTCACAGAGGAATTCTACTGAACATATAAAGAAGAACTAATATCTATCCTTCTCAAACTATACTAAAATATTGAAGAGGACTGAACACTCCCAAATTTATTCTTTGAGGCCACCATTACCCTGATACCAAAATGAGATGAAGACACTACAAAGAAAGAAAATTACAGGCCAATATCTTGGATGAATGTAGATGTCAAAATCCCCAACAAAATATTACCAAACTGAATCCAACAATATATAAAAGGATCATACAACATGATCAAATTGGATTCTTTCCAGCATGACAAGGATGGTTCAACATTGGCAAAACAATCAATGTGATACACCACATTAATAAAAGAAAGGATAAAAATCACATGATCATCTCAACAGATGCAGAAAAAGCATTTGACAAAATTCAACATCTGTGTATGATACCATCTCTCTCATCAAAGTGGGTACAGAAGAATATATCTCAACTTATTAAAGACCATTTATGACAAGCCCACAGCCAATATCATACTCAAGGGTAAAAAGTCAAAAGCCTTTTCTCTAAATTTAGGAATAAGACAGGATGATGTCCACTCTGGACACTTCTATAACATAGTATTGACATCCTAGCCACAGCAATCAGACAAGAAAACAAAATAAAATGCATTCAAATTGAAAGAGAAGAGGTAAAGCTGTCGCTATTTGCAAGTGACATGATACTTTATATAGAAAACCCTAAAGTCTCCACCCAAAAACAATTAAAACTAATAAATGAATTCAGCAGAGTTGCAGAATTCAAGATACTTATGGTTACCAGGGGGGATGGGGGTGGGGAGCAGGATAGATTGGGAATTTGGGATTGATGTGTACACACTGACATATTTAAGATATATAACCAACAAGGACTTACTGTATAGCACAGGGAATGCTGCTCAATATTCTGTAATTACCTAATTGGGAAAATAATTTGAACAAGAATAGATACATGTATATGTATAGATGAATAATTTTGCTGTACACCTGAAACTAACACAACACTGTTAATCAACTATACTCCAATATAAAATAAAAATTTTTAAAAAGAAATCTGTTGCATTTTATATACTCTAATAACAAACTATCTGAAATAGAAAGTAAAAAAAATTCAATTTAAAATTACATCAAAAAGAATAAAATACCTAGGAATAAGTTTAACCAAGGCGGTGAAAGACCTATATTTTGAAAACTAGAAAAATTGATGAGGGAAACTGAAAGTGATACAAAGAAATGGAAAGATATCCTGGGCTCTTGGATTAGAAGAATTGATATTGTTGAAATTGACATATTACCCCAAACATCTAAAGTTTTAAGGAAATCAATATCAAAATACCCATGGCATTTTTTCACAGAACTAGAATAACCCTCAAATTCATATGGAACCACAAAAGATCCAGAATTGCCAAAGCAATCTTTAGAAAAAGAACAAAGCTGGAGGTATTACCCTTCCAGACTTCAAACTACACTACAAGTTTACAATAATCAAAACAGTATCCTACTGGAACAAAACCAGACACCTAGATCAATGGAACAGAACAGAGTGCCCAGAAATAAACTTACACACATATGGTCAATTAATCTATGACAAAGAAGGCAAGACTATATCATGGAAAAAAGACAATCTCTTCAAGAGGTAGTGCCAGGAAAACTGGACAGCTGCATGTAAAACAATGAGATTGATACATTCTCTAACACCAAATACAAAAATAAGCTCAAAATATATTAAAGACCTAAACAGGGGACCTGAAACCATAAAACTCCTAGAAGAGAACATAGGTGGAACACAATTTGACAAAAATCACAGCAATATTTTTTGGATCTGTCTCCTAAAGCAAAAAAAAAAAAAAAAAAAAAAAAGCAAAAATAAACAAATTGGACCTAATTAAACTTAAATCTTTTGCATAGAAAAATTAAACCATCAACAAAATTAAAGGACAACCTACATAATATGAGAAAATATTTGCAAATTATATGACTGACAAGAGGTTAAGATTCAGTATAAATAGCTCATACAACTCAATATCAAAAAAAAGAATCCAATCAAAAAATGGGCAGAAGACCTGAATAAACATTTTTTCCTAAGAAGAAATATAGATAGCTAACAGGCACATGAAATGATACTCAACATTGCTAATTATTAGAGAAATGCAAATCAAAACAACAAAGATATCACCTCACACCTGCCAAAATGGCTATCATCAAAACGTCTACAAATAACCAATGTTGGAGAGGATATGGAGAAAAGGGAACCCTTTTACATTGTTGGTAGGAATGTAAACTGGCATAGCCCCTATGTAAAAGAGTATGGAGTTTCCTCAAACAACTAAAAATATAACTACCACATGATCCAGTAATTCCACTCCTAGGTATATATCCAGAAAAAAAATAGCACTAATTTGAAGAGATACATGCACCACAATGTTCAAAGTAGCACTATTTACAATAGACAAGATATGGGAGGAACCCATGTCCATCTATACCAGGGGATTAAGATTACAAATATGTGAGTGGTTAAAAGTGGCCAGTTCTTGCTAGGTCCTCTCATATGAACAGTTAGAATTATGTGATCTGTTACTATGTTGTATTTCCCTGCATTATCTTTTCCCCTGAAACACGGATTACTGTTAAAGCAAAATTATAAGAGTTGGTTATCTTTAGGTTATCTTTTTTTTCTCTTTAAGAACCTTTATTGAGATAAAATTGACATACAATAAACTGCATATATTTGTGTACAATTTGATATTATTTTTCTAATTACTAATGTATATATGGCAATCCCAATCTCCCAGTTCATACCGCCCCCACCCGCCCACCCTCTTTCCTCACTTGGTGTCCACATGTTTGTTCTCTACATCTGTGTCTCTATTACTGCCTTGCAAACCGGTTGATTTGTACCATTTTACTATAGTCCACATATATGTGTTAATATACAATATTTGTTTTTCTCTTTCTGACTCACTTCACTCTGTATGACAGTCTCTAGGTCCATCCACATCTCTACAAATATCCCACTTCCATTGCTTTTTACAGCTGAGCAATATTCCATTGTATATATGTGCCACATCGTCTTTATCCATTCCTCTGTTGATGGACATTTAGGTTGCTTCCATATCCTGGCTATTGTAAGTAGTGCTGCAATGGACATTAGAGTGCATGTGTCTTTTTGAATTATGGTATTCTCTGGGTATATGCCCAGTAGTGGGATTGCTGGGTCATATGGTAAACTCTGTTTTCAGTTTTGCAAGGAACCTCCATACTGTTCTCCATAGTGGCTGTATCAATTTACATTCCCACCAACAGTGCAAGAGCGTTCCCTTTTCTCCACATCCTCTCCAGAATTTACTGCTTGTAGATTTTCTGATGATGCCCATTCTAACCGGTGTGAGGTGATACCTCATTGTAGTTTTGACTTGCATTTCTCTAATGATTAGTGATGTTGAGCAGCTTTTCATGTGCCTCTTGGCCATCTGTATGTCTTCTTTGGAGAAATGGCCTATTTAGGTCTTCTGCCCATTTTTTGATTGGGTTGTTTGGTTTTTTTTTTTTTGATATTGAGTTGGATGAACTGTTTATATATTTTGGAGATTAATCCTTTGTCTGTTGATTCATTTGCAAATATTTTCTCCCATTCTGAGGGTTGTCTTTTCATCTTGCTTATAGTTTCCTTTGCCATGCAGAAGCTTTTTCTTTTTTTCTTTCCTTTTTTTTTTTTTTTTTTTTTTTTTTTTAGGCTCAAGGGCTTAGTTGCTCCTTGGCATGTGGAATCTTCCCAGGACAGGGCTCAAACCCAAGTCCCCTGCATTGGCAGGCAGATTCTTTACCACTGCGCCACCTAGGAAGTCCAAATGCAGAAGCCGTTAAGATTCATTAGGTCCCACTTATTTATTATTGTTTTTATTTCCATTACTGTAGGAGGTGGGTCAAAAAAGATCTTGCTGTGATTTATGTCAGAGTGTTTTTCCTATGTTTTCCTCTCAGAGTTTTATAGTGTCTGGCCTTACATTTAGGTCTTTGATCCATTTTGAGTTTATTTTTGTGTATGGTGTTAGGGAGTGTTCTAATTTCATTCTTTTACATGTAGCTGTCCAGTTTTCCCAGCACCACTTATTGAAGAGGCTGCCTTTTCTCCATTGTATATCCTTGTCTCCTTTGTCATAGATTAGTTGACCATAGTTTATCTCTGGGCTTTCTATCTTGTTCCATTGATCTATATATCTGTTTTTGTGCCAGTACCATATTGTCTTAATTACTGTAGCTTTGTAGTATAGTCTGAAGTCAGAGAGTTTGACTCCTCCAGCTCCACTTTTTTCCCTCAAGATTGCTTTGGCTATTCAGGGTCTTTTGTGTCTCCATACAAATTTTAGGATGTTTTATTCTAGTTCTGTAAAAAAGGCCATTGGTAATTTGATAGGGATTGCATTGAATCTGTAGATTGCTTTGGGGAGTATAGTCATTTTCATAATGTTGACTCTTCCAATCCAAGAACATGGTATATCTCTCCATCTGTTTGTTTCACCTTTGATTTATTTCATTAGTGTCTTATAGTTTTCTGAGTACAGGTCTTACCTCCTTAGCTAGGTTTATTGCAAGGTATTTTTTTTTTTATTTTTAATGGCACATTTTATTACAGAAATGTTCTATCTGAATGGATGATGTGAAAACTTAAATTTGTGTACAGCTAATAAAGATTTAAAACATAAAAAAACACTATCTATATATATATTTTTTCTTTAATTTTATTGATTTATTTATTATTTTTTTGGGGGTACACCAAGTTCAATCAACTGTTTTTATACACATATCCCCGTATTCCCTCCCTCCCTCGACTTCCCCCCCACCATCCCTCGAGTACCCCCCATCCTCCCCCTCCCAGTCCTCTAAGGCATCTTCCATCCTCAAGTTGAACTACCTTTGTTATACAACAACTACCCACTGGCTATCTATTTTACAGTTGGTAGTATATATATGTCTGTGCTACTCTCTCGTTTCATCTCAGCTTCCCCTTCACCCCCCACCCCCTCCCAAACCTCGAGTTTTCCAGTCCATTCTCTGCATCTGTCTCCTTATTCTTGTCACTGAGTTCATCATTACAAATTTTTAGATTCTGTATATGTGAGTTAACATGCAATATTTGTCTTTCTCTTTCTGACTTACTTCACTATGTATGACAGACTCTAGGTCTATCCACCTCATGACATATAGCTCCATCTCATCCCTTTTTATAGCTGAGTAATATTCCATTGTATACATATGCCACATCTTCTTTATCCATTCATTTGTTGATGGGCATTTCGGTTGCTTCCATGTCCTGGCTATTGTAAATAGTGCTTCAATAAATATTATGGTACATGTTTCTTTTGGGATTATGGTTTTCTTTGGGTATATGCCCAGGAGTGGGATTACCGGATCATATGGTAGTTCTATTTGTAGTTTTTTAAGGAACCTCCAAATTGTTTTCCATAGTGGCTGTTCTAACTTACATTCCTACCCACAGTGCAAGAGAGTTCCCTTTTCTCCACACCCTCTCCAACATTTGTTGTTTCCAGATTTTGTGATGATGGCCATTCTGATCGCTGTGAGGTGATACCTCATTGTGGCTTTGACTTGCATTTCTCTGATGATGAGTGATGTTGAGCATCTTTCCATGTGTTTGTTGGCCATCTGTATGTCTTCCTCGGAGAAATGTCTATTTAGGTCTTCCGCCCATTTGTGGATTGGGTTATTTGCTTTTTTGGTATTAAGCTGCATGAGCTGCTTGTATATTTTGGAGATTAATCCTATGTCTGTTGTTTCATAGGCAATTATTTTTTGCCATTCTGAGGGTTGCCTTTTAGTCTTGTTTATGGTATCTTTCACTGTGCAAAAGCTTTTAAGTTTCAAGAGGTCCCATTTGTTTATTCTTGATCTTATTTCCATGATTCTAGGAGGTGGGTCAAAAAGGATCTTGCTTTGATGGATGTCATAGAGGGTGCTGCCTATGTTTTCCTCTAGGAGTTTTATAGTGTCTGGCCTTACATGTAGGTCTTTAATCCATTTGGAGTTTATTTTTGAGTATGGTGTTAGGAAGTGTTCTAATTTCATTCTTTTCCATGTAGCTGTCCAATTTTCCCAGCACCACTTATTGAAGAGGCTGTCTTTTTTCCATTGTATGTTCGCGCCTCCTTTGTCAAAGATAAGGTGCCCATATGTGTTTGGGCTTACTTCTGAGTTCTCTATTCTATTCCATTGATCTTCCTTTCTCTTTTTGTGCCAGTACCATACTGTCTTGATCACTATGGCCTTGTAGTATAGTTTGAAGTCAGGAAGCCTGATTCCACCAACTCCATTTTTCCTTCTCAAGATTGCTTTGGCTATTCAGGGTCTTTTGCATTTCCATACAAATTGTAAGATTTCTTGCTCTAGTTCTGTGAAAAATGTCATTGGTAATTTGATCGGGATTGCATTGAATCTGTAAATTGCTTTGGGTAGTACAGACATTTTCACGATGTTGATTCTTCCAATCCAGGAACATAGTATGTCCCTCCATCTGTTTGTGTTGTCTTTGATTTATTTCATCAATGTCTTAAAGTTTTCTGCATACAGATCTTTTGCTTCCTTAGGCAGGTTTATTCCTAGGTATTTTATTCTTTTTGTTGCAATGGTGAATGGGAGAGATTCCTTAATTTCTCTTTCTGCTCTTCCATTGTTAGTGTATAGGAATGCAAGAGATTTCTCTGCATTAATTTTGGATCCTGCTACTTGACTAAACTCATCAATTAGTGCTAGCAGTTTTCTGGTAGAGTCTTTAGGGTTTTCTATATATAATATCATGTCATCTGCAAAGAGTGACAGTTTTACTTCTTCTTTTCCAATTTGGATTCTTTTTATTTCTTTTTCTTCTCTGATTGCTGTGGCTAACACTTCCAAAACTATGTTGAATAATAATGGTGAGAGTGGACACCCTTGTCTTGTTCCTGTTCTTAAAGGGAATTCTTCCATTTTTCCCCATTGAGAATGATGTTGGCTTTTGGTTTTTCATATATGGCTTTTATTATGTTGAGGTAATTTCCTTCTATGCCCATTTTCTGGAGAGCTTTTATCATAAATGCATGTTGAACTTTGTCAAAAGCTTTTTCTGCATCTATTGAAATGATCATATGGTTTTTACCCTTCAATTTGTTGATATGATGTATCACATTGATTGATTTGCGTCTATTGAAGAATCCTTGCATCCCAGGGATAAACCCCACTTGATCATGGTGTATGATTTTTTTAATGTTGGATTCTGTTAGCTAGTATTTTGTTGAGGATATTTGCATCTATATTCATCAGTGATATTGGTGTGTAGTTTTCTTTTTTGGGGACATCTTTGCCTGGTTTTGGTATCAGGGTGATGGTAGCCTTGTAGAATGAGTTTGGGAGTCTTCCTCCTTTTGCAATAATTTGGGAGAGTTTGAGAAGGATAGGTGTTAGCTCTTTTCAAAATGTTTGATAGAATTTGCCTGTGAACCCATCTGGTCCTGGGCTTTTGTGTGTTGGGAGATTTTTAATCACTGCCTCAATTTCCGTACTTGTGATTGTCCTGTTCATGGTTTCTATTTCTTCCTGGTTCAGTCTTGGAAGATTGTATTTTTCTAAGAATGTATCCATTTCTTCCAGGTTATCCAATTGATTGGCATATAGTTGCTTGTAGTAGTCTCTCATGATGTTTTGTATTTCTGAGGTGTCCATTGTTACTTCTCCTTTTTCATTTCTAATTCAGTTGATTTGCATCTTCTCCCTTTTTTTCTTGATGACTCTGGCTGATGGTTTATCAATTTTGTTTATCTTCTCAAAGAACCAGCTTTTAGTTTTATTTATTTTTGCTATGGTTTCCTTCCTTTCTTTTTCATTTATTTCTGTTCTGATCTTTATGATTTCTTTCCTTCTCACTTTGGGGTTTCTTTGCTCTTCTTTCTCTAGTTGTTTTAGGTGTAAGGTTAGGTTTTTTTTTTTTTGTTTTTTTTTTTTGTGGCGCACAGGCTTAGTTGCTCCATGGCATGTGAAATCTTCCCAGGGCAGGGCTCGAACCCTAGTCCCCTGCATTGGCAGGCAGATTCTTTACCACTGTGCCACCTAGGAAGTCCAAGATTAGGTTGTTTATTCGATAATTTTCTTGTTTCTTAAGGTAGGACTGTATTGCTATAAACTTCCCTCTTAGAACTGCTTTTGCTGCGTCCCATAGGTTTTGGGTTGTTGTGTTTTCATTGTCGTTTGTTTCTAGATATTTTTTGATTTCCTCTTTGATTTCTTTAGTGATTTCTTGGTTGTTTAAGAGTGAATTGTTTACAGAATTGCCATCATCACAAAGTCTGGAAACCACATATGTTGGAGAGGGTGTGGAGAAAAGGCAACTCTCCTGCACTGTTCTTGGGAATGAAAGTTGGTACAGCCACTACAGAAAACAATTTGTAGGTTCCTTAAAAAACTAAAAATAGAACTCCCATATGATCCAGTAATCCCACTCCTAGGCATATATGCAAAGAAAACCATAATCCCAAAAGAAACTTGTACCATAAGGTTTATTGCAGCACTATTTACAATAGCCAGGACATGGAAGCAACTGAAATGCCCATCAACAAATGAATGGATAAAGAAGATGTGGCATATATATATACAATGGAATATTACTCAGCTATAAAAAGGGATGAGATGGAGCTATATGTCATGAGGTGGATAGAACTACAATCTGTCATACATAGTGAAGTAAGTCAGAAAGAGAAGGATAAATATTGTATGCTAACTCACATATACAGAATCTAAAAATTGTAATGATGAACTCAGTGACAAGAACAAGGATGCAGATGCAGAGAATGGACTGGAGAACTCAAGGTATGGGAGGGGGCGGGGGGTGAAGGGGAAACTGAGATGAAGCGAGAGAGTAGCACAGACATATATATACTACCAACTGTAAAATAGTCAGTGGGAAGTTGTTATATAACAAAGGGAGTCCAACTTGAGGATGGAAGATGCCTTAGAGGACTGGGGCAGGGAGGGTGGGGGGGACTCGAGGGGGGGGAGTCAAGGAAGGGAGGGAATACGGGGATATGTGTATAAAAACAGATGATTGAACCTGGTGTACCCCCCCCAAAAAAAAAAAGTGAATTGTTTAGCCTCCATGTGTTTGTATTTTTTGCAGTTTTTTTCCTGTAACTGATATCTAGTCTCATGGTGTTGTGGTCTGAGAAGATGCTTGATATGATTTCAATTTTCTTGAATTTGCTGAGGTTTGATTTGTGACCCAAGATGTGATCTATCCTGGAAAATGTTCCATGTGCACTTGAAAAGAAAGTGTAGTCTGTCATTTTTGGATGGAATGTCCTATAAATATCAATTAAGTCGAGATGGTCTAATGTGTCATTTAAAGCTTGTGTGTCTTTATTTATTTTCTGTTTGGATGATCTGTCCATTGATGTAAGTGGGGTGTTCAGGTCTCCCACTATTATTGTGTTACTGTCATTGTCCCCTTTTATAGCTGTTAGCATTTGCCTTATGTATTGAGGTGCTCCTATATTGGGGGCATAGATATTTACCATTGTGATATGTTCTTCTTGAATGGATCCCTTGATCATTATGTAGTGTTCTTCCTTATCTCTTTTAATAGTCTTTACTTTCAAGTCTAATTTGTCTGATATGAGTATTGCTACTCCAGCTTTCTTTTGACTTCCATTTGCATGGAATATCTTTTTCCATCCCTTTGCTTTCAGTCTATATGTATCCCTTGGTCTGAAGTGGGTTTCTTGTAGGCAGCATATAGAAGGGTCTTGTTTTTGTATCCATTCATCCAGTCTGTGTCTTTTGGTTGGAGCATTTAATCCATTTACATTTAAAGTGATTATTGACATGTGTGTTCTAATTACCATTTTCTGAATTGTTTTGGGTTTGTATTTGCAGGCTTTTTCCTTCTCTTGTGTTTCTCTTGTGTTTCCTACTTCCTTTAGCACTTTTTGTAAGGCTTGTTTGGTGGTGCTGAATTCTCTTAACTTTTGCTTGTCTGGAAAGCTTTGGATTTCTCCCTCAAATCTGAATGAGATTCTTGCTGGGTAGAGTATACTTGGCTGTAGGTTTCTCTCTTTCAGGGCTTTCAGTATATCCTGCCATTCTCTTCTGGCCTGCAGAGTTTCTGTAGAAAGGTCAGCTGTTGTCCTGATGGGTTTTCCCTTATATGTTGTTTGTTGCTTTTCTCTTGCTGCTTTTAATATTTTTTGTGTTTAATTGTCATTAGTTTGATTAATATGTGCCTTGGTGTATTTCTCCTTGGGTTTATTCTGTATGGGACTCTCTGTGCTTCTTGGACTTGGTGAATTATTTCCTTTCCCATGTTGGGGAAGTTTTCCACTTTTACCTCTTCAAATATTTTCTCAGACCGTTTCTTGTTTTCTTCTTCTTCTTCTGGGATGCCTATAATTCAAATGTTGGTATGCTTAGTGTTATCACTGAGGTCTCTGAGACTGTCTTCTAATCTTTTTATTCTTTTTTCTTTTTCCTGCTCTGTGGCATTTATTTCCCCCATTCGATCTTCCAACTCACTTATTCGTTCTTCTGCCTCAGTCATTCTGCTGGTTATAGCATCTAGAGTATTTTTAATTTCAGTTATTTTGTTATCCATTGCTGTTTGTTTTTCTCAGTTCTTATGAACTGTTTCTTGTGCTTTCTCTATTTTGTTATCGAGATTTTGTATCATTTTTACTATCATTACCCTAAATTCTTTTTCAGGCATTTTTCCTATTTCCTCCTCATTTATTTGGTCTTGTGGGTTTTTTTTTTTTTCTGCTCCTTGGCCTGCATGGTGTTTCTTTGTTTCCTCATGGTTGTCCAAACTTTTGGGGTTGCTTGTCCTGGTGATAGAGGTGTTTATAGAAGACTGTCCAAGCCTCAGACTAATGTCCAAGTATTGGATTAAACAAATATTAAGTCTAGGAAACACATACATGTATAAGCCATACAATTACTGAATGCATTAGGACATAAGGCTCTAGAAAGACCTGACAGAACCCCAGTGTGCTATCAGATATTCAAAGAGAAACCCAACAGAACTTGACAACTGAGACAGAACAAATCAGAGACAAAAGCAAAAGCAAACAAACAAACAAATAACACCTTACACATACAAACATTAATCCAGGGAGATTTTGTATGCTAGGATCAAATATAGAAAAGAGCCAGAGTACCACCAGAGAGAATGGAGATTCTCGGAATGAAATTAGACACCTGTACTAAGAACTAAGTTAAAGACAAAAACCTAATATTAAATACCAAGGCAGTGCGTCATCTGGAGAATAGAGCAAGGAGTCTGAGCAGATTGATAATGTTGCTTATAAGTATGTTAAGATAAAATAAACTTAAAATGGCTGGAATAAAGGGGAACAGAAGAGTGTAGTGTGGTTGGAAATATGCAAATAAAAAGAAAGGAATAGAAATGTATAAAAGATAGGGATGAAAGGAAAGTATGAGATATATTATCTGTACTACCAAAAACTTAGCTAGATATAGAAGTATATAAAAAGGCAAAAAAAAAAAGAATAAAAAATATCATTAAAAAATATGTTATAAAACTTGTAGATCCCTTAGGGCTAAGATCATATTTAATAAAGAAAAAAAAAAAAGATAGAGAAAAGGGAAAAAAAAATCCAGAACTGATCCCAGAATGGACGAGTTCAATAGGAATTGATACTAATATTTCTGTTTCCTTAGAGTCTCAGCTGTGAGTGTCCTTCTGCTCGCCTTGGGTTTTTTTGCATTATTCTGTGACCAGCAGAGGTTTCTTTATTGTTCGAATGTAAGCGTCGGTGTGTGGGGAGGGAGTGGGTACAATAGTGGCTTCTTCCCCTGGGAGTGAGTGAGCAGTGGTGCTTTGTTGTTTCAGTTGGGCTTGGAGATGCCTGTTGCAGAGGGACGCCAGTGGCTCAGGCGTAAACAGAAAGTCTTAGAGTTGGGCCTCTCTCAGGTTTTGTTGTTGTTGTTGTTGTTGTTTTTTTCTCAGCAGCCTCCCTGCTGCCAGCATTCCAAGGAGTTTTAATCTAGCCCCGCCCATGTGCCTGAGGGTGCTTGTTATCCCTGAGTGCCTTAGGTGGCCCACGGGCGGGCGTCTCTCCAGTGCCTGTTGCAGAGGCGCCGAAAGAGAAAGAGAGAGGCTATGTGCATGGCTCCTCCCCCCTCCCGTGAGCCTGCAGCCTCCAGCCGCCATCATGGCCGGGCAGCTCTCAGGGGCAGGCACTCCTTGCCACAGACCTCCTCCCTCCTGTCCTCTCGGTCCGTCACCTTACTGGCAACAATATTTCTCACCCTAAACCGGCTCTCTGGTTACCATGCTCCTGCTCCTGGACCCTCTGTTCAGCTCTGGATCGACATCCCGGTCCGGGAATGCTGAGCTGCGCTGCGGACCCTCCGTATGTTTCTCACTCCCTCCCGTCTGCCACAGCTCCACCGCTTCACCCTCTTTGAGCCGTTGTAGGTGCCTCCCTACTGGTCATGTCGGGCTCCTTGCGGTCCTTTCCGGCATCTGAGGCCCTCTGCTGGTGTTTAGCTGGTTCTCTGTGGGAATTATTGCATCCTTCGGTGCATTCCCAATGCATCTGTGGAGAGGGATGCATTCCATGTCCCTCTACTTCGCCGCCATCTTTTTCCTCGATCTATTGCTAGGTATTTTATTCTTTTGTTGCAATGTTGAATGGGATTGTTTCCTTAATTTCTCTTTTGGGTCTTTCATCTTTAGTGTATAGAAATGCAGGAGAGTTCTCTGTTAATTTTGTATCCTAGTTGGTTATCTTTTAAACATATTTTATAACTACAACTTTTTGTTAATAGCTATAACATAAATATTAAACTTTGAGGTTTCTACATTTTCATATGACAGTCTTGGGCATTTTTTTCACATAAAACCTATGATGTTAGAATTAGAAAACTTATGTGAAAGCGTTTTGAGAAGTACAAACCCCAGCTTATTCAAATGGGATTTCTGTGAAAGTGTATGTCAGTAGGCTTTTTGTTTGATGATTTTACAATGTAATCCAGTCATACTTAGAAAACCCTGTTTATTTCCAACTGCTGAGAAATTTCTGAAATTCCCAAATGCAATATTTCCACTTTCTGAGGCTCATTCATTTCTAAAATTGCAAAAGCATGATGCATGTGACTTAAGTCACATTTCTATAGTATTTTTTCAAAACCTTTTCAGAGGAACCCTTTAAGAGAAGAACACTTGCTTAGACCAGTGCTAGTCTGAGTGTGGTTCATAAGACTAGCAGCATCAGCTTTACCCCACCCCAAAACTACATAGTCAGAATCTCTAGGAGTGGATCTCAGGAATGTTTTAATATGCCCTCCAGATTATTTTTATGATACAGTTTGAGCAACACAGACCAACACTTTGGTGACTCCTCTACTGCATCCACTGCAGTCCTTACTGATTTCAAATCACTCCCTGTTACAGAATCAGTACCATATCCAATAACACAATTCACATTGTTAAAAAAAACTAGTCAAAGAGCTCATATTTTTCTTTTTTAAATGACTTCTTGTTATTGTTTTAGTACCCAGGTGAAATCCCTAATCTACCTGATGAGGCTTTATGAAAAGCAATACAATCTTTGTAGGCTGAGATCAAATCTCATTCCTTGCATCTATCATGGTATCTGACACAGCAGGAGTTGTGATGAATGTTTGTCAACTATACATAATCAATTCCAAATCAGTTTTCATGCTTCTCCAAAAACTTTGCAGAATGAGATTTTTAGCCATTTTTAGCCAGCTCTATGACTGAGCTGTCTAATGTGATAACCACTAGCCACATGTGACTATTGGGCACTTGAAGTGTGGCTGGTCCAAAATGAGATGTGCTATAAATGCAAAACACATACTGAACTTTGAGGACTTAATTTGAAAAAATAATGTATACCATTTCTATTTCTATATTGATTATATGTTACAATGACAACATTTAGTCTATTTTGTGTTAAATAAAATATATTAAAATTAATCTCATCTTTTTTTTTTTAAATAGCTACTTAAAATTTAAAATTATATATGTGGTTCACAATATATTGTTGTTGGAAAGCACTGTTCTATAATACTTCCTACATCTTGTTCAAAATAATTAATTTAAGCTATAGTTAAGCTAAGAAATATCTGATCTATGCAAATACACCTTCTTTTTGAAAGTAATCAGTTTTTCTTTTTGGGGTTGCCCAGACTTCTCTGAAGATTTTGGTCAATCACTCACTGGCATTTCTCCCCTCTCGTCCTAAACAAGGTTCTTTATCTCTTGAAACATCCACAAAATTATTGGAAGCCCTTAAATTGAGCTCAGGACACAGAAACCTCCAAGATCAATCAATTCTTACAGCACAACCTGGGTGAGGGTGTTAACCACATTCTCTGTTCTCCCCTGCATTTCCCACCCAGAAAACCTAGAGAGGAGGTAGCTGAAGAATGAAAGGCAGGAAGGGGATGGTAATGTCTTAGCACAATCCTGAAGTCCCCAACTAGAATGTTTTCACTTTAGTCTTTTTTGCCCTCTGAGGTCCTCTTCTTTTCACTCACCTCCCTAGACCCTGACACGCTGGTGTAATAGATTTTAATGGAGCTCATTGTTTCCACTCTGAGGCTACTTTGCAGAAGTAACCCGGCGTCAGTCACTTCACCGCTGCTTCCGGCTCAGCAATGCTAGACACTGTGTCGCAACGCCCACCGGGCCCTTCTCCAGGGCTGTTGCTAAGGGCCAGGGGCCCTAGGCTCAGGATTGGCTGGGAAACAAACACCCTTGTGGCGCAAGCGATAGCCCATTCTGGGAACTCTGAGTGCCCAGTGACTAAGGGGGAGGAGCTGAACTCTCAGGGAGGATAAACTCTAGTTAAGTCCTCTTTTCTCTCCTCATTTGTGCGGCCTAGGGGAGGAGTGGCAGGAAGAGCCAAAGGACTCTGTATTCCTGCTGCCCCTTCTCCCACTTCTCTGCTTGGGAATGGTGGTAAGTATGAGCTTTCGTGCTTGGCAAAGGCGGCCACGAATGAAGGGCCGAGACATCTGAGGGAGAAAATGGCCAAAACATAAAGTGATGTGTGAAGAAAACAGATAAAACTCATGTTGCTTAGGTTTGTAGGAACAGAGCAAATGGTGCCAATGCTTACCTGGACAGGACTGGACCACCACAGCAATCATTTTTATCTTTCCCTTTCCCCCTCCTTGAGGACTGTTTTGCAGGGCACCCCTTTCTTCTGGAAGCTGACCTTTTGGTTTGTGTGATGGTGGGTACAGTAGTCCCTGACTCTCCTAGCACTTCCTCTCCCCCTGTGTAAAAAGATGACTTCTCACTTTGCTGTCCACTTACCTTTCAATACCTTTGTAGCTCAGTATTCCAGCCTTTATTCTCGAGTTTTAATCTTTTCCAGTAGTTGAAGATCAGGATAATATTTACAGGATTTTTTGGCTGTGCCAAAATGGGTAATGAAAATTGAGAGTGAAGTGCCAAAAGAACTTCAGCACCAGCTTTTGTGTTAGACAATTTTGGATTTCACTTAGTAACTATGAGTTTCAGACAAATTATTTACCCTGAATGTCAGTTTATCTGCTGTTAAAGTGAGAAAGGTGATGCCTACCTGGCAGCATCATCTGTGAAGAGTAAATGAATTGAGTATGTAAAAGTGTTTAGCATACAGTTTGACATGCAGGTAGTTCAGAAAATGATAATAATTATTATTGATGATAATAGGTGCCAGACTCTTCTCATGTTGCTTGGAAACAAACACATTAATATGAATAAGAAAATTGTTTACTTTCAAGGAACTCTGAGGGTAATAACTGATGAGATGAGGTAAATGCCATGTAGAAAAATCTAAACCAGGCTAGGTGGGTCAAGCCACTTCAGGGATCTGAAGAAATGAGTGCTAAACTGACCTGAAGGATGTGTAATTTGCCAGGAAATTATAAGAATAAAGGAATTTTAGATAGAAGAAAAAGTCATGAAGCAACATGGTAATTGAAACTTTGGGGAGTAAGTGGAGGAATAGAGGCTAAGAAAGTAAATTGGGAAGAGCACATAGACCTTCAGGTTTCATGTTCCATTTTGATTTTTAGCAATTTTCCAGGCTGTTTGCTGTTTTGTAAAAATGTAAAAAATCATAACTTGAAGATTTGCTGAGAAGATTAAATAAGTGCATATGTTGCCTAAAAGCATCTTTCACTTATAAGACACTCAGTAAATTATATCTATTCTTATTATTAATCCATTAGAAGCCATTGAAGGATTTAGCAGGTTTGTGTAAAAGGTGGATACATCTAACATGTCAACTAGATTTGAAAGAGGGCAAGATTGGAAGCAGCTGCAGAATCCAAGAACGAAATGATAGTAATGAAAGGCAGAGATATTTATGACAGAGGACTGCTAAAATTTGGATCAGCCAGATACAGAGATGAGTAAGGTAAAGGAAACGGGGTATAAGCAGTGAAGGAGTTTAGGTTAGAAACAATTTGAGATCTCCATTTTCTTTTACTGTTCCTTTGGGATTGCAATGGTAGAAAATCTATTTTTTTTTAAATTGTCTTCATTATCTTTCTGGTGTGGTATTGTGAAATATTTTCTCATTTTTCTGTGAGCCATTCCCTCTCATCTGAGCTAAATTAATGCATTATTTCTTACAAGAGGATGTCTTTGATGACTTAAGAAAGCGGTTGGTATGGTATACAACATTAGAATTAACCCATTCTGTAGGATTTGTGTTAATTATTTTGAAATAATTATTTGTAAAACAAAATTGTATTGATAATTGTAGCTGAAAGTATCAACTATGTAGATATTTTGTTCATGTTTTCCGGGCTGCTTTGGCAGTTTGTATCTGGGTTTCAAATCATTCTAAAGAATGGGCCAGACACTTGTGAGATTGAGAAAATACATTCAAAGAAACAAGCATAGTTCTTTTTTTCTTGTCCTTTTACATATATGGATTATTTTTCAATCATGCAAATAATATATGAATACGTGTGCATTGTAGAATAATTCACATCATACAGAAGTCTAGGGAGTAAAAAAATAAAATTACCCCTTCACCTTCTCCCTGACAATCCCTTCCCAGAGGAAACCACTATTAACAGTTTGATTTGTATTCTCTTCCACAAACACAATTACATATATTAAGTCAATTAAATGGGAGGAAAAATCTGTTACAGCAGGAAAGTTAAGCACACAGAATTTGAAGCCAGGCTACCTGGGTTCTAACCCAGAGTCTACCACTTAAAACTGTGTGGTATGGGACATCTTGTCTAACTTTTCTGTCCCTCCATTTCCTCATAGGTAAAATGGCAATTATCATATCTGTTTCATAGAGGTGTTAAGAGGATTAAATTAGTAATGTGAAGTATTTAGAAAAGTGCTTGGCACATAGTACAAACATGATGCATGATGGAATCGTAGCATTTATATGGTTCTGAAACTTTCATTCCACCAGTAAACACAGGCAATACAGTGTAATGATTAAGAGTATGGATTCTGAATCCAATTGCTTGGTGCAAATCCTAGTTCCACCATTTACTAGCTTTTTGTGGACTTCAATAAGCATATAAGCTTCCTCTGTCTTTGTTTCCTCTGTAAAATGGAGATAATAGTTTCTGTTTTAAATTGTCATATGTATAGAACATTTAGAATGACTGTTATGTAGCAATTACTTGTCTTTATTATCATTCCATCATTAAAAATCCTCAGTTTAGTATTTCATACAATAGATGTATCATAAGTTAACCATTGTCTTATTCATGGCCTTTTAAGTTATTTTTAATTATTCATTGTTACAAAATATGCTGGTTACCGTACTGCTTTTTTCTACTTAAAAAAATTAAAATAACTTTGTCTCTATCTTCACTTGAGTGAAGAAAGCTACTGCTGTTAACATTTCCCACTGTCATTGTCATTTGCATCTTGAATAAACACTTTCAAGATCCTCTTTTAGTATGTGGTCATTACCATACCATATATGTGACCAACCCACGTTATTTTCCTGTTAGTTGGTTCAGTACTAGGGTATGAATGGAAAGCAGAACCATTTCATTTTGTATGGTTGAAGTTATCTTTCTGAGGTATGAGCAAGAGCTGAGGAAAAACAAGCCAAAAGGGACTTTTCCTGTGTTTGGACTGTTGAAATCTCAGAAGTCTGAGTCTTTCTTTAGGTATCCTGACATTCAGAAAAGGTAAGTCTAAATTCTCATGTACTTTGGTTTGTATTGTTTTATTTTCTACTCAAAAGCCTTTAAATATGAATAAGTAGGTTTCCTGGAAACATTTATGGTAGACACTACAGATGTATTAAAGGAAAATTGTGTCTTGAATCAAATCTGCTTTTTCCTTTTGCTCTCTCGTAGAGTTTACAGGGAAAATTGGTCTTAAAATTGCACTAAAGAATCGTGCAAAAGAATGACATATGTGCTTGGGAAATAAGTTTTAAGTCCAAAGGAAAAGAACAGAAGGAAGGAAGGAGGGAAGTAAGGGAGGAAGGGAAAGAAAATAAAAAGAAAAAAGGATGGTAGTGAATTTGAAAAACCTATTTGTATTTAGATTACTTTAAAAAGTCAGTGGGTATATTTATAGTTTAAATCAGACAGTTTGCATAAATCCAAACTATATAGAAATATTCATCTATTGAGCACATTCTAAGGTATAGTAATTGTTTTCAATGTGACTCAAATAGTATTAATTAAAGTACAGTTAAGACTGATTCCTTGAAAGCAGGTTTGGTTTTAAGCAGACTATTTGAAGATGAAGGGTTAGGCACCTTAATAACTTTAAAATAAATTATGACAGTTGAATATATTAAGATAATTATACATTTGCATAATTTTGTACTTTTAAAACATTTGTATACCATATAATATCCTGACATTAACCCTGTAAAGAAGTCTGGGGAGCATTATTATCACCATTTAATTAAAAGAAAAATTGAGACCCAGGAATGATAAACAAATTACCTGATGCTAAATAGATAATGACAGAATCAGAACACAAGTCTCCTTACTCCTGGTCCTATTCTCTATCCATTGAGCAATAGTGCCTCCCTAAGTCATTTGTGTTTTCATGTAGGAGTTAAATCTTCATTAGACATTTTAATGTATGTTGCCTTAATGAGTTTTTTTTTTAACAGGAATATATTGCACTCTTCTGTTTAGAAACCTTGCCTAATAAAATGCTTGGAGAAGCCTTCCTAATTGAACTCTTATACAAAGAACCACTTACATGTGAGAAAACCTCAAATGATGAAAAGGAAACTTGGAAAAAGCAGCTTTTAGATATAGAAGACAATTCACTTTCCCCTGATAAAATGGAAAATCAAAACAAGGTCATAAAAGAAAGTTTAACAGAGCAAAGTAATGATACAAATAACATAAAATCTGCGGGTGAGATAACTGTAGCAAAGTGCAAAAGTGCATCCCTTCCAGGAAATGTGTCAGCTGCGCTGCCCATTCCAAAGAGAGAACAACATGATGAAAAACAACTAGATTTATACCGATCTTGTTCATATACAAGTATTTGCCAGAATTATCCGGACCTACAGATTGGAGGAGACCACGTGGGTAACATGTATGATTCCGGCTGCTTTGTGGAACACATACTTGATGATGCTTTTAATGGTCCTCTTTTACTTTCAGTAGATATACCATTGGGTCATTCTCCCATCACTGAACCTCTAGAGAAACTACCTGCCTCAAAGCTTTTGAATGGGGATGAAATTCGAGAAAAAAGTATATTGTTTCATAAGCAGCCCCTCTCTAATTCTATGCTTAATAGTTATATGGAAAAAAAAGTGGACGAACTCTACAAACAGGTTTTAGAAGAAAATCTCACTAGATGCTGCTCCATAACCAGTCTTATGGCTTCCAATTTGTTAATGAATAATGTAAATCAGATTAGCCTTCAAATCTCTCAAGAGCAGAAAATAGAGGCATCGAAAGCTCGGGAAGTTCTCTTATATTCTTTAGCGAGATGTAATCTCTGTAACGTTTCCCATGGAAATAGTTCTGAATTCAGCACTCCTAACTTGCAAATATCAAACCAGAGAAGTAGGGTACTTGTATCACATCTACAATAAGAACCAACTGTGGGTTGGTTGGACTGATTTGTGAGACTTGGAGTAACAGCAGTCTTCTCTGGCTTATTGTGTCACATCACACCCCTTTGTGGTGTGGTTATTACATTTTTCAAGAAATTATTTGACCAATGGTACATCTGAATTCTTTTAGGAGACGATTTAAATAATTGTTTTAGAACCATATTTTTAATTGTTTTGACATCTTTAATGGTTGCTACATTCAAGTTTGTATATTCCATGTATGCTTATCTATCTAATTGCCATCAGCATCTCAAATTGATTGTCTCACTCTCACTCATCAGAATTATTTACCACAAAAGTGGTTAAAAAAAGTGAGATGAAGAGAGAATTATTTCTCTCAGATACTGAAAAGACAACTAGAAACTGTACCAGACAAGGGAATTGTTTAAAGACATATGAGTAGTGCTTAAATATCTTTCTTTTTATTTTCAACATAAAGAGTCTTTCACACTGACAATCAGAAATTCTCCAAACAAAATTTAGATTTAAATGATATTTGAAAGAAATGTGGAAGAAGGGCTCAAGGAAAAATGGAGAATTCGCCATTAAGATTTGCAATTGAACTTGATGATTTGAACATTCTTGGGACAAGTATTAACTATTATATATCACTCTGTTATGCATGGTGGTTTTCAGCGATGGGAGGAAGGAAAGCATATATGTAGAGTAAAGAAAGTGCATAGAGAAACACCATTTGTAAAAGAAGAGGCTCTCTTGGCAACTTTTTACACTTCTTGGATTATCCTCAATCAAGATCCTGGCTTAGGATAAAAAGCAGGATGTTATAGCAATTTTGGAATTTGATTAAATTAATTAACAAAAAAATACCTAAAAGGATGGTATAGTTTATTGCAGACTTGGAAAAAAAAACCCATGCTTTATAGCTCACACTTCTCTCCTGGGTATAATAAAATGATTGACATGTGTGCTTTTGCTTGTGAAATGATATGGTATGAATTTATGTTATGGAATTGTTATGGTTGCATCGTATATTAATAAGATTTGTACCTTAGTACTCACATATTCCCCTCCAATGATTTCTTTGGTCTTTGATTAAATTTTAAAGAATGAGTTACCCAGATGCCCTTTCAATTTGTTCTTTTTGATCACACAATCTTTAGTTTATTTTCATTGTCTTCAAATGTCTATGATCTAATAATAAGCACCCCTGATTTGTTTCCTATTTTTATTTTCATCAGTCCTTTTTCCAACATCTTCTCCAATAACCCTACCAATGCATTTCCATCATTCTGACGTTTGATTCTGAGGAGACAATGGATAAGGGTTTTGGAACAACTGGCTTAGTGTCTTGTAGATACAGAAAAAACAGTTGTGTGTACATTGTTTTATATATTGCTAAATCTATACATTTTCATATGTTACCAAAATGGTAAAATATTAATGTTAAACTTTTTTTTTCTAAAGTGAATTAAACATCGTTGGGCAACGTTATTGGTGTGAAGTTTTCTTAGATATTTTAATATGTATTAATATTTTATTTATGATGCAGATATATTCATAAATAGTATTGACTACATAATATTATATTCAAAGAACACAATATTTAGCTAGTGTCAAATTTAGAAGTACATTTAATTATACTCTAAGAATTCAATTTTCTCCCTGTTGCTTATGTCATCAAAATTCTTAATTTCTAAAGATAC
Source organism: Hippopotamus amphibius kiboko (assembly GCF_030028045.1). NCBI lineage: Eukaryota > Metazoa > Chordata > Mammalia > Artiodactyla > Hippopotamidae > Hippopotamus > Hippopotamus amphibius. The sequence continues at coordinate 68,315,372 of NC_080203.1, read as the reverse complement.
TCACTTACTATTAAAATGTCCTAAGAATTCAACGTGGTATTTAAGCAAGGAAAGATGATAAATTTAGTGTTATTTTCATCTTGACCTCATATTTGCTGCCTTCAATGCTTGAATGAAATATGCATAAGGCGTCGTGGTTTAGCATACTTTGACCCTAAGTAGTCACTCTTCATTCTGTCTTCTTTTTTTAAATTTTATTTATTTATTTATTATTTTTTGGGGGGGTACACCAAGTTCAATCATCTGTTTTTATACATATATCCCCGTATTCCCTCCCTCCCTCGACTCCCCCCCCACCATCCCTCGAGTTCCCCCCATCCTCCCCCTCCCAGTCCTCTAAGGCATCTTCCATCCTCAAGTTGAACTACCTTTGTTATACAACAACTTCCCACTGGCTATCTATTTTACAGTTGGTAGTATATATATGTCTGTGCTACTCTCTCGTTTCGTCTCAGCTTCCCCTTCACCCCCCACCCCCTCCCAAACCTCGAGTTTTCCAGTCCATTCTCTGCATCTGTGTCCTTATTCTTGTCACTGAGTTCATCATTACAATTTTTAGATTCTGTATATGTGAGTTAACATGCAATATTTGTCTTTCTCTTTCTGACTTACTTCAGTCTGTATGACAGACTCTAGGTCTATCCACCTCATGACATATAGCTCCATCTCATCCCTTTTTATAGCTGAGTAATATTCCATTGTATATATATGCCACATCTTCTTTATCCATTCATTTGTTGATGGGCATTTCGGTTGCTTCCATGTCCTGGCTATTGTAAATAGTGCTGCAATAAACATTATGGTACAAGTCTCTTTTGGGATTATGGTTTTCTTTGGGTATATGCCCAGGAGTGGGATTACTGGATCATATGGTAGTTCTATTTGTAGTTTTTTAAGGAACCTCCAAACTGTTTTCCATAGTGGCTGTACTAATCTACAATCCCACCAACAGTGCAGGAGAGTTCCCTTTTCTCCACACCCTCTCCAACATATGTGGTTTCCAGATTTTGTGATGATGGCCATTCTGATCGCTGTGAGGTGATACCTCATTGTGGCTTTGACTTGCATTTCTCTGATGATGAGTGATGTTGTGCATCTTTCCATGTGTTTGTTGGCCATCTGTATGTCTTCTTTGGAGAAATGTCGATTTAAGTCTTCCACCCATTTGTGGATTGGGTTATTTGCTTTTTTGGTATTAAGCTGCATGAGCTGCTTGCGTATTTTGGAGGTTAATCCTTTGTCCATTGTTTCATAGGCAACTATTTTTTCCCATGCTGAGGGTTGCCTTCTAGTCTTGTTTATGGTTTCTTTCACTGTGCAAAAGCTTTTAAATTTCATGAGGTCCCATTCGTTTATTCTTGATTTTATTTCCATGATTCTAGGAGGTGGGTCAAAAAGGATCTTGCTTTGATGGATGTCATAGAGGGTTCTGCCTATGCTTTCCTCTAGGAGTTTTATAGTGTCTGGCCTTACATATAGGTCTTTAATCCATTTTGAGTTTATTTTTGTGTATGGTGTTAGGAAGTGTTCTAATTTCATTCTTCTACATGTAGCTGTGCAATTTTCCCAGCACCACTTATTGAAGAGGCTGTCTTTTTTCCATCGTATATTCATGCCTTCTTTGTCAAAGATAAGGTGCCCATATGTGTTTGGGCTTACTTCTGAGTTCTCTATTCTATTCCATTGATCTTCCTTTCTATTTTTGTGCCAGTACCACACTGTCTTGATCACTATGGCCTTGTAGTATAGTTTGAAGTCAGGAAGCCTGATTCCACCAACTCCATTTTTCCTTCTCAAGATTGCTTTGGCTATTCAGGGTCTTTTGTGTTTCCGTACAAATCATAAGATTTCTTGCTCTAGTTCTGTTAAAAATGCCATTGGTAATTTGATCAGGATTGCATTGAATCTGTACATTGCTTTGGGTAGTACAGTCATTTTCACGATGTTGATTCTTCCAATCCAGGAACATGGTATGTCCCTCCATCTGTTTGTGTCGTCTTTGATTTCTTTTGTCAATGTTTTAAAGTTTTCTGCATACAGATCTTTTGCCTCCTTAGGCAGGTTTATCCCTAGGTATTTTATTCTTTTTGTTGCAATGGTGAATGGGAGAGTTTCCTTAATTTCTCTTTCTGCTCTTCCGTTGTTAGTGTATAGGAATGCAAGAGATTTCTTTGCATTGATTTTGTATCCTGCTGCTTTACTAAACTCATCAATTAGTGCTAGCAGTTTTCTGGTAGAGTCTTTAGGGTTTTCTTTATATAATATCATGTCATCTGCGACGAGTGACAATTTTACTTCTTTTCATTCTCTCTTTCATCATGGATTTCACTTATATGACCATGCAGTTCCCTTTTAAAATGTTATTTGAAATGTATGGAATGATGAATTTCTTTGTGTCTCACTTTTTCAGGAGTTGGATGTATAACTTTTGTGCTTCTATGAAAATGGGGAATGTTATTGTTTCAGCAGTGTGGGAGGATCATCATATTTCTGGGTAGGGAAGAATTTCAGCAGATTAAGAATGATGCCCAATATACTGTTGCTCCCTACCTGTATAAGTCAGTTTAATTTATACCCATATTTGAATTTCAGAGCACTATTGTGGGGCCCAGAGTGGGTCTGACCCAGTCTCAAGTAATTTTCTGTCAGGATCATCCTTAAATCATTAAAAGCATTTCAAGAGATAGAATATACTGAACTCCTGGAAGTTTTAGGCTTCATCTCTCCAAAAGAAGCCAGTCTTCCTGAGGTTCTTTTTTTCCCCCCGATATTCTTAAGACCAGAGATAATACTAACCTGGTACATTCAAAGTTGTAAGCCGACTTTCTGGCTCTTTCCAATCTTACCCTTAGCATTTAGTTCTTATTAAAACTGGTTTTTGCAAGTGAAGAAACAAAGTAAATAGTTCTGTAGGTATTTCTTTTCACAAGCAATTTTCCTTTTTGTGGGTATATATACATATATATATACACACACACATACACACATACATACATATATATATATACACATACATACATACCCACACATGTTTATCTTCAAATAAAATGAATTTCTTTTCAGGTAATCTGACTAATATAGCATTACTATATAATGTGTGTTTGGATGAAGGGTGGAGGGGTGGTTTGATGAGGATTAGTATGTACAATAAACTGGAATAACTATGCAGTTAAGTGGGCAATTTTTTTCAGTTAGTACAGAAAGGACAGAAATCTATAAAGTTTTCATGACTAGTACTTGCATGAAAAATTAGCCAATCACCTATGTATGTGTGAAAATTCATGAAAAACAGAATAATATTTGAAAGCAAAAAATAAAATGATGGCAAAAATGTTCTCATAATGATAAAATAAAGATAACTGTTCTTTTGAAAAATGTTTATTGGAAATTTGGGGCTTTTGATCCCCATTCATGTAGTGTTCTTTTCCTCAAGGTTTAGTAGAAATTTGTAAAAATGTTGGTTTCGCATTTATTATAGTGTAAGCATACATCAGGGCTTGTTGAAACTTTATGAAATAGCCTTTATTTTTTTATTGATTAATTTTACTTTATTTTTTTTTTTTTTTTTTTTTGGCACACGGGCTTCGTTACTCCGCGGCATGTGGGATCTTCCTGGAGCTGGGATCGAACCCGTGACCTCTGCATTGGCAGGCGGATTCTTAACCACTGCGCCACCTAGGAAGCCTAATTTTACTTTATTTTAAAAAAATTTTTATAACTAATTTTTATTGGAGCATAGTTGCTTTCTTTACAATGTTGTGTTAGTTTCTGCTGTACAGCAAAGTGAATCAGCTATACGTATACATATATCTGCTCTTTTTTGGATTTCCTTCACATTTAGGTCACCACAGAGCACTGAGTTGAGTTCCCTGAGCAATACAGTAGGTTCTCATTAGTTATCTATTTCATACGTAGTATCAATAGTGTATATATGTCAATCCCCATCTCCCAATTCTTCCCACCCTCCCCTTCCTCCCCAGTAACCATATGTCCATTCCCTACATCTATGTCTCTATTTCTGCTTTGCAAACAAGTTCATCTGTGTCATTTTTCTAGATTCCACATATAAGTGATATTATATGGTATTTGTTTTTCTCTTTCTGATTTACTTCACTCTGTATGACAGTCTGTGGGTCCATCCACATCTCTACAAATGACCCAATTTGTTCATTTTTATGGCTGAGTAATATTCCATTGTATATACTCATATGTACCACATTTTCTCTATCCATTCATCTGTTGATGGACAGTTAGGTTGCCTCCATGTCCTGGCTATTATACATATTGCTGTGATGACAACTGGGGTGTGTGTACATTTTTGAATTATGGTTTTCTCAGGGTATATGCCCAGTAGTGGGATTGCTGGGTCATATGGTAGTTCTATTTTTAGCTTTTTAAGGAAACTCCATAGTGTTCTCCATAGTGGCTGTATCAATTTACATTCCCACCAACAGTGCAAGAGGGTTCTCTTTTCTCCACACCCTCTCCAACAATTATTGTTTATAGATTTTTTCATGATGGCTTTTCTGACCAGTGTGACATGATACCTCATTGTAGTTTTGATTTGCATTTCTCTAATAATTAGTATGTTGAGGGTCTTTTCATGTGTTTGTTTGCCATCTGTACGTCTCCTTTGGAGAAATGTCTATTTATGTCTCCCACCCATTTTTTGATTGGGCTGTTTTTTTGATATTGAGCTGCATGAGCTGTTTATATATTTTGGAGATTAATCCTTTGTCAATTGCTTTGTTTGCAAATATTTTCTCCCATTCTGAGTGTTGGCATTTCACCTTGTTATGGTTTCCTTTGCCATGTAAAACCTTTTAAATTTTAAATTATATCCCATCTGATCATTTGTTTTTATTTTCATTACTGTAGGAGGTAGGTCAAAAAAGACGTTGCTGTGATTCATGTCAAAGAGTGTTCTGCCTGTGTCATCCTCTAAGAGTTTTGTAGTGTCTGGCCTTACATTCAGGTCTTTAATCCATTTTGAGTTTTATTTTTTGTATGGTATTAGGGGGTGTACTAATTGCATTGTTTTACATGTAGCTGTCCAGTTTTCCCAGCACCACTTATTGAAGAGGCTATCTTTTCTCCATTGTATATTGTTGCCTCCTTTGTCATCAATTAGGTGAGCAAATATGCATGGGTTTGAAATAGCCTTTAAATAATTATATTTAAGAACATATCTATAAAAATGGTGAGAATCAAATAAGGTATATTGACATCAGTTAAAAATACTGAATTATTGCTATGGGCAGCTAATTCTTTAAACTGTTCTGCTATTTCTATTTAAAGCTGAGAAATTTGAAGCTTACAGAATTGAAATATAGTTCTGGTTTTTACTTCCCTAAATGAATAGAGGCAGTTTATCATGGGAAACATAAATTGTCATAAGACCTTGGTTTTAGCTGAGAGTGACTGAAGTTCATAGGTAGGCTATTTCCTAAAATTTATTTCTCTGTATAGTTGTAACCTGGACCCATATTTGCCAAGTAGACTTTTGAGTGGAACTGAAAAAGTTTAAGAAATAGGTCAGGATCCCAGTGACTTGTGTGTTTCTGCCCCTCTCCTTTAAGGGTTCAGCTCTGCTTTAGGGAAACCATGTAATTATAGAGCACCCTTGTATTCTTCTCCTTAGGTGAGGCTTAGGAATGGATACCCAAGAGCTCAAATTATAGGGACAAGTTTGTATCTGGAGCAGACCTCCAAGGGCAGTTCAAGATCAGAATGAATTCTCAGAGCTTTCCATCCTTTAGAAAGATTTATCATCAGGACACTCCAGGAACTAGGAGAAACTGACTGGCTCTTTATTCATTAAACAAATATTTATTAAGCACTGTGATAGGCAATCCTGATAAATGATGAACAAAATTGATATCATTACTACTTTACAGTCCAGCTGATATAGAATCAAAGAACAAAAATAAACCACCACAATCCAGTGTTAGGGTCATGAAAGTTATAACATGTAGCTCTAGATAATCTCTGCCGGTAGTTCTGCCTGCTTGGCCTATTCATACTCTAGTTTGAATCTTATATCAGGGCTCCTATTTGATTGTCATCCACCAGTGCATCTCTGCTGATTATTAAACATGTTGAAATATTTCTATACTAACTTGTATGAAGCTGCTAACCCTCCAAGCACTACCTCACCCCCAGCATTACCCTGGCCACTTTGATTCTTCCCTCTGGACCCTTGTATCTCCTTATGATTCAGCAACTAAACAGACAAATAAGGGACTTTTAATACTCAGATCTAATGCTACCTACTGCACTTCCTATTTATATGAGTTATTGAATACGTTGACCTTCATTTCTGCTTATATCTAATTCAGTATTGAGATTCTTGTTCCAAAACCCTCTCAGTAACACTATTATTCTTAGACTTGGGCTCTCCTTTTTTCTTGAAACTCTTAAGTAAGTGACGATATATTCATGAACACCAAATCTGTTGACTGGGCCTTCCTTACTGTTAGTCATTTTCTTTGATTCTCTCTTGCCTTGCTTTGAATCTTTATTGCTGTGTTCTTCTCTAAGGTCATTTGCTTCTTGATATAATACCCAGATACAGGGTGACTTATGGAATTATTGCTTGCCATCTGTTGACCAAATTGAGTGACACAAGACACAAAAAGAGGACCATGTCTTGAGTGTTGGACATTGATTACCTTGAATATTCTACTTTATATTATCCCAGTTTTATATGTTGTCTCAGACCTAAAAGCTACTGATATTGCATTGTGCTTCATAACAAAACAGTTATTTTTGTTTCAGACACTGAGAAGTTGTACTTTAAAGCTTAAGTATGAAAAAGGTCCATGCCTTGAGAAAACTGGCTGTCTGTGTAAAGTTCTCTAAATTTCTACTATAGAGCTTTATCCACGTAACTAAAGATTTTATTACCTGTTAAATGTTCATCTACCTAACAGAAAGAACGCTATTATTAGTTATTGTCATTCAGCAATATCAATAGCTACCATTTTGAGTACTTATTATATAATAGGCACTAAGAACTTTACTCACATATCTTATTTAATTATTTCAACAATCTTATTACATAAGTAATATCATTATCCTCATTTTAGACAAGAGGAAATTAAAGTTAAGAGATGTTAAAATTTTTGCTTAAAATCATACAGCTACTCAGATTAAGAATCATTATTCGAATGAAGTCATTCTGACATCAGAACGTGTGCTGTTAACCCAGCGTTGCCAGATTTAGCAGATAAAATATTTTAAATGTCTAGTTAAATTTGAATTTCAGGAAAACAAGTCACTTTTTAGCATAAATATGTCCCTATGCAATATTTGGGACACACATATTAAAAACATTATTCATTTTTCTGAAATTCAAATTTACTTGGGCATTCTGGCATCTTGTATTTTACCTGGCAATCTACCTTAAACACCACCCTTTGCTTTTTCCAGGGTGATTAAAACAGCAGAGTGAACATTGAAGGTGGAGAGAGCAGTGGTGCAGAACATGATGACAGCAGGTAGAGAACTGAGGGACACAAGTAAGGGGGGAAAAGACCAAGAATTCTGGAGGCTATAAATGGAGGATACCATTTTACAGAGTCATTACTTGAAGGAGAGCTGGGGAGAAAGTTTTGTCTTCTGAGTACTTATAGACCAGAAGAATTTTTCACTTATTGTAGTTGTGTCAAGATAGAACTGTTTTAATTCTGTTACATGAGCAAATCATTCAGTGAAACAGATGGAAAGAGAGCTAGAAAGAGCAGAGAATTTGCAATGAGAAGATTTGTGTTTTAGTAAAATTCTAACTCATCCACTCACTAGCTGCCTTTACTTCTGCGAGTCTCAATGTACTTACCTGGAAAATGAGGATAGCAACACTTTCCCCAACTATATCACAGGACTGTTATGAAGATTAAAAGGAAGTGAAAAGATTTGGTAAGTGGTTAAAGATTCTACTAATATATGTCTTTTTTAAAATAAGAAATCAGCACAATTGTAACAAATCAATCATCACGTTTAAGGTTGGGGTGGCGTAAAGATTTCTTTATTGCCAATATAATTAACACGTGTAATAAACCCCTTCTGATTACTTAACAGAACTATTTAAATGTAAAATAAGAGGTGAGATTCCTCACACTGCTGTTAGTATTTACTGATGGGAGGGGACACTTCTGTATTCTACAGGGACATATTATAATATGATAAAGATTTCCCAACTTTTTCCAAGTGCCTGAGAAACTTTATAGCATTTTGATTTAATTTTTTATTTCTGATGGAGGGAATTTAAAGTAAATGCTTTTGAAAAACATGCCACGCTATAAATGAGAGAAAAAGAAACTTTTTAAGCGTAATGCACAGTATCTCCTACTATGATGAAGTGTAGTGAGACCAGTGGGAACTTTTGTGGAAGAGTCACTGAGGGGGTATTAGATTTCAACAGCAAATGCTGTAGCAACAGTGGTTTATTTCCCCCCTAAGTGATGTAATATTGGCAGAAAATAGGATACTAGCTGAAAAAGAGAGGTGACTCCATGCTGTTAAGGAAGTGTGACAGCAGGGCTGTGTAGTAGGTGAAATTTCTCTAGCTTCCCCATTCCAGTCTCTTTCAATAATAATATTTGTAATGAGAATGAGAATAAGTTAGAAATAATGGAGGCCTTATCATTGCAATAGGTAATTCACCTACCTTATAAGATTGTTGTGAGAAAGAAATGAGATAGCATAAGTCATGTCTAGTATGATGTTTGGCATCCATTAAATACTTGATAAATGTTCAGCGTTGTTGTTATTTTTATTATATTTATAATGTTCCCCACCTTATACATGAGGAAACTGAGATTTGTTCTGTCTGGTGATTTTAGGCACTCGGTTCTTTTTACTGTAATTAAAACCTTGATCTCATACTCAACACCACTATTAGAGAAATGCAAATCAAAACTACAATGAGGTATCATGTCACATGGGTCAGAATGCTCATCATCAAAATATCTACAAACAATAAATATTGGAGAGGGTGTGGAGAAAAGGGAACCTTCTTGCACTGTTGGTGGTAATGTAAATTGATACAACCACTATGGAGAACAGTATGGAAAATCCTTAGAAAAGTAAAAATAGAACTACCATATGACCCAGCAATCCCACTACTGGGCATATACCTGGAAAAAAACATGATTCAAAAAGATACAGGCACCCCAATATTCATCACAGAGCTATTTATAATAGCTAGGACATGGAAGCAACCTAAATGTCTATCAACAGAGGAATGGATAAAGAAGATGTGGTACATATATACCATGGAATATTACTCAGCCATAAAAAAGGACAAAATAATGCCATCTGCAGCAATATCAATGGACCTAGAGATTGTCATACTGAGTAAAGTAAGTCAGACAGAGAAAGACAGATATCATATGAAATCACTTATATGTGGACTCTAAAAAAATGGTTAGAAATGAACTTACAAAACAAAAGTAGAGTCATGGATGTAGAAAATAAACTTATGGTTACCAGGGGATAAGGGGGGGAGAGGTATAAATTGGGAAATTGGGATTGACATATGCACACTAGTATATATAAAATAGATAACTAATAAGAACCTGCTGTGTAGCACAGGGAACTCTACTCAATACTATGGAATGACCTATATGGGAAAATAATCTAAAAAAAGAGTCGATATATATATATATGTATAACTGATTTACTTTGCTGTACATCTGAAACTAACACAACATTGTAAATCAATCATACTCCAATAAAATTTTTTTATTTTTATTTTTTTTCTATTTTTTTTTTTTGGGGGGTACACCAGGTTCAATCAACTGTTTTTATACACATATCCCCATATTCCCTCCCTTCCTTGACGCCCCCACCTCGATTCCCCCCCACCCTCCCTGCCCCAGTCCTCCAAGGCATCTTCCATCCTCGAGTTGGACTCCCTTTGTTATACAACAACATCCCACTGACTATTTTACAGTTGGTAGTATATATATGTCTGTACTACTCTCCCGCTTCTTCTCAGTTTCCCCTTCACCCCCCGCCCCCTCCCATACCTCGAGTTCTCCAGTCCATTCCCTGTATCTGCTTCCCTGTTCTTGTCACTGAGTTCATCAGTACCATTTTTAGATTCCGTATATGTGAGTTAGCATGCAATATTTGTCTTTCTCTTTCTGACTTACTTCACTCTGTATGACAGATTGCAGTTCTATCCACCTCATGACATATAGCTCCATCTCATCCCTTTTTATAGCTGAGTAATATTCCATTGTATATATATGCCACATCTTCTGTATCCATTCATTTGTTGATGGGCATTTAGGTTGCTTCCATGTCCTGGCTATTGTAAAGAGTGCTGCAATAAACATTATGGTACAAGTTTCTTTTGGGATTATGGTTTTCTTTGGGTATATGCCCAGGAGTGGGATTACTGGATCATATGGTAGTTCTATTTGTAGTTTTTTAAGGAACCTCCAAATTGTTTTCCATAGTGGCTGTACCAACTTACAGTCCCACCAACAGTGCAGGAGAGTTCCCTTTTCTCCACACCCTCTCCAACATTTGTTGTTTCCAGACTTTGTGATGATGGCCATTCTGATTGGTGTGAGGTGATACCTCATTGTGGCTTTGACTTGCATTTCTCTGATGATGAGTGATGTTGAGCATCTTTTCATGTGTTTGTTGGCCATCTGTATGTCTTCTTTGGAGAAATGTCTATTTAGGTCTTCTGCCCATTTGTGGATTGGGTTATTTGCTTTTTTGGTATGAAGCTGCATGAGCTGCTTGTATATTTTGGAGGTTAATCCTTTGTCCGTTGTTTCATAGGCAATTATTTTTTCCCATTCTGAAGGTTGCCTTTTAGTCTTGTTTATGGTTTCCTTTGCTGTGCAAAAGCTTTTAAGTTTCATGAGGTCCCATTCGTTTATTCTTGATTTTATTTCCATGATTCTAGGAGGTGGGTCAAAAAGGATGTTGCTTTGATGTATGTCAAAGAGTGTTCTGCCTATGTTTTCCTCTAGGAGTTTGATAGTGTCTAGCCTTATATGTAGGTCTTTAATCCATTTGGAGTTTATTTTTGTGTACGGTGTTAGGAAGTGTTCTAATTTCATTCTTTTACATGTGGCTGTCCAATTTTCCCAGCACCACTTATTGAAGAGGCTGTCTTTTTTCCATTGTATACTCGTGCCTCCTTTGTCAAAGATAAGGTGCCCATATGTGTTTGGGCTTACTTCTGAGTTCTCTATTCTGTTCCATTGATCTTCCTTTCTATTTTTGTGCCAGTACCATACTGTCTTGATCACTATGGCCTTGTAGTATAGTTTGAAGTCAGGAAGCCTGATTCCACCAACTCCATTTTTCCTTCTCAAGATTGCTTTGGCTATTCGGGGTCTTTTGCGTTTCCATACAAATTGTAAGATTTCTTGCTCTAGTTCTGTGAAAAATGCCATTGGCAATCTGATCGGGATTGCATTAAATCTGTAAATTGCTTTGGGTAGTACAGTCATTTTCACGATGTTGATTCTTCCAATCCAGGAACATGGTATATCCCTCCATCTGTTTATGTCATCTTTGATTTCTTTCATCAATGTCTTAAAGTTTTCTGCATACAGATCTTTTGCCTCCTTAGGCAGGTTTATTCCTAGGTATTTTATTCTTTTGGTTGCAATGGTGAATGGGAGAGTTTCCTTAATTTCTCTTTCTGCTCTTCCGTTGTTAGTGTATAGGAATGCAAGAGATTTCTGTGCATTAATTTTGTATCCTGCTACTTGACTAAACTCATCAATGAGTGCTAGCAGTTTTCTGGTAGAGTCTTTAGGGTTTTCTATATATAGTATCATGTCATCTGCAAAGAGTGATAATTTTACTTCTTCTTTTCCAATTTGGATTCCTTTAATTTCTTTTTCTTCTCTGATTGCTGTGGCTAACACTTCCAAAACTATGTTGAATAACAGTGGTGAGAGTGGACACCCTTGTCTTGTTCCTGTTCTTAGAGGGAATTCTTCCAGTTTTTCTCCATTGAGAACAATGTTGGCTTTTGGTTTGTCATATATGGCTTTTATGATGTTGAGGTAATTTCCTTCTATGCCCATTTTCTGGAGAGCTTTTATCATAAATGGATGTTGAACTTTGTCAAAAGCTTTTTCTGCATCTATTGAAATGATCATATGGTTTTTATCCTTCAATTTGTTGATATGATGTATCACGTTGATTGATTTGCGTATATTGAAGAATCCTTGCATCCCAGGGATAAACCCCACTTGATCGTGGTGTATGATTTTTTTAATGTGCTGTTGCAGTCTGTTAGCTAGTATTTTGTTGAGGATTTTTGCATCTATATTCATCAGTGATATTGGTCTGTAGTTTTCTTTTTTTGTGACATCTTTGCCTGGTTTTGGTATCAGGGTGATGGTAGCCTCATAGAATGAGTTTGGGAGTGCTCCGCCTTCTGCAATATTTTGGAAGAGTTTGAGAAGGATAGGTGTTAACTCTTCTCGAAATGTTTGATAGAATTCGCCTGTGAATCCATCTGGTCCTGGGCTTTTGTGTGTTGGCAGATTTTTAATCACTGCCTCAATTTCTGTACTTGTGATTGGTCTGTTCATGGTTTCTATTTCTTCCTGGTTCAGTCTTGGAAGATTGTATTTTTCTAAGAATGTATCCATTTCTTCCAGGTTATCCAATTGATTGGCATATAGTTGCTTGTAGTAGTCTCTCATGATGTTTTGTATTTCTGAGGTGTCCGTTGTGACTTCTCCTTTTTCATTTCTAATTCTGTTGATTTGCATCTTCTCCCTTTTTTTCTTGATGAGTCTGGCTAATGGTTTATCAATTTTGTTAATCTTCTCAAAGAACCAGCTTTTAGTTTTATTTATTTTTCTTATGGTTTCTTTCCTTTCTTTTTCATTTATTTCTGCTCTGATCTTTACGATTTCTTTCCTTCTGCTCACTTTGGGGTTTCTTTGTTCTTCTTTCTCTAGTTGTTTTAGGTGTAAGGTTAGGTTGTTTATTCGATCATTTTCTTGTTTCTTAAGGTAGGACTGTATTGCTATAAACTTCCCTCTTAGAACTGCTTTTGCTGTGTCCCATAGGTTTTGGGTTGTTGTGTTTTCGTTGTCATTTGTTTCTAGATACTTTTTGATTTCCTCTTTGATTTCTGTAGTGATTCCTTGGTTGTTTAATAGTGAATTGTTTAGCCTCCATGTGTTTGTATTTTTTGCAGTTTTTTTCCTGTAATTGATATCTAGTCTCCTGGCGTTGTGGTCTGAGAAGATGCTTGATATGATTTCAATTTTCTTGAATTTGCTGAGGTTTGATTTGTGACCCAAGATGTGATCTATCCTGGAAAATGTTCCGTGTGCACTTGAGAAGAAAGTGTAGTCTGTCGTTTTTGGATGGAATGTCCTATAAATATCAATGAAGTCGAGATGGTCTAATGTGTCATTTAAAGCTTGTGTGTCTTTATTTATTTTCTGTTTGGATGATCTGTCCATTGATGTAAGTGGGGTGTTCAAGTCTCCCACTATTATTGTGTTACTGTCGATGTCCCCTTTTATAGCTGTTAGCATTTGCCTTATGTATTGAGGTGCTCCTATATTGGGGGCATAGATATTGACCATTGTGATATGTTCTTCTTGGATGGATCCCTTGATCATTATGTAGTGCCCTTCCTTGTCTCTTTTAATAGTCTTTACTTTCAAGTCTAATGTGTCTGATATGAGTATTGCTACTCCAGCTTTCTTTTGACTTCCATTTGCATGGAATATCTTTTTCCATCCCTTCACTTTCAGTCTATGTGTGTCTGTTGGTCTGAAGTGGGTTTCTTGTAGACAGCATATGGAAGGGTCTTGTTTTTGTATCCATTCAGCCAGTCTGTGTCTTTTGGTTGGAGCATTTAATCCATTGACATTTAAAGTGATTATTGACATGTGTGTTCCAATTACCATTTTCTGAATTGTTTTGGGTTTGTATTTGTAGGTGTTTTCCTTTTCTTGTGTTTCCTACTTAGAGAAGTTCCTTTAGCACTTGTTGTAAGGCTGGTTTGGTGGTGCTGAATTCTCTTAACTTTTGCTTGTCTGGAAAGCTTTTGATTTCTCCCTCAAATCTGAATGAGATTCTTGCTGGGTAAAGTATTCTTGGCTGTAGGTTTCTCTCTTTCAGGACTTTCAGTATATCCTGCCATTCCCTTCTGGCCTGCAGAGTTTCTGTAGAAAGGTCAGCTGTTATCCTGATGGGTTTTCCCTTATATGTTGTTTGTTGCTTTTCTCTTGCTGCTTTTCATATTTTTTCTTTGTGTTTAATTGTCGTTAGTTTGATTAATATGTGTCTTGGTGTATTTCTCCTTGGGTTTATTCTGTATGGGACTCTCTGTGCTTCTTGGACTTGGTGAATTATTTCCTTTCCCATGTTGGGGAAGTTTTCCACTAGAACCTCTTCAAATATTTTCACAGACCCTTTCTTGTTTTCTTCTTCTTCTGGGATGCCTATAATTCGAATGTTGGTACGTTTAAGGTTATCACTGAGGTCTCTGAGGCTGTCTTCTAGTCTTTTTATTTTTTTATCTTTTTCCTGCTCTGTGGCGTTTATTTCTTCCATTCTATCTTCCAACTCACTTATTCGTTCTTCTGCCTCAGTCATTCTGCTGGTTAGAGCATCTAGAGTATTTTTAATTTCAGTTATTTTGTTATCCATTGCTGTTTGTTTTTCTGAGTTCTTATGAACTGTTTCTTGTACTTTCTCTAATTTGTTATCGAGATTTTGTATCATTTTTACTATCATTACTCTAAATTCTTTTTCAGGCATTTTTCCTATTTCCTCCTCATTTATTTGGTCTTGTGGGTTTTTTTCCTGCTCCTTTGCCTGCATGGTGTTTCTTTGTTTCCTCATGGTTGTCCAAGCTTTTGGGGTTGCTTGTCCTGGTGATAGAGGTGTTTATAGAAGACTGTCCAAGCCTCAGACTAATGTCCAAGTATTGGAGTAGACGAATATTCAGTCTGCCTTGTCGTCCTTTCACAGTGAGGGCAGCCAAACAGGCCCCTCTTTCTTTATTTCTGCACCTGTTAGGGGATCCCGAACCTCGTTTGTTGTCCTGAGTTGTTGCTCTCCAACACTGGGACAGAAGCAGCGTGCTCCTGCTTCCTGAATCCTTATCAGCCACATTGGGGCACAAGGACTTTACATCCCGACCACCAACCCCTCTGGTGGACAGCCATCTCCCTGGCTCACGCTGTGTGTGAGCCCCAATAAAAATTTTTAAGAAAGATCTCAGACAAGTCTTTCTTTTTTCTTCCAGTTTTATTGAGATGTAGTTGACAAAACCGTATAAGATTAAAGTGTAAGCATAATAATTTGATTTATATACATCATGAAGTGATTATCACAAGTTTAGTGAACATCCATCCTCTCATATAGATATAAAAGTAAAGAAATAGAAAAAAATGTTCTTGTGCTGAGAATTCTTAGAATTTACTCTCAATGACTTTTGTATATAACGTAAGCAGTGTTAATTATATTTAACATCTTCTACGAGAGTCATTTCTAGCTGCAAATATGTCAGTTTTCCTTCTTCCATGAGGGTCTGCATGATAAACCTAAATTCCCAGTATGGAACAGCAGGTTCTATTCTCTCGAAAAAAAGTCTTCAAGCTTCATCCAGATACCTATGGTATGAGGATTTGACCCTCCTATTCTACTTCCTCAAAATTTCACTACCGAGGCAGCACTGAATCTGTTTAGGTCTAAAGTCAGTCCTGTGGGGGCAGCAGGACCATTTTATAGAATAGGAGCCAGTGCTCCTTCCTTAGGCAATGTCTTATGACTTCAGGCTCAGGAATATGGAAATGGAGGGCTTTTAGAAGTATATGACATACAGAGTGAAGTAAGTCAGTAAGAGAAAACAAATATTGTATGCTAACTCATATATATGGAATCTAAAAAAAAATGGTACTGATGAACCCAGTGACAGGGCAAGAATAAGGATGCAGATGCAGGGAATGGACTGGAGGACATGGGGTTGGGGGTTGGGGGTGAAGGGGAAGCTGGGACGAAGTGAGAGAGTAGCATAGACATATTTATACTACCAACTGTAAAATAGATCGCTAGTGGGAGGTTGCTGTATAACAAAGGGAGATCAACTCGATGATGGGTGATGCCTTAGAGGGCCAGGACAGGGAGGGTGGGAGGGAATTGCAGGAGGGAGGGGATATGGGGATATATGTATAAATACAGCTGATTCACTATGGTGTACCTCAAAAGCTGGTACAAGAGTGTAAAAGCAATTATATTCCAATAAAGAGCTTAAAAATGCATATGACAATGGCAGCAACAAATGTAACAGAAGAAAAATAAAGGAGGATTTACTGTGAGCTCTTGGAAAGTCTTTGATTTCTAGGCTTAGGTATTGCAGAGTTCTAGGACATCAGAGATATAAAGTTCCACAGAGATAATCTAGATGGATTTTCACTTTTAAAAACTCCAGAGAACTAAATACCTCTCTATCCACTCTCTGTGCTCACACACACTCACTCACACACTCACACACACAGTAGCTCAATATATAAAACAGATATATGAAGAGTTGCCCTGGTTGAAAGAGGGAAATAAAAATTCAGACCTTTTGCTCACATTAATATAACCCTTGAGGGGGTTCCTCATAATAGTTGAAAAATTATTGATCTAATCCAACAATCTTATTTTATAGAGTAAAAACGATGCTCAAAGACAGGGAAAAATTGTTCAAGCACTTAGTGAATAACCAAACTGGCACTAACACCCAGTTATTCTCATTCCCAGTTAAGTTTACTTTCTTTTTCTTAAATAAGTCAAAATACTAGTCTTCTATATGCTGGGACCAGAAGGTCATCATCGTTATCATCATCATCATCATCACCATTGCTATCATTAAGAGCAACTATAAGAAATTTTACCTTGTGGCATGCATGCCAGAAGTGGCATGGGCTCCCATACAGTGGCATGAAGTCTTATTGCTGCTTCCAGTTATGCCTCTCAAATGATGATATAAACTGCTGTTGCTGGCCTAAAACCATCACAGGGGTAGATTGTCACACAACCATTGGCAGTCAGTCATCATTTCTCATCCCCTACCCCTAGATTGACTAAGATTTAGGAATGATACACCATGCATTTTGTAAACTTATTCTATATTTTGGAACTTCCTTTCAAAGAGAAATAACAGCATTGGATGTGACAATTTCTACACTTGTTTAGTTTTGCTGCCAGGGCAGTGGTGAGGAAATAAAGTAAACAATAGTGTTCATAAAGTGGAATGCATGTTGAAATGTAGTGAGTGTATTTTCCTAAGAGGAAAGCAAATCCATTAAAAATGAGTCAAACCACCATTATTTGTTCGAATAAGCAGGTAAATATATTTGCTTTCTTCTCTCCTGTCATTGCAGGACATTAAAATTGCTTTTTAATATATAAGTATATGAGGTTAGAGGACTGGGGCAGGGAGGTTGGCGGGGACTCGAGGGGGGGGAGTCAAGGAAGGGAGGGAATACGGGGATATGTGTATAAAAACAGATGATTGAACCTGATGTACCCCCCCAAAAAAAATAAAATAAAAAAAATATATAAGTATATGAGGGACACTTTCTTCAGTGATGCTACTGCCCAGACAAATGAGGACAAGATAAATTTCATTACTTTTAACATTTAGCGATCTGGATAGATCAGACTGTGAAAACTGATAGCTAGATGATGAAGTGCAGTGGCTGAACTAACCAGTGCGAAGAGCCCTAAGACACAAAAATATCTCAAGAATGGATATAAAATATTTTCATGTGGTCTACAAAGAAATTATATGTTCATAGAATGGTACACTTCTTACAGATTATTTCTCAAGTTGGAGTCTTCCCAAGATAAATTTATTTTTGGCTTTTACCC
Organism: Hippopotamus amphibius kiboko; assembly: GCF_030028045.1. Classification (NCBI taxonomy): domain Eukaryota; kingdom Metazoa; phylum Chordata; class Mammalia; order Artiodactyla; family Hippopotamidae; genus Hippopotamus; species Hippopotamus amphibius. Next base: position 68,297,495 of record NC_080203.1, on the reverse strand, counting down.
CATATCTACCAAATCTTACTCTGAGCTTTGGATTTGATGGGCTTGAAAATATTATCTTGGTTCTGATATACACATTTGGTGAAGAACCTCTCCTCTAGATCTAGATAAACTCCTTCACTATAAAGATAAACCTAGAGTTAGAAATGGTAAGTGACTTGCTGAGGTCACTTTTTTCTTTTCATTTGTATTTATGAACAGTGGGAGAGGGGGAAGTAAGTGATACCAAAGTGTGCCCCTATCTCAAGAGGTTTACATTCTCAGGACTCAGACAAGGTTATGACACATTAAACAACTAGAAAACAGTTCAACACTGCTTACATTTTTTCCAGAAGAGATTGGAGACAGTGAGAAATTTGGAGACCCATTCAATACTGAAAGATATAGATAGATACAGGGTCATTTATTTATTTCCTATGAAATACTATAGGTAGGGTCTTTGCAGAATCATTCATACAGTATTTCATGGGAAAGATCAGAATCTATTGAAGTGTGACTCTGAAATGCAGGTGCAATTTTAAGGTTATTTACTTAGTTTATTTGCTGTTTTACATTCCTTGGATATGGTCTCCATAGTTCAGTTTATTGTAATGAAGATGTGACAATTTTAAGGCCACTTTCACTGGGAACTTCTAGCTTTAGTCATGTGGGGTGCTGCTGTTTAATAGTTTTTCAGTTAAGAATATTCCTTTGTTCTTGCACCTTAAGACTACTGTGATAATATCAATGGAGCACAATACATGCAGGGAACTAATATTATTTACTTGGGTTACATCATAGAGTAATCATACCAAAAAGAAAGTAAGATATTAGATCATACTTTTCAGTATATTACTTTCAAGCTGCTAAAGATCTATCAATAAATCATTCATCCAATATAGTAGAAATTTTATATGTATTATTATTTAAAAAGTTCTTGAGGAACAAACTTTCAGTTGTGCATTGTGGTATTTATCATTTAATTAATGAAAAATTCTCCTCATAGACCAATTGCCTTTATAATTCTCCACCCTGAGAATGACTATTCACAGTGCCTTTTTTTAAAGCTCTTTATTAGAATACAATTGCTTTACACAATTGTGCCAGTTTCTGCTGTACAACAAAGTGAATCAGCTGTATTTATACATATATCCTCATATCCCCTCCCTCTTGGACCTCTCTCCCATCCTCCTTATTCCACCCCTCTAGGTCATCACCCATCATTGAGTTGATTTCACTGTGTTATGCAGCAGCTTCCCACTAGCTATCTATTTTACAGTGGTAGTGTATATATGTCTATGCTACTCTCTCACTTCATCCTGGCTTCCCCTTCACCCCCACCCTGTGTCATCAAGTTTGTTCTCTACATCTGCATCATTATTCTTGCCCTGTCACTGAGTTCATCAGCATCATTTTTTTTTTGATTCCATATATATGTTAGCATAAGGTATTTGTTTTTCTCTTTCTGGCTTACTTCGCTCTGTTATGACAGACTCTGTGTTGATTCACCTCACTACAAATAACTCACTTTCATTCCTTTTTATGGCTGAATAATATTCCATTGTATATATGTGTCACATCTTCTTTATCCATTCCTCTGTTGATGGGCATTTACGTTGCTTCTATGTCCTGGTTATTGTAAATAGTGCTGCAATAAACATTGTGGTACTTGTTTCTTTTTGGATTATGTTTTTTTCTGGGTATATGCCCAGGACTGGGATTGCTGGGTCATATGGTAGTTCTATGTTTAGTTTTTTAAGGAACCTCCATACTGTTTTACATAGTGGCTGTTCCAATTTACATTCCCACCAACAGTGCAGGAGGATTCCCTTTTCTCTACACCCTCTCCAGCATTTATTGTTTCTAGATTTTTTGTTGATGGCCATTCTGACTGGTGTGAGATGATACCTCACTGTAGCTTAGACTTGCATTTCTCTAATGAGTAGTGATGTTGATCATCTTTTCATGTGTTGTTAGCCATCTGCATGTCTTCTTTGGAGAGATGTCTATTTAGGTCTTCCACCCAATTGTGGATTGACATATTTGCTTTTTTGGTATTAAGCTGCAAGAGCAGCTTATATATTTTGGAGATTAATCCTTTATCAGTTGCTTCGGTGGCAAGCATTTTCACCCATTCTGAGGGTTGTCTTCTTGTATTGTTTATGGTTTCTTTCACTGTGCAAAAGATCTTAAGTTTCATTAGGTCCCATTTGTTTATTCTTGATTTTGTTTCCAATATTCTAGGAGGTGGGTCAGAAAGGATCTTGCTTTGATTTATGTCAAAGAGCTTTTGGTCTCTGTTTTCCTCTAAGAGTTTTATATTGTCTGGCCTTACTTGCAGATCTTTAATCCATTTTGAGTTTATTTGTGTGTATGGTGTTAAGAAGTGTTCTAATTTCATTCTTTTCCATGTAGCTGTCCAGTTTTCCCAGCACCACTTATTGAAGAGGCTGTCTTTTTTCCATTGTATATTCTTGACTCCTTTGTCAAAGATAAGGTGCCTATATGTGCATAGGTTTATCTCTGGGCTGTCTATTGTGTTCCATTGATCTATATTTTTGTTTTGTTGCCAGTACCATACTGTCTTGATCACTGTAGCCTTGTAGTGTAGTTCGAAACCAGGGAGCCTAATTCCTCCAGCTTCGTGCTTCCTTCTCAAGATTGCTTTGGCTATTCAGGGTCTTTTGCATTTCCATACAAATCATAAAATTTATTGTTTTAGATCCATGAAAAGTGCCACTGGTAATTTGATAGGGATTGTGTTGAATCTGTAAGTTGCTTTGGGTAGTATAGTCATTTTCACAATGTTGATTCTTCCAATCCAAGAACATGGTATGTCCCTCCATCTGTTTGTATCATCTTTGATCTCTTTCATCAGTGTCTTATAGTTTTCTACATACAGAACTTTTGCCCCTTTAGGCAGGATTATTCTATGTATTTTATTCTTTTGGTTGCTATGGTAAATGGGATTGTTTCCTTAATTTCTATTTCTGCTCTTTCATTTTTAGTGTATAGAAATGCAGGAGATTTCTGTGCATTAATTTTGTATCCTCCTACTTTAGTAAATTCATTGATTACTGCTAGCAGTTTTCTGGTATCTTCTTTAGGATTCTCTATGTATATTATCATGTCATCTTCAAAGAGTTACAATTTTACTTCTTTTCCAATTTGGATTCCTTTTATTTCTTTTTCTTCTCTGATTGCTGTGGCTAAAACAACCAAACTATGTTGAATAATAATGGTGAGAGTGGACACTCTTGTCTTGCTCCTGTTAATAGAGGAAATGATTTCCATTTTTCACCATTTAGAATGATGTTGGCTCTTGGGTTGTCAAATATGGCTTTTATTATGTTGAGGTAATTTCCCTCTATGCCCACTTTTTGGAAAGTTTTTATCACAAATGGATGTTGAATTCTGTCAAATGCTTTTTCTGCATCTATTGAGATTATCTTATGGTTTTTATCCTTCAATTTGCTAATGTGATGTATCACATGGATTGATTTGTGTATATTGAAGAATCCTTGCATTCCAGGGATAAACCCCACTTGATCATGGTGTATGATTTTTTTAATGTGCTGTTGGATTCTGTTAGCTAGTATTTTGTTGAGAATTTTTACATCTCTATTCATAAGTGATATTGGCCTGTCATTTTCTTTTTTTGTGACACCTTTGCCTGGTTTTGGTATCAGGGTGATTGTGGCCTCCTAGAATGAGTTTGGGAGTGTTCCTCCTTGTGCTCTATTTCGGAAGAGTTTGAGAAGGATAGGTGTTACCTCTTCTTTAAATGTTTGATGGAATTTGCCTGTGAAGCCATCTGGCCATGGACTTTCATTTGTTGGGAGATTTTTAATCACATTCTCAATTTGCTTGTGGTTGGTCTGTTCATATGTTCTCTTTGTTCCTGGTTCAGTCTTGGAAGATTGCACTTTTCTAGGAATTGATCCATTTCTTCCAGATTATCCAATTTATTGGCATATAGTTGCTTGCAGTATTCTCTCATGATCTTCTGTATTTCTCTGGTGTCAGTTGTCAGTTCTCCTTTATCATTTCAAATTCTGTTGATTTGCATCTTCTCCCTCTTTTTCTTGATGAGTCTGGCTAATAGTTTATCAATTTTGTTAATCTTCTCAAAGAATCAGCTTTTAGTTTTATTGATCTTTGCTATTGTTTCCTTCATTTCTTTTTCATTTGTTTCTGATGTGATCTTTATGATTACTTTCTTTCTGCTCATTTTGGTTTTTGTTGTTGTTGTTGTTCTTTCTCTAATTGTTTCAGGTATAAGGTTACCTTGTTTATTTGAGATTTTTTTTTTGTTTCTTGAGGTAGGATTGTATTGCTATGAACTTCCCTCCTAGAATTCCTTTGCTGCATCCTATAGGTTTTGGGTTGTTTTGTTTTCATTGTTGTTTGTTTCTAGGTATTTTTTGATTTCCTCTTTGATTTCTTCAGTGATTTCTTGGATGTTTAATCGCATATTCTTTAGCCTCCATGTGTTTGTATTTTTTCCATTTTTTTTCTCCTATAATTGATCTCTAGTCTCATGGCATTGTGGTTGGAGAAGATGGTTGATAGAATTTTAATTTTCTTGAATTTACTGAGGCTTGATTTGTGAGCCAAGATATTATCTATCCTGGAAAATGTTCCATGTGCACCTGATAAAAAAGTGTATTTTTTAGTTTTTGCATGGAATGTCCTATAAATATCAATTAAGTTGAGATGGTCTAATGTCTCATTTAAAGCTTGTGTTTCCTTATTTATTTTCTGTTTGCATGATCTGTCCATTGATATAAGTGGGGTGTTAAAGTCCTCTACTATTATTGTGTTACTGTCAATTTCCCCTTTTATGGCTGTTAGCCTTTGCCTTATGTATTAAGGTGCTTCTATGTTGGGTGCATAGATACTTACAATTGTTCTATCTTCTTCTTGGATTGATCCCTTGATCATCATGTAGTTTTCTTCCTGTCTGTTGTAATAATTTTTACTTTAAAGTCTAATTTGTGTGATATGAGTATTGCTATTCCAGCTTTCTTTCGACTTCCATTTGCATGGAATATCTTTTTCCATCCCCTTACTTCCAGTCTGTATGTGTCCCTTGCTCTGAAGTGGGTTTCATTTTAACAGCATATATAAGGGTCTTGTTTTAGTATTCATTCAGGCAGCCTGTGTCTTTTGGTTGGAGTGTTTAATCCATTTATATTTAAAGTAATTATTGGCATGTATGTTCCTATTACTATTTTCTTAATTGTTTTGGCTGTTTTTGTAGGTCTTTTCCTTCTCTTGTGTTTCCTGCCTAGGGGAGTTCCTTTAGCAATTGTTGTAAGGCTTGTTTCATGGTGCTGAATTCTCTTAACTTTTTCTTGTCTGTAAAGCTTTTGATTTCTCCTTCAAATGTAAATGAAATTCTTAATGGGTAGGGTATCCTTGGGTGCAGTTTTCTCTCTTTCAAGACTTTAAGTATATGCTGCCACTCCCCTCTGGCCTGCAGAGTTTCTGCAGAGAGATCAGCTGTTATCCTTATGGGTTTTCCCTTATCTGTTTTTTGTTGCTTTTCTCTTTTGCTTTTAATATATTTTATTTGTGTTTAATTTTCATTACTTTGATCAATATGTACCTTGGTGTGTTTCTCCTTGGGTTTATTCTGTATGGGACTCTCTGAACTTCTTGGACTTGATTTACTATTTCCTTTTCCATGCTGGAGATGTATTCCACTATTAGCTCTTCAAATGTTTTCTCAGATGCTGTCTTCTTCTCTTCTTCGTCCGGGACCCCTATCATTCTAATGTTGGTAAGTTTAATATTGTCCCTGCGGCCTCTGAGACTGTCCTCAATTCTTTTCATTCTTTTTTCTGCTCTGTGTCAGTTATTTCCACCATTCTATCTTCTAGGTTACTTATCTGTTCTTCTGTCTCAGTTATTCTGTTCTGCATTCCTTCTAGAGTAGTTTTAATTCCAGTTATTGTGTTGTTCATCATTGTTTGTTTGCTCTTTAGTTCTTTCAGCTCCTTGCTAAAGATTTCTTTCATTTGCTCCATCTGTGCCTCCATACTATTTCTGAGATCTTGGATCATCTTTACTATCACAATTCTGAATTCTTTTTCAGGTAGATTGCTTACCTCGTGTTTATTTGCCTTGTCTTGTGTGGTTTTACCTTGTTCCTGCATCAGCTGCATCTTTCTCTGTTTTCTCATTTTGTTTAACTTACTGTGTTTGGGGTCTTCTTTTCTTAGGTTTCAGGGTCGTAGTTCTTTTTAACTCTGTTGTCTGTCCCCAGTGGGGAGGTTGGTCCAGTGGGTTGTGTAGGCTTCTTGGTGGGCGGGCTGGTGCCTGTTTTCTTGTGTGTAGAGATGGATCTTATCCTTCTGACGTGTAGGGCCATGTCTGTTGGTGTCTTTAGGTGTGTCTGTGGGCTTAGTATGACTCTAGGCTGTCTGTCTGCTAATAGGTGGGGTTATGTTCCTGTGTTGCTAGTTGTTTGGCTTGAGGTATTCAGCACTGGAGCTTGCTGGCCTTTGGCTGTATTTGGATCTTAGTGTTGAGAATGAGACCTCTGGGTGAGCGCTTGCTGATTAATATTCCATGGGGTCAGGAATTCTCTGGTGGTCCAAAATCCTTGAATCAGCTCTGCTGCCCCAGAGGTCCAGGTCTGACCCCCGGCCGGGGCACCAAGCCCCTTGAAGCTGCACAGCATAGAGAAAAAAGAGGTAGAAAGAGAGAAAAGAAAAAAATAAAGGAAGAAAGGGAAAGGACAGACAAATCCCCAAGACAGATGGTAAAAGCAACTCTAAACTGTAAACATCACGCAAGGAGATGTGCACACTTGCACTTGTAAAAAGAGAAGGAAAGAGAAGGAGAAGAGAAAACAAAGAAAAGAGAAAGAGAGAGTCCAAAGAAGGGAGTAATTAAAACCATTTACAAACCCACAGAGAAGTGTATACAGTAAAGATTAAACTAACAAATACATAAAACCAGGAGCGAGCCAAACATACTAGGAAGTCCTCCAATACTTCTAGGTAGGTCATTGCACTTGCTGTGGGGAGGACTGTGGAGCGCTCAGACTATAATCTGATATTAGTCCTGTGTGTATTTGCCCCCACAGTCCACAGTTGCCCCCTAAGTGTACAGCTGCTATTGTAGAAACACTCGTTTATTCAGGCGATCCACAGATGCAGGGTCTATCAAGCCTATTGTGGATATTAAATATGTTCCTCCTGTGGCTGTTTCATTTCTCTTCTTTGGTACTACAGTCTTCAGGGATCAGTTTTGATTTTGGTCCCTTCTTTGCATGTGGGCTACTCTCAGGAGTCTGTTCCCTGCCCAGGGAAAAGGGGGTAAAATACGGTGATTGGGGCTCACGTGCAAATTCAGGTCAGGGGGGGAAGGAGGGGTATGGCAGTTTAATTAAAATTTGCAGGAGTGCTTGCAGCAGCAGAGGAAGCATGAACCTGAGGTGTGCTGTGTGATCTCCCAGGGAAGCTGGTCCTGAAAGCAGGACCCTTGGCCCTGGCAGGCTGCACTTGCTGCTGGTAGGATGTGGCCAGTGACCTGCCTTGCACACAAGACCTTGGCAGGGACAGTGGCAGATGACAGGCTCTGTGTTTTGATTTAGCAGCTGCAGGTCATGGGTGGTGCTGGAACAGGCACTGCTTTTTTTTTTTTTATTATATATATGTATTTTTTTGGGGGGTACACCAGGTTCAATCAACTGTTTTTATACACATATCCCCATATTCCCTCCCTTCCTTGATGCGCCCCCCTCGAGTCCCCCCCACCCTCCCTGCCCCAGTCCTCTAAGGCATCTTCCATCCTCGAGTTGGACTCCCTTTGTTATACAACAACTTCCCACTGACTATTTTACAGTTGGTAGTATATATATGTCTGTGCTACTCTCTCGCTTCTTCTCAGTTTCCCCTTCACCCCCCGCCCCCTCCCATACCTCGAGTTCTCCAGTCCATTCTCTGTATCTGCTTCCTTGTTCTTGTCACTGAGTTCATCAGTACCATTTTTAGATTCCATATATGTGAGTTAGAATACAATATTTGTCCTTCTCTTTCTGACTTACTTCACTATGTATGACAGATTGTAGTTCTATCCACCTCATGACATATAGCTCCATCTCATCCCTTTTTATAGCTGAGTAATATTCCATTGTATATATATGCCACATCTTCTGTATCCATTCATTTGTTGATGGGCATTTAGGTTGCTTCCATGTCCTGGCTATTGTAAATAGTGCTGCAATAAATATTATGGTACAAGTTTCTTTTGGGATTATGGTTTTCTTTGGGTATATGCCCAGGAGTGGGATTACTGGATCATATGGTAGTTCTATTTGTAGTTTTTTAAGGAACCTCCAAATAGTTTTCCGTAGTGGCTGTACCAACTTACATTCCCACCAACAGTGCAAGAGAGTTCCCTTTTCTCCACACCCTCTCCAACATTTGTTGTTTCCAGACTTTGTGATGATGGCCATTCTGATTGGTGTGAGGTGATACCTCATTGTGGCTTTGACTTGCATTTCTCTGATGATGAGTGATGTTGAGCATCTTTTCATGTGTTTGTTGGCCTTCTGTATGTCTTCTTTGGAGAAATGCCTATTTAGATCTTCTGCCCATTTGTGGATTGGGTTATTTGCTTTTTTGGTATGAAGCTGCATGAGCTGCTTGTATATTTTGGAGGTTAATCCTTTGTCCATTGTTTCATAGGCAATTATTTTTTCCCATTCTGAGGGTTGCCTTTTAGTCTTGTTTACGGTTTCTTTTGCTGTGCAAAAGCTTTTAAGTTTCATGAGGTCCCATTCGTTTATTCTTGATTTTATTTCCATGATTCTAGGAGGTGGGTCAAAAAGGATGTTGCTTTGATGTATGTCAAAGAGTGTTCTGCCTATGTTTTCCTCTAGGAGTTTTATAGTGTCTGACCTTACATGTAGGTCTTTAATCCATTTGGAGTTGATTTTTGTGTATGGTGTTAGGAAGTGTTCTAATTTCATTCTTTTACATGTGGCTGTCCAATTTTCCCAGCACCACTTATTGAAGAGGCTGTCTTTTTTCCATTGTATACTCGTGTCTCCTTTGTCAAAGATAAGGTGCCCATATGTGTTTGGGCTTACTTCTGAGTTCTCTATTCTATTCCATTGATCGTCCTTTCTATTTTTGTGCCAGTACCATACTGTCTTGATCACTATGGCCTTGTAGTATAGTTTGAAGTCAGGAACTGATTCCACCAACTCCATTTTTCCTTCTCAAGATTGCTTTGGCTATTCGGGGTCTTTTGCGTTTCCATACAAATCGTAAGATTTCTTGCTCTAGTTCTGTGAAAAAGGCCATTGGTAATTTGATCGGGATTTCATTGAATCTGTAAATTGCTTTGGGTAGTACAGTCATTTTCACGATGTTGATTCTTCCAATCCAGGAACATGGTATGTCCCTCCATCTGTTTGTGTCGTCTTTGATTTCTTTCATCAATGTCTTAAAGTTTTCTGCATACAGATCTTTTGCCTCCTTAGGCATGTTTATTCCTAGGTATTTTTTTCTTTTTGTTGCAATGGTGAATGGGAGAGTTTCCTTAATTTCTCTTTCTGCTCTTCCGTTGTTAGTGTATAGGAATGCAAGAGATTTCTGTGCATTAATTTTGTATCCTGCTACTTGACTAAACTCATCAATTAGTGCTAGCAGTTTTCTGGTAGAGTCTTTAGGGTTTTCTATATATAATATCATGTCATCTGCAAAGAGTGACAATTTTACTTCTTCTTTTCCAATTTGGATTCCTTTAATTTCTTTTTCTTCTCTGATTGCTGTGGCTAACACTTCCAAAACTATGTAGAATAACAGTGGTGAGAGTGGACACCCTTGTCTTGTTCCTGTTCTTAGAGGGAATTCTTCCAGTTTTTCTCCATTGAGAACAATGTTGGCTTTTGGTTTTTCATATATGGCTTTTATTATGTTGAGGTAATTTCCTTCTATGCCCATTTTCTGGAGAGCTTTTATCATAAATGGATGTTGAACTTTGTCAAAAGCTTTTTCTGCATCTATTGAAATGATCATATGGTTTTTATCCTTCAATTTGTTGATATGATGTATCACGTTGATTGATTTGCATCTATTGAAGAATCCTTGCATCCCAGGGATAAACCCCACTTGATCATGGTGTATGATTTTTTTAATGTGCTGTTGCAGTCTGTTAGCTAGTATTTTGTTGAGGATTTTTGTATCTATATTCATCAGTGATATTGGTCTGTAGTTTTCTTTTTTTGTGACATCTTTGCCTGGTTTTGGTATCAGGGTGATGGTAGCCTCGTAGAATGAGTTTGGGAGTGCTCCGCCTTCTGCAATATTTTGGAAGAGTTTGAGAAGCATAGGTGTTAACTCTTCTCGAAATGTTTGATAGAATTCGCCCGTGAATCCATCTGGTCCTGGGCTTTTGTGTGTTGGCAGATTTTTAATCACTGCCTCAATTTCTGTACTTGTGATTGGTCTGTTCATGGTTTCTATTTCTTCCTGGTTCAGTCTTGGAAGATTGTATTTTTCTAAGAATGTATCCATTTCTTCCAGGTTATCCAATTGATTGGCATATAGTTGCTTGTAGTAGTCTCTCATGATTTGTATTTCTGAGGTGTCCGTTGTGACTTCTCCTTTTTCATTTCTAATTCTGTTGATTTGCATCTTCTCCCTTTTTTTCTTGATGAGTCTGGCTAATGGTTTATCAATTTTGTTAATCTTCTCAAAGAACCAGCTTTTAGTTTCATTTATTTTTCTTATGGTTTCTTTCCTTTCTTTTTCATTTATTTCTGCTCTGATCTTTATGATTTCTTTCCTTCTGCTCACTTTGGGGTTTCTTTGTTCTTCTTTCTCTAGTTGTTTGAGGTGTAAGGTTAGGTTGTTTATTCGATCATTTTCTTGTTTCTTAAGGTAGGACTGTATTGCTATAAACTTCCCTCTTAGAACTGCTTTTGCTGCGTCCCAAAGGTTTTGGGTTGTTGTGTTTTCGTTGTCATTTGTTTCTAGATATTTTTTGATTTCCTCTTTGATTTCTGTAGTGATTCCTTGGTTGTTTAATAGTGAATTGTTTAGCCTCCATGTGTTTGTATTTTTTGCAGTTTTTTTCCTGTAATTGATATCTAGTCTCCTGGCGTTGTGGTCTGAGAAGATGCTTGATATGATTTCAATTTTCTTGAATTTGCTGAGGTTTGATTTGTGACCCAAGATGTGATCTATCCTGGAAAATGTTCCGTGTGCACTTGAGAAGAAAGTGTAGTCTGTCGTTTTTGGATGGAATGTCCTATAAATATCAATGAAGTCGAGATGGTCTAATGTGTCATTTAAAGCTTGTGTGTCTTTATTTATTTTCTGTTTGGATGATCTGTCCATTGATGTAAGTGGGGTGTTCAAGTCTCCCACTATTATTGTGTTACTGTCATTGTCCCCTTTTATAGCTGTTAGCATTTGCCTTATGTATTGAGGTGCTCCTATATTGGGGGCATAGATATTTACCATTGTGATATGTTCTTCTTGGATGGATCCCTTGATCATTATGTAGTGCCCTTCCTTGTCTCTTTTAATAGTCTTTACTTTCAAGTCTAATGTGTCTGATATGAGTATTGCTACTCCAGCTTTCTTTTGACTTCCATTTGCATGGAATATCTTTTTCCATCCCTTCACTTTCAGTCTATATGTATCCCTTGGTGTGAAGTGGGTTTCTTGTAGGCAGCATATAGAAGGGTCTTGTTTTTGTATCCATTCATCCAGTCTGTGTCTTTTGGTTGGAGCATTTATTCCATTTACATTTAAAGTGATTATTGACATGTGTGTTCCAATTACCATTTTCTGAATTGTTTTGGGTTTGTATTTGTAGGTGTTTTCCTTTTCTTGTGTTTCCTACTTAGAGAAGTTCCTTTAGCACTTGTTGTAAGGCTGGTTTGGTGGTGCTGAATTCTCTTCACTTTTGCTTGTCTGGAAAGCTTTGGATTTCTCCCTCAAATCTGAATGAGATTCTTGCTGGGTAGAGTATTCTTGGCTGTAGGTTTCTCTCTTGCAGGACTTTTTGTATATCCTGCCATTCCCTTCTGGCCTGCAGAGTTTCTGTAGAAAGGTCAGCTGTTATCCTTATGGGTTTTCCCTTATATGTTGTTTGTTGCTTTTCTCTTGCTGCTTTTAATATTTTTTCTCTGTGTTTAATTGTCGTTAGTTTGATTAATATGTGTCTTGGTGTATTTCTCCTTGAGTTTATTCTGTATGGGACTCTCTGTGCTTCTTGGACTTGGTGAATTATTTCCTTTCCCATGTTGGGGAAGTTTTCCACTATAACCTCTTCAAATATTTTCTCAGACCCTTTCTTGTTTTCTTCTTCTTCTGGGATGCCTATAATTCGAATGTTGGTACGTTTAAGGTTATCACTGAGGTCTCTGAGGCTGTCTTCTAGTCTTTTTATTTTTTTTTCTTTTTCCTGCTCTGTGGCAGTTATTTCCCCCATTCTATCTTCCAACTCACTTATTCATTCTTCTGCCTCAGTCATTCTGCTGGTTATACCATCTAGAGTATTTTTAATTTCAGTTATTTTGTTATCCATTGCTGTTTGTTTTTCTGAGATCTTATGAACTGTTTCTTGTACTTTCTCTATTTTGTTATCGAGATTTTGTATCATTTTTACTGTCATTACTCTGAATTCTTTTTCAGGCATTTTTCCTATTTCCTCCTCATTTATTTGGTCTTGTGGGTTTTTTTCCTGCTCCTTTGCCTGCATGGTGTTTTTTTGTTTCCTCATGGTTGTCCAAGCTTTTGGGGTTGCTTGTCCTGGTGATAGAGGTGTTTATAGTAGACCGTCCAAGCCTCAGACTAATGTCCAAGTATTGGATTAAACGAATATTCAGTCTTTGATGACTGGCAATAGACGTCTTCTCGCTCCTTCCGACTCCTTCCACATGATGCTCACCGACCTCCCGTGGAAGTTCCAAGTTCTTTGACAAGTGCTCATGGAGGCCAGTTGGATTTCTCTTGAATGGTTTAAATGTCTCCACCAAGGAAGCGATGTTGGTATTGGTATTGGTCCTAGTGGTGGGGATGTGGCAACTTCTCTGACAGGGTTTCCCAATTTAGGGCCCACCAAGCACTAATTCTGTGAGAAGTCCCTCAGAAGAGGTTTCAGTGTGGGTTGGTCTCGTAGTCAAACACTTGAGCAACACTGCTTCCTGCTTCAAGGAGCTCATGGAATTTTTCACTTCTCAATTTGAGAAATTTATAATCTGAAACTCTCTGGTAATAAATCCAGCACAGAATGTCTAATAAAAGTGAAGGTTCCAGAAAGGATGCAAAAGACATACAACAAGATAAAATTTAATGGAAAACTAAGAGAATGAAGAAATTGGAACATGGAAGAAATGAGGATACGAAAAATAAGATGAAACCAAGATAGCGTGGCACAGACACCTTCCTCAAGATCCAATAGAACTAAAACTATACATAACAAGTTACAAGAGTTCCATGGGATCTGGCCACATTTTGCACAGAAATCGCTTCCTAGGCCATTTCTCTTCCCATTCCCTTACATAGTGATCTAAAGCCCATCTAACCACATCAGGCACTGTTTTGCAGCCTGTGAGTTCAAGGAGCAGCAAGCTCCTCTCCAGCAGCCTGAAACAAAGGTCTCCTGCCTCTTTGTCAGGCCCAGGCTTTCCCCCGAACTCCCTCCCAGCTAGTTGTGGTGCACTGTTCCCCCAGGCTCTTTTCTTGTAGCCAGCCCCAGTTCTCTCCCTGGTGTCTGTTCTCTGAAGCCTAAGTCTTGGCACCCAGCCCCCACCTGCCGCTACAGGTGAGCAGACCAGCGTCTCTGGCTGGGGAGTGCTGCCTGAATCCTCAGTGTGGGAATCTTTCTGCTCTGTCCTCCGCTCACACCTGTGGTTGCTCTCTCTTCTGGGGGCTCTGAAGCTCCCCCTCTCTGTCCCCATCAGCGAGGGGGCTTCCCGATGTGTGGAAGATTTCCCCCCTTCACAGCTCCCTCCCAGAGGGACACGTCTCCACAGGATTCCTTTATCTCTTTTCATTCCTTTTTTCTTTTGTGCTACCCAGTTACATGGGGATTTTCTTGCCTTTCTGGAGGTCCATGGTCAGCACTGGGAAGGTGTCCCCTAGGAGCTTTTCCACAAGTAGATGTATTCTTGATGTATTTGCCAGGCGGAAGGTGATCTGCACGTCTTACTCCTCTGCCATCTTTTTTCTATCTCCAGAGTGCCCTTTTAAAAGTCTTTCGTATCTTAACCATAGCAGAAAAGTGATTTTTTAGCTTCATGTGTAGCATTAATTAGATACAATGCAAATGATATAAAATTTCAGATCATCCAGATACCTAATACACTAAGAACACATAAGACAAATAATGTACCCAATTTTAATGGATTTGATGTAAAGTGGCACAAGACGATGTTAAAGAAGCATAGTAGAAGACTGAAGATAGTATAGATTCTTTTAAGAGCAAGAAAGAGTTTTCTTCTCACAAGGAGATGTTTCTTTTGCATGAAAAGGAGAAACAGATGTTAGAGTCTCATGTGTGGAAATAACAACTGATTGTAGGAATAGCTCCTCAGCTGAAAGGGACATTAAGAACACAGTTCTGAGGAACAGGTACAGAGAACAGTAGGTAAGCCAGGGAGAGGTCTTCCTTCCCTGAGGGGGTTTTACAAAGTCATTAGGAAAGTAACAATATGGTTCTGAAAAATGATTTTAGACTTCCTGCTTTTTATTTTAACTTAGACTGTATTGAACCAATTCACTTTTTAAGGTTTCTTTTTCAGTTCTATTATTATTAAGGGAAACAGTAGCAAATAAAGAGTACCAGACTTGAGGTGAGATGACTCAGGCTCACATCAGAGCTTGCCTCTTATCAGAGCTTTTGGAAGTCACTTACTTCCCCAATTGTAAAATCGGATTTGTACCTGCGCTACTTCTAGTTACAGGAATAATGTGAAAATTAAAAAAAATATATATGTATATATAAAAATGTGTTTGAGAGTGCTTTGTAAACTAACTATAAGGCCTATAGAAATGTTAATAAAGTATTCATGCAGTTTTTCCTAGCTTACAATCATCCTTCCCCTCCAAAACTCCCAACTTTTTATGGTTCTTGTCACTCATTCCAGAGATTGAAGTAGAGATGATGATGATAATAATAATAATAGTAATACCTATTGAGTGTTTATTATGTGAGGCAATGTTTTTAAGTGATTTACCTGAAATAACTCATTTATTCCTCACAACCATCTAAAAGGTGGAAAAATAATATTTGATGCTGTATTTTTCACTGTAGATCAGAATATAGATTCTAGGTTGGAAATGGATATGTTAGATCAAGTTGCAGTAATAACTAATACCAGAGGTGGAATTACTGAAGAGACATGCATAACCCCCAAAAAACTTGTCAGCAGATCACAGAAGAGTGGTAACAATTTTATGCTATAAATTAGTGGAAATTCTTGTTGAAAATTATATAGCAGTAAAAATTTATTTTGCCCTGGAATACGGATTTCATCTGTTCATTATCTACACCAGCATCAGTAAAATGAACAAACTATATACTGACAAATAAATACTGATTTACAGTGAAGATGTATGTATCTCTTAAAATAGAGAGTTTAAAAGAGTTTTAAAAAACTCAGCTCCATTGCATAAGAGGTGTGCAGACATATATGGTTGTCAGTCATGGGTGCTGCAACTGCCGTTGCTGAGCGTACAATCACCTCAAGCTTGGAAGTCACTAAGCTCAGTGCCTATGCCCCTCATGAAAACTTTTGGGACTAATTTTTCATGCCTCTGCTCCCATTTGATCATTCAGAACATAAAGTAGTAGTTATGATCAGAAATTGGCTATGAAAGTATTCAAAATAGGAGAAAAATGACTATGAACCAACAATATAAATAGAAGCTCTAACATTTTATTTCTACACCTTAATGGAATGTATCATGTAGCTGCTCACCTCTTCCCAAGCCCCATCCTCTGGTTACGCAGACTGTACTTTCATGCCCAGAGTTCTAAGGCACTATCAAACATATTGTGTTACATTTCTTTGCTTTTGATCAAGGTGCTTGTCTTCATCCAGCTTCCTGTCACTGCACCCTCAGGAAGTTTTATGCCATAATCACAAATTCACCCATATATTCAGCTTCTTCTGGGAATGTTCCACTCATCTCCTTGTCTTAACAGAGTCTGGGTTCTCCTTTGAGAACATTGCTTCTTCAAGATCAGGAGGTGGGATTTTTATTCACCTGTTCCCCATTGCTCCTTCCAGCCCAATAGTTTCCCATTGTCTTATAGAAATCCTCTGCTCCTTTGAGCTACATGGCAATCTTTTATACCACTCTCTTCTTATGATTTGGTTACTTCCTTCTTTTATAGAAAACTATGATACATGGATCCAAGTTTTTCTACCCCAAATACTCTCACTTTTTTCTCCAGTGACTGATTCAACATAAGCCATGGTCACTACCACAAAATGCTGAAATTCACGCGAGCAACCTATTTTCTCATCACAGACTCCTATCTATTTCCCCAGATTGCTTGTTAACCACTCCCACCATAATTTTTCTTTAGCTTCTGGTCTATTGATACATCTAACTTGCTCCTATCTAAGTAACTTGCTCTTATCTAAGTAATATCCTCCTACTTTTCACTTTCCTCCCCATCCATCTTTGATTCCATGAACCATTATTTCAATAGCTATCTTGCCAATAGGTACTACCTATAAAAATGTTACCTGTTATATTTGCCTTCTCCTATGTTCCTTTATAAACCAATGACTTCATAGAAGCCAGGAAAAATCAGGGTGCTTGATCCATGTTTAATATCTGCCTTACTCACTATACTGTGCCTGTCTTGTTTCCTGTTGCAACACTAGTGCCTAACATGGTCTCCATCATATATTTATTAAGTCCATTAATAAGACCAGAATTAATACTAATTTGCAGACATTAGAGGTAGATTTTGGATCATTAAAAAATCATTCTAACAATTAGAATGTCCAAAGTAGAATAGGCTTTACTGTGAATTATGAGTTTCTATGTCACTGGAGATGTTCCAGGAGGGCTTAGGTAGAGTTAAGGAGAGTACAATGGAATAGCTGTTCCTGAAGTCTTATTTAAATATAGATTCTGTTATATAGAAATAAAAATTACATAAGTGGTAGGAAGATCAGTTATGGAAGGAAAAAATGTGTTTTTGATTATACATTTAAGCTTAAAGTCTCTTCTGTTTATTTTTTCTATCATATCATGTTAGTACACTTTATGCAGCAAGTATGACTTTCACACACAATTTATTTCTGTGTTCCAAAAAGTCATTATTTTACTATAACCAAACTTCCCTTCAACAATGAGCCTTGATACCACCTACTGGCAGAAGCTTGCTATTAGTCAATTCTGGGTAAGTTCAGGTTATTTTCAGGTTTTCTCAGTTATTTCAGGGTTCAATTCAGTCTATGCTGAATTTGTCCTCATCTCATCCGTCTCCCCTTGTGGTGGCATATATACTTCCAGCTGCTCAAATAGTATCATGGCATCTGGGAGAGGTACTTAATCATTAGTGTCTGCCCATATGAGCATCCACTAAAGCATGGAAATCCTTCTTTCCTTGGTTAATGTTTTCCTTCTATGCTGGCACCTGCTGAGATGGCTTCAGTTACATCTATCTTTTGTTTGTACTTCTTTCCAACTACCACTACTTGCAGTGATTACATTTCAAAATAAATCAAAATTATAATCCTTCATAATCCTTCAGGGTATATTCTGTCTCTCCTCTCTTTCTTTGTCAGCACACTTCATCATTTTTCTTGGTAGTATGAAAAAACAGAATTTCCCCTGTGTCACTATGGGCAATGTGAATTTCCTTCCATCTTTGATAATATATTGGTGCAGGGAACCTCTGTGAAGCTATTGTCTCCTAGGATTCTAAACGTAAAGAAGGACACAAATTCCCAAATTTCTCAGAGGTCTGTTCTCAGGACTCCTTCTAATAAACCATATCTAGAATCAGACTATTCTTTTCTGTGATTCTTCTTCTCCTTTATGAACTTCTTATGAAATATGGGGTGGAAATATGCCTCTTACACCATCTTTCATTATTCTCAAATTTATTATTTATAGTATAATTTTGTCTATTGATTCCTAGAGTATTTTTAATAACAGATTTAATATATACTTTAAACTATAAATTATATCCATTTAAAATGTAGAATTCATTTGTTTTTAGTATATTCGTAGAGTTTTGCCACCATCACCACTACCTAATTTCAGAATATTTTCATCACTTCCAAAATAAACTCCATGTCCATTAGTAGTCATTTTCCATTATTCTTTCCCTCAAGTCCCAGGCAGCCACTAACCTGTTTTCTGTATGTGTTAATTTGCCTATGTTGGACATAAATGGAATCGGATAATATGTGGCATTTTATGACTGGCTTCTTTCACTTAGTAAAATATTTTCAAGTTTCATTTGTGTTGCAGCATGTATTAATACTTCATTCCTTTTATGGTTAAATAATACTTCATATTATGCGTATACAACATTTGTTTACCCATTCATCAATTAATGGACATTTGGATTAACAGTTTTTGGCTATTATGAATAATGCTGTTATGAACATTGTTACACAAGTTTTGGTGTGGATATATGTTTTCATTCTCCTTGTGTATATACCTAGGAGTGGAAATGCTGGGTGTTTTTTAAATTGACATATGACTCAGATATAACATTATATTAGTTTCAGGTGTACCATATATTGATTTCATACATGTATATATTATGAAATGATCACCACAAGAAGTTTAGTTAACATCCTCACCATGCATATTTATGATTTTTTCTTATGATGAGAACTTTTAAGATGTAATATCTTAGCAACTTTCAAATATACAATAGCTTACTAACTGTAGCTACCACTCTGTATGTTACATTTGCAGGACTTGTTTATCTTATAACTGGAAATTTGTATCTTTTGACTACCTTCACTCATTTCACTCTTTGCCACCCTCAACCCCAGGTTCTGGCAACCACCAATTTATTCTCTGTATCTTTTTTTTTTTTTTTTTACATTCCACGTGTGAGATCACACTATATTTGTCTTTCTCTATCTAAATTATTTCACTTGGCATACTGCTCTCAAGGTTTATCTATGTTGTTGAAAATGGCAAAATTCCTTCTTTTTTATAGTTGAACAATATTCCATTATGCAAACACACATACACACACACACACACACACACACACACACACACACACCACACCTTCTGTTTCCATTCATCTGTTGATGGACACACCTAGGTTGTTTTTATGTCTTGGCTATTGAAAATAATACTGCAATGAACATATAGATATCTGAAAAGTGTTTTCATTTCCTTCAGATAAACACCCAGAAGTGAAATTGCAAGATCATATGGTAGTTCTATATTATCTATTTTGGTGAAAGTTGCCCTCAGGCAGTGCTGGATATTTATTGCCAAACAAGGCAAAGCCTTGTCTCTGCATGGATAAGAGTTGCAGGGATGTGGAAGTGTCCCGTGGATGCATAAGCTATGGTGTGTGAGATGTAACCTGGCTGTGATCATGCATTGTGACATCCAGCTATTTTTATTTTTTTGAGGAAACTCCATATTGTTTTTCATAGTGACATTAGCAATTTACAATCCCGCCAACAGTGTACAATAGCTCTCTCTTCTCCAAATCCTCGCCTGCATTTGTTATTTCTTGTCTTTTTGATAGTAGCCATTGTAACAGATGTGAAGTGGTATTGTTGCATTGATTCACATTTCCCTTATGATTAGTGTTGTGAGCACCTTTTCATGTACCTGTTGGTCATCTGTATGTCTTCTTCAGGAAAATGTCTATTCAGGTTTCCTGCCCATTTATTAATCAAATTTTCTTTTTTAAAAAATTACTGAGTTGTATGCATCCTTCTTATATTTTGACTATTAACTCCTTATCAAATATATGATTTGCAAATATTTTTCCCATTTAAAAAATTGTCTTTTCATTTTGTTGATGGTTTCCTTTGCTGTGCAGAAGCTTTTCCATTTGAGTAGTCCCACTTGTTTATTTTTGCTTTTGCTGTCTTTGCTTTTGGTATCAAATCCAAAAAATTATAGTCAAGACTAATGTCAAGGACCTATATTTGTTCTAGGAGTTTTATGGTTTCAGATCTTTCATTAAAGTCTTTAATTCATTTTGAGTTAATTTTGTATATGGTGTAAGACAGTGGTCCAGATTCATTCTTTGTCAACTGGCTGTCCAGTTTTCTCAACACCATTTATTGAAGAGACTGTTCTTTTTCCCATTGTATATTCTTGGCTCCTTTGTTGTACATAACTGAACATATATGCCAAGGTTTATTTCCGCGCTCTCTATTCTGTTCCACTGATCTATGTGTCTGTTTTTTTTTTTTTTTTTTTTTTTTTTTTTTTTTTTTTTTTTTTTTTTGTGCCAGTACCATATTGTTTTGATTACTGTAGCTTTTTAGTATAGTTTGAAGACAGGGAGCATGATTCCTCCAGCTGTGTTCTTCTTTCTCAAGATTGTTTTGTCTATTCATGGTCTTTTGTGTTTCCATACAAATTTTACAATTATTTGCTTTATTTCTGTGAAATTGCTCTTGGTATTTTGATAGGGAGTGCATTGAATCTGTAGATTGGCTTGGAAAGTATGGGCATTTTAACAATGTTAGTTCTTCCAATCATGAACCTGGATTTCCATCTGTTTGTGTTGTCTTCAAATTTTTTCATCAGTGTCTTATAGTTTTCCAAGTACAGGTCTTCTATCTTCTTAGGTAAGTTTATTCCTAGGCATTTTATTGTTTTTGATACAATTCTACATGAAGTCAGGGTCCAGAAGATTGATAAGCCTCCCCACTCATAAGTGAAGCTAGGTCCTGGTGTTAGTGCCAGCTTACTGGCAGGCAGAGCAGGGTCCTGGAGTCTGGTTTCAGGGACCAGGGGTCACAGAGCTGCTGTTGGATCACTGGTGGAGGGGCCAGTTCCTGACACAGTTGTGTTGCCATAAAATCATCTAGAGAGTGGATCTGTGATCTCCGAAGGAAAATAATTTCTCCTTGGGATCAATAACAAGCTGTTGCTCAGGTATAAGTAACAGAGTAACAGTTTATTAAGAAGAGAGTACAACAGCTTCTGCCACAGACACCAGAAGGGGGTAAAGAAATACCCCAAAAAAGGTTAAGTCCCATGATCACATACATTTTTCTAGGAGTTAATTAGCACAAACATTCAGATAATCATCAAAGAGATTTACAGTTCAATGAGTGCCTCCCTGCATATGTTAACCACTACTGGGGGTCATGAATTCCAATGGAATTTATACAGCTGGGCCCATAAATTTTTCCTAACTTGATGTTTTTTTTTTTTTTTTTTTTTCCTGCTTAAGCTTATCCTATTCTCCCTTTCTCATAATGGAGAATAATGCTGCTGGGAGATGGGGTGTCATATTCGTCTGGCTAATTCCGGCTGAAAAGGGGCATCATTATTAGGGCAAGGCAGCATTATTTTCACTTTCTCCAGGGGGATCCTAATCTAAGGTCCCAAGATAATATCCTGGAAAGGTCGGAGGAGCCATAGAGGGGACTCCAACTATCATTTGTAGCTTAAAACCTCTAAGTCGCTTTGACACAATTTTCACCATACAGTTAAAGATACAGGGAGTAAACAATAAGAACAGTACAACAGATATTGCAGTAAGTAATAGGGACTTCCACCAAGATGGTCCAGTGATCCATAATCTTATTCATTCCCACAAGGAATCGTCAGGGGAACCATGGCAGTCCAAAGGCAGAAGATAAGGGCAATGCTCTGCATATCTAACAACTGGATGGATTGTGGAAAGCTGCATAGGACTGGACCCAGGACAGGAACACGTTACCCTGAGGATCAAAATGTTGATATGGTAGAGATGAGACGTTCATCAAGGATAGTAGAAGTAAAATGATCATTCTGCAGAATAAATGAGACACACGAAACTGGAAATATTAAATTAGATTTACATTTGATTGAGTAGTGTCCGAAGGTGTCCAATTTTTCATTCTTTTTTTTTTTAATTTATTATTTTTTTGGGAGTACACCAAGTTCAATCATCTGTTTTTTTACACATATTCCCGTATTCCCTCCCTCCTTCGACTCCCCACCCACCCTCCCTCGAGTCCCCCCCACCGTCCCCGTCCCAGTCCTCTAAGGCATCAACCATCCTCGAGTTGAACTCCCTTAGTTATATAACAACTTCCCACAGTCTATCTATTTTACAGTTGGTAGTATATATATGTCTGTGCTACTCTCTTGCTTTGTATCAGCTTCACCTTCACCCCCGGCCCCCTCCCAAACCTCGAGTTCTCCAGTCCATTCTCTGCATCTGCATCCTTGTTCTTGTCTTGTCACTGAGTTCATCAGTATCATTTTTAGATTCCATATATGTGAGTTAGCATACAATATTTGTCTTTTTCTTTCTGACTTACTTCACTCTGTATGACAGACTCTAGGTCTAGCCACCTCATGACATATAGCTCCATCTCATCCCTTTTTATAGCTGAGTAATATTCCATTGCATATATATGCCACATCTTCTTTATCCATTCATTTGTTGATGGGCATTTCGGTTGCTTCCATGTCCTGGCTATTGTAAATAGTGCTGCAATAAACATTACGGTACATGTTTCTTTTGGGATTATGGTTTTCTTTGGGTATATGCCCAGAAGTGGGATTACTAGATCATATGGTAGTTCTATTTGTAGTTTTTTAAGGAACCTTCAAACTGTTTTCCATAGTGGCTGTACCAACTTACATTCCCACCAACAGGGCAGGAGAGTTCCCTTTTCTCCACACCCTCTCCAACATTTTTGGTTTCCAGATTTTGTGATGATGGCCATTCTGATTGGTGTGAGGTGATACCTCATTGTGGCTTTGACTTGCATTTCTCTGATAATGAGTGATGTTGAGCATCTTTCCATGTGTTTGTTGGCCATCTGTATGTCTTCTTTGGAGAAATGTCTATTTAGGTCTTCTGCCCATTTGTGGATTGGGTTATTTGCTTTTTTGGTATTAAGCTGCATGAGCTGCTTGTATATTTTGGAGGTTAATCCTCTGTCCGTTGTTTCGTAGGCAACTATTTTTTCCCATTCTGAGGGTTGCCTTCTAGTCTTGTTTATGGTTTCTTTCGCTGTGCAAAAGCTTTTAAGTTTCATGAGGTCCCATTTGTTTATTCTTGATTTTATTTCCATGATTCTAGGAGGTGGGTCCAAAAGGATCTTGCTTTGATGGATGTCATAGAGGGTTCTGCCTATGTTTTCCTCTAGGAGTTTTATAGTGTCTGGCCTTACATGTAGGTCTTTAATCCATTTTGAGTTTATTTTTGTGTATGGTGTTAGGAAGTGTTCTAATTTCATTCTTCTACATGTAGCTGTGCAATTTTCCCAGCACCACTTATTGAAGAGGCTGTCTTTTTTCCATCTTATATTCAAGCCTCCTTTGTCAAAGATAAGGTGCCCATATGTGTTTGGGCTTACCTCTGAGTTCTCTATTCTATTCCATTGATCTTTCTTTCTATTTTTGTGCCAGTACCATACTGTCTTGATCACTATGGCCTTGTAGTATAGTTTGAAGTCAGGAAGCCTGATTCCACCAACTCCATTTTTCCTCTCAAGATTGCTTTTGCTATTCAGGGTCTTTTGCATTTCCATACAAATCGTAAGATTTCTTGCTCTAGTTCTGTGAAAAATGCCATTGGTAACTTGATTGGGATTGCATTGAATCTGTAAATTGCTTTGGGTAGTACAGTCATTTTCACGATGCTGATTCTTCCAATCCAGGAACATGGTATGTCCCTCCATCTGTTTGTGTTGTCTTTGATTTCTTTCATCAATGTCTTAAAGTTTTCTGCATACAGATCTTTTGCTTCCTTAGGCAGGTTTATTCCTAGGTATTTTATTCTTTTTTTGGCAATGGTGAATGGGAGAGTTTCCTTAATTTCTCTTTCTGCTCTTCCATTGTTAGTGTATAGGAATGGAAGAGATTTCTGTACATTCATTTTGTATCCTGCTACTTTACTAAGCTCATCAATTAGTGCTAGCAGTTTTCTGGTAGCGTCTTTAGGGTTTTCTATATATAATATCATGCCATCTGCTCTCATGATCTTTTGTATTTCCATGGTGTTAGTTGTTAGTTCTCCTTTTTCATTTCTAATTCTGTTGATATGCATTTTCTCTCTTTGTTTTCTGATGAGTGTGGCTAATGGTTTATCAATTTTATCTTCTCAGTGAACCAGCTTTTAGTTTTATTGATCTTCACATTGTTTCCTTCATTTCTTTTTCATTTATTTCTGATGTGATCTTTATGATTGCTTTCCTTCTGCTCACTTTGGGGTGTTTCTGTTTTTGTTTTTTTCTTTTTTCTCTAATTGTTTTAGGTGTAAGGTTAAGTTGTTTATTCGAGATTTTTCTTATTTCTTGAGGTAGGATTGTATTGCTATAAACTTCCCTCTTAGAACTGCTTTTGCTGCATCCCATAGGTTTTGGGTTGTCATGTCTTCATTGTCATTTGTTTCTAGGTATTTTCTTGATTCACTCTTTGATTTCTTCATTGACTTCTTTCTTGTTTAATAAAGTATTTTTTTAGCCTCCATTTGTTTGTATTTTTCACATTTTCTTTTCCCTTAATTGATATCTATTCTCATGACTTTGTGTATGGAGAAGATGCTGGATATGATTCCAATTTTCTTGAAATTACTAAGGCTTGATTTGTGGCCAAAGATGTGACCTATGCTGCAGAATGTTCCACGTACACTTGAGAAAATGTGTATTCTGCAGTTTTTGGATGGAATGTCCTACAAATATCAATTAAGTTGAAATGGTCTAATGTGTCATTTAAAGCTTGTATTTCCTTATTTATTTTCTCTTTTCTTGATCTGTCCACTGACGTAAGTGGGGTGTTAAAGTCCTCTACTATTGTGTTACTCTCAATATCCCCATTTATGGCTGTTCACATTTGCCTTATATATTGAGGTGCCCCTATGTTGGGTGCATAGATATTTACAATTGTTCTATCTTCTTCTTTGATTCTTCTCTTGATTATTTTGTTGTTCTCTTGTAATAGTCTTTACTTTAAAGTCTAATTTGTGTGATATGAGTATAGCTTCTCCAGCTTTCTTCTGACTTCCATTAGCATGGAATATCTTTTTCCATTCCCATAATTTCAGTCTGCATGTGTCTCTAGATCTGAAGTGGGTTTCTTATTAATAGCATATATGAGGGTCTTGTTTTTGTATTCATTCAGCCAGTCTGTGTCTTTTGTTTGGTGCATTTAATCCATTTATCTTTAAGGTAATTATTGACATGTATGTGCCTATTACCATTTTCTTAATTGTTTAGGCTTTTTTGGTAGGTCTTTTCCTTCTCTTGTGTTTCCTGACTAGATAAGTTCCTTTTGCTATTGTTTTAAGGCTGCTTTGGTGGTGCTGAATTCTCTTAAATTTCACTTGTCTTTAAAACTTTTGATTTCACCATTGAATCTGAGTGAGATTCTTGCTGGGTAGATTATTCTTGGCTCTAGATTTTTCTCTTTGAAGACTTTAAGTATATCCTGCCACTCCCTTCTGGCCTGCAGAGTTTCTGCAGAAAGTTTAACTATTTTGCTTATGGATTTTCCCTTATATGTTATTTGTTGCTTTTCTTTTGCTGCTTTTAATATTTTTTCTTTGTGTTTAATTTTCATTAGTTTGATTAATATGTGCCTTTGTGTGTGTCTCCTTGGGTTTATTCTGTGTGGGACTCTGTGCTTTTTGAAATTGATTGACTATTTCCTTTCCCATGTTGTGGAGTTTTTTGACTATAATCTCTTCAAATATTTTCACAGACCCTTGTGATTTTTCTTCTTCTTCTGGGACACCTATGATTTGAATGTTGGTGTGTTTAATATTGTCCCCAAGGTCTCTGAGACTGTGCCTATTGTTTTATTATTTTTTTCTTTTTCCTGCTCTGTGGCTGTTATTTCCACCACTCTATCTTCCAACTCACTTACTCATTCATCTGCCTCAGTTTTTCTGCTGTTTATACCATCTAAATTATTTTTAATTTCATTTATTGTGTTTTTTTTATTACTGTTTGTTTGCTCTTTAGTTCTTCTGGGTCCTTATTAAATGTTTCTTGTGTTTTCCCTGTTTTGTTTTTGAGATTTTGGATCATCTTTCCTATCATTACTCTGAATTCTTTTTCAGCAAATTTGCCTATTCCCTCTTCATTTATTTGGACTTGTGGGTTTTTATCTTGCTCTTTGCTTGCAAGGTGTTTCTTTGTTTTCTCAGTTTGTCTAATATACAGTATTTGCTGTGTCCTTTCCCTATGCTGTCTAGTAGTAATTCATTTTGTTTTTGTTCTGTTCCCACTGTGGTGGCATTGGTCCAGTGTTTTGAGTTGGCTTCCTGATGGAAGGGTCTGGTGCCTGCTTTCTGGTTTGTGGATCTGATTCTTTTTCCTCTGATCAGCAGGGCCATGTTAATTGTCCTGTTTTAGGGTATCTGTGAGCTTAATATGGCTATAGGTAGTGTGTTTGTTGATTTGTGGGTTTGTGTTCCTGTCTTGTTTGTAGTTTGGTGTGAGTTACCCAGAACTGGCAGTTGCAGGCAGTTGGGTTAAGGTGGGTTTTAGACTCTGATCGAGGCAAGAGAACTCTGTGAGACTTGTCTGCAGTTAATCTTCCCTGTGGCTGAGGACTCTCTAGTGGTCTATCATCCTGGACTCAGTGCACCCCCCCAAACCTCTGCCTTGACTTTAGGTCAGAGAATCCAGACTCCAGAGGTTGCTTGTCCTGGCAATAAAGGGGTTTAAAAAAGACTATCCAAGCCCCAGACTGATAGTAAAAGGTTAAGTCAAACAAATAGTGAAGCAAGGAAACACATACATGCACAAGAAATACAAAAACAGAAGCCAATAGAAAATAAAGCTCTAGAATAACCTGACAGAAGAGCCCCAGAATGCAATTAGACAATTAAAGAGAAAACCAACGAAAATTAAAAAAAAAAAAAAAAAACAAACAAGAAATAATAAACCAGGGTAATTGTGAAAACAAGAAACAAATATAGCAGGAACCAAACAGAAATAAGAAGCAAATATAACAAAGAGCAAGAGAATAACCAGATAGACTGAATATCCCCAAAATGAAATCGAGCAATTATAATCAGAACTAAGATAAAAACAAAACCTTTTAATAGAAACCAATGCAGTGTGTCATCTGAAGAATAAAGGAAGGAAACAGAGCAGACCAATAATAAATATTAAAAGTATAATGAGATAAATAAAAAAATAAGAAGGGATAAAACACAGAGCAACAGAAGAGCATAACGTGACCAGAAATATAAAAAGAAAAAAAAAAAAACATAAAATAGAAATTTATTAAAGATACAGAAGAAAATAAGATGGTGAGATAAACTCAGCACTACAAAAAAGCTAGCTAGAAATAGAAATATATAAAAAGGCTAAAAATAAAAATAAAAGTTAAAAATAGAATAAAAATATGGTGTAAAACGTGAACATCCCTTTGGTTTTAGATCATAATTAAGAAAAGAAAAAAGCTAGAACTGGTCACAGAATGGATCAAATCAATATAATTAATAATAATAATTTTGTTTCCTTGGGGTCTCAGGTGTAAGTGTCCTTGTACACGCCTTGAGCCTCAGTCCACCTTTGCCTACCCAAGAGGTGCTCCTCTGCCTCTGGGTTGGACTCTGAACTTGCTGTGGGTCCTATGGGGTTCTCTCAGGCTCTTATCTGTCCCAATTCCTGTGTGTGCTTGTCCCCAAAGACCACAGCTGCCAAGGTTAGAACTTTGTCATTTGTGGGAATATTCACTGTCTACTCTGATATTCCAAAGACATAGGGTCTACCTAGCTGATCATGGGGATTTAGTCTGCAGCCTCTATATCTGATGGAAAGATTTTAGAATCTCTTCCTTAGTGCCCCTGTCCCTGGTGTTCAGCTTTGGTTTTGTTCTTGCTTCTGTGTGTGGTCTAACCACCAGAGTCTCGTCCTGAGGCTGCCTTGGAGCTCTTTGGGTCTGCCTCAGTGAAGGTCTCCTTTGTTGTTCATCTGCAGATGCAGGTGTGTCAGGAGAGAGAGACTTTGATGGTGGCTCCTCTCCCTGCATGTGACTCAACAGTAGTGCCCTGCTTGCATTGCAGGAGCCCCAGGGGTGATGTCAAATATGCAGGGATGCCAGCAGCCATAGGCATAGTAAATATTGCCTTAGAGTGGTTCTTTACTGGTGCCCTTCACAGGGCATCTGAGGGACAGCCCTCAGGGGCTTTCTGTATTACTCTGTGACTGGTGGAGTTTATTTTATTGTTCATCTGTAGGTGCCCAGTTATGTCAGAATCTTTGCAGTCCTTTCTGGTGTCCATGGCCTTCTGCTAATGTTCAGCCAATTTTCTGTGGGAATTATTGCATTTTTGATGTATTCCTGATGCATCTGTGGAGAGAGAGGCACTCCACCTCCTTCTACATTGCTGCCATCTCTTTCTATTCCCCATATCACTTTTTAAATGGAGAAAAATAAACCAAACTTAAGAATTTGTATGAAGGTAAATATATGACCTGTTTTCACCAGTTTCCATTAGAGTTTCCATCAACAATCATGTTGAAACTGCATTTCATATGATTTATAGTGTTCTCTGCTTTTCATAATGAAATCCTCTCTTTGTCTCTATGAGTAGACAAGGGTTGTACACAGTATGCAATAATAGCTACAATTATTAAGTATTTACAATGCATCATTTTATTTAACTTTGTAAAGTAACACCATATTAAACCAAGGCTCTAAAGTAGGGAGTATCAGGTCAAACATTTCAATATCAATTTTCCTGGCTCCAAAAGAGATACTCTTAACCAATGGGATACACTCATTCCTTTGTGTAAGGTGTAACATTAGGGAGACAGAACAGAGTGCAATATCAATCTTTATAAGGGTGGAGAAGTAGATTGAAAATGATATTAAACTTGTCATTTGTTTTAATGGAAAATTTTGGCCAAAAATCAAAACTTTCAATTGTTTTTTTTAATTAAATTTTATTGGAGTATAGTTGCTTTACAATTTTGTGTTGGTTTCTGCTGTACAGCAAAGTGAATTATCTATACATATACATATATCTCATCTTTTTTGGATTTCCTTCCCATTTAGATCACCACAGAGCACTGAGTAGAATTCCCTGTGCTATACAGTAGATTCTTATTAGTAGTGTATCTTATACAGAGTAGTGAGTATATGTCAATCCCAATCTCCCAATTCATCCAACCCCTCTTTCCCCCCATGGTATTCATATGTCCATTCCCTATGTTTGTGTCTGTATTTCTTCTTTGCAAATAAGTTCATGTAATCATTTTCCTAGATTCCACATATATGCAATATTATACAATATTTGTTTTTCTCTTTCTGACTTACTTCTCTCGGTATGACAGACTCTAGGTCCATCCACGTCTCTGCAAATGGCAAAGTTTTGCTTCTTTTTATAGCTGAATAATAGTCCATTGTGTATATGTACAACATCTTCTTTATCCATTCTTGTGTTGATGGACATTTAGGTTGCTTCCATGCCCTGGCTATTGAAAATAGTGCTGCAATGAACATTGGGGTGCATGTATTTTCTCATTATTGCTTTTTCCAGGTATATGTCCAAGAGTGGGATTGCTGGATCATATGGTAGCTCTACTTTTAGTTTTTCAAGGAACCTTCATACTGTTCTCCATAGTGACTGTATCAATTTACATTCCCATAAACAGTGCAAGAGGGTTCTCCTTTCTCCACACTGTCTGCAGCATTTACTGTTTGTAGAATTTTTAATGATGGCCATTCTGACGGGAGTGAAGTGATAACTCATAGTTTTGATCTGCATTTCTCTGATAATTAGTGATGTTGAGCATCTTTTCATGCATTTGTTGGCCATCTATATGTCTTCTTTGGATAAATAGCTATTTAGGTCTTTGACTCATTTATAATTTTTTTTTATATTGAGCTGCATGAGCTGTTTGTATATTTTGGAGATTAATCCCTTGACAGTTGCTTTGTTTGCAAATATTTTTTTTTTACCATTCTGAGGGTTGTCTTTTCATCTTTGATTATGGTTTTCTTTGCTGTGCAAAAGCTTTTGTTTCATTAGATCCCATTTGCTTATTTTTGTTTTTATTTTCATTATTCCAGGAGGAGATTCAAAAAATATTGATGTGATTTATGTTAGACTGTTCTACGTATGTTTTCCTCTAAGACTTTTATAGTGTTTGGACTTACATTTAGATCTTTAATCCATTTTGAGTTTTTTTTTTTATGGTGTTATGGAGTGTTCTAATTTCATTCTTTTATATGTAGCTGTCCAACTTTCCCTGAAAACTTATTGAAGAAACTGTCTTTTCTCCATTGTATATTCATGCCTCCTTTGCCATAGATTAGGTGACCATAGGTGCATTGGTTTATCTCTGGGCTTTCTATCCTGTTCCACATATCTATATTTATGTTTCTGTGTCAGTATCATACTGTCTTGATGAGGGTAGGTTTGTAGTATAGTCTGAAGTCAGGGAGCCTGATTCTTGCAGCCAAATTTTCTTTCTCAAGGTTGCTTTCGCTATTCAGGGTCTTTTGTGTTTCCATACAAATTGTAAAATTTCTTGCTCTAGCTCTGTGAAAAATGCCATTGGTAATTTGAGAGGGATTGCATTGAATCAGTAGATTGCTTTGGCTAGTATAGTCATTTTCACAATGTTGAGTTTTCCAATCCAAGTACATGATATATTTCTCTATCTGTTTCTGACTTCTTTGATTTCTTTCATCAGAATCTTATTGTTTTCTGCTTAAAAGTTTTTTGCCAACTTAAGTGGGTATATTCGTAGGTATATTCTTTTTCTTCTTCTTCTTATTTTTTTCTTCTGCAATGGTAAATGGGATTGCTTCCTTAAATTTCCTTTCAGATCTTTTTGTAGTGTATAGGAATGCAAGAGATTTTTGTGTATTAATTTTGTATCCTAAAAACAAGACTCTTGTATATGCTGCCTACAGGAAACCCACTTCAGACCAAGGAACATATAGACTGAAGGAAAGGGGATGGAAAAATATATTCCATGCAAATGGAAGTCAAAAGAAAGCTGGAGTAACAATACTCATAGCAGAAAAATTATACTTGAAAGTAAAGAATATTACGAGACAAGGAAGGACACTACATAAAGATCAAGGGATCAGTCTAAGAAAAGATAGAACAATTGTAAATATCTATGCCCCAACAAAGGAGCACCACAATACATAAGGCAAATCCTAACAGGCATAAAAGGGGAAATCAACAGTAACACAATAATATTAGGAGACTTTAACACCCCACTTACATCAATGGACAGATCATCCAAACAGAAAATAAATAAGGACACACAAGCTTTAAATGACACATTAGACCATCTCAACTTAATTGATATTTATAGGACATTCTATGCAAAAATGACAGAATACACTTTCTTCTCAAGTGCACACAGAACATTTTCCAGGATAGATCATATCATGGGCCACAAATCAAGCCTTGATAAATTCAAGAAAATTGAAATCATATCAAGCATCTTCTCTGACAACAATGCCATTAGACTAGATATCAATTACCTGAAAAAAACTGTAAAAAATACAAATATATGGAGGCTAAACAATATGCTATTAAACACCCAAGAAATCATTGAAGAAATAAAAGATGAAATAAAAAAATACCTAGAAACAAAGGACAATGAAACACAGCAACACAAAACCTATGGGATGCAGCAAAAGCAGTTCTAAGAGGGCAGGTTATAGAAATACAGTCCTACCTCAAGAAACAAGAAAAATCTCAAATAAACAACCTGACATTACACCTAAAACAATCAGAGAAATAAGAACAAAAAAGCCCCAAAGTGAGCAGAAGGAAAGCAATCATAATGATCACATCAGAAATAAAAGAAAAAGAAATGAAGGAAACAATAGCAAAGATCAATAAAACTAAAAGCTGGTTCTTTGAGAAGACAAACAAAATTGAAAACCATTAGCTAGACTCAACAGGAAAAAAAGGAAGATACACATCAACAGAATAAGAAATGAAAAGGAGAAGCAATAACTGACAACGCACAAATACAAAAGATCATGAGAGACTACTACAAGCAATGGTATGCCAATAAATTGGATAACCTGGAAGAAATGGATAAATTCTTAGAAAAGTACAACCTTCCAAGACTGAACTAGGAAGAAATAGAATATATGAAGAGAACAATCACAAATATGGAAATTGAGACTGTGATTAAAAATCTCCCAAAAAACAAAAACCCAGGGCCAGACGGCTTCACAGGTGAATTCTATCAAACATTTAGAGAAGAGGTAACACCTATCCTTCTCAAACTCTTCCAAAATATAGCAGAAGGAGGAACACTCCCAAACTCATTCTACAAGGTCACGATAACCCTGATACCAAAACCAGGCAAAGATGTCCCCAAAAAAGAAAATTACCGGCCAACATCACTGATGAATATAGATGCAAAAATCTTCAACAAGACACTAGCTAACAGAATCCAACAGCACATTAAAAAAATCATACACTGTGATCAAGTGGGGTTTATCCTTGGGATGCAAGAATTCTTCAATATATGCAAATCAATGTGATACATCATATTAAAAATTTGAAGGATAAAAACTATATGATTATTTCAAGAGGCAGAAAAATATTTTCAGAAAATTCAACATCGATTTATGATAAAACTCTCCAGAAAATTGTCATAGAAGGAAATTACTTCAACATAATAAAAGCCATAAATGACAAACCAACAGCCAACACCATTCTAAATGGTGAAAAACTGAAAGCATTCCCTCTATGAACAGTAACAAGACAAAGGTGCCCACTCTCACCACTATTACTCAACATAGTTTTGGAAGTGTTAGCCACAGCAATCAGAGAAGAAAATGAAATGAAAGGAGTCCAAATTGAAAAGGAAGAAGTAAAATTGTCACTCTTTGCAGATGACATGATATTATACATAGAAAACCTTAAAGAAGCTTCCAGAAAACTGCTAGTACTAATAAAGGAATTTAGTAAAGTAGCGGGATACAAAATTAATGCACAGAAATCTCCTGCATTCCTATACACTAACAACAAAAGAGAAGAAACAGAAATTAAGGAAACAGTCCCATTTATCATTGCAACAAAAAGAAAAAAAAAATACCTAGGAATAAACCTGCCTGAGGAGGCAAAAGACCTGTATGCAGAAAACTGTAAGGCACTTATGAAAGAAATCAAAGATGATATAAACAGATGGAGGGACATAGCATGTTCTTGGATTGGAAGAATCAACATTGTGAAAATGACTATCCTACTCAAAGCAATTTATAGATTCAGTGTAATACCTATCAAATTACCAATGGTATTTTCCATGGAACTAGAACAGGAAATTTTATGGTATGTATGCAAATGCAAACAATGCCAAATAGCCACAGCAATCTGGAAAAGAAAAGATGGAGCTGGAGGAATCAGGCTCCCTGACTTCAAACTATACTACAAGGCTACAGTGATCAAGACAGTATGGTACTGGCATAAAGACAAAAAATATAGATAAGGGGAACAGGATAAAGAGCCCAGAAATAAACCCACACACATATGGGCACCTTACCTTTGACAAAGGAGGCAAAATATACAGTGGAGAAAAGACAGCCTCTTCAATAAGTGGTGCTGGCACAATTAGACAGCTACATGTGAAAGAAAGAAGTTAGAACACTTCCTAGCATCATATACAAAAATAAACTCAAAATGGATTAAAGACCTAAATGGAAGGCCAGACACTATTAAACACTTAGAGGAAAAATAGGCAGAACACTCTATGACATACATCAAGGCAAGATCCTTTTTGACCCAGCTCCTAGAATGATGGAAATAAAATAAAAAATAAACAAATGGGACCTAATGGAACTTAAAAGCTTTTGCACAGCAAAAGAAACCATAAACAAGACAAGAAGACATCCCTCAGAATGGGAGAAAATATTTGCCAAAGAAGCAACAGATAAAGCATTAATCTCCAAAATACACAAGCAGCTCATGCAGCTTAATACCAAAAAAGCAAATAACCCAATCCACAAATGGGTGGAAGATCTAAATAGACTTTTCTCCAAAGAAGACATGCAGATGGCCAACAAACACATGAAAAGATGCTCAACATCACTAATCATTAGAGAAATGCAAGCCAAAGCCACGACGAGGTACTACTTCACACTGGTCAGAATGCCCATCATCTGAAAATCTAGAAACAATAAAAGCTGGAAAGGGTGCGGAGAAAAGGAAACTCTCCTGCACTGTTGGTGGGAATGTAAATTGGTACAGCCGCTATGGAAAACAGTGTGGAGGTTCCTTGAAAAACTAAAAATTGAACTACCATATGACCCAGCAATCCCACTACTGGGCATATACCCAGAGAAAACCATAATCCAAAAAGAAACATGTACCACAATGGTCATTGCATCACTATTTACAATAGCCAGGACATGGAAGCAACATAAATGCCCATCAACAGATGAAAGGATAAAGAAGATGTGGCACATATATACAATGGAATATTGCTCAGCCCTAAAGAGGAATGAAATTGAGTTATTTTAATGAGGTGAATGGACCTAGAGTCTGTCATACAGAGAGAAGTAAGCCAGAAAGAGAAAAACAAATACTATATGCTAAGTCACATGTATGGAATCTAAAGAAATGGTACTGATGAACCTAGTGACAGGGCAAGAATAAAGATGCAGAAGCAGAGAATGGACATGAGGACACGGGGTTGGTGGGGGGCGAAGGGGAAGGTGGGATGAAGTGAGAGAGTAGCATAGACATATATACACTACCAACTGTAAAATAGATAGCTAGTGGGAAGTTGCTGTATAACAATGGACATCAACTCGATGATGGGTAATGCCTTAGATGGCAGGACAGGGAGGGTGGGAGGGAATCGTGGGAGGGAGATGATATGGGGATATATGTATAAATATAGTTAATTCACTTTGGTGTACCTCAAAAACGGGTACAATTGTGTAAAGCAATTATATTCTAATAAAGAGCTTAAAAAATTTGTATCCTGAAACTTTACCACAATCATTGATTAGCTCTAATAGTTTTCTGGTGGCATCTTTTGGATTTTCTATGTATAGTATCATGTCATCTGTAAACTGTGACAGATTTACTTCTTTCCAATTTGCATTACTTTTACTTCTTTTTCTTTTATAATAGCCTTGGCTAAGAATTCCAAAACTATGTTAAGAGTAGACCTCCTTGTCTTGTTCCTGATCTTAGGGGAAATTCTTTCAGTTTTTCACCATTGAGAATGATGTTTTCTGTGTGCTTTTCCTATTTGGCATGTATTAGGTTGAGGTAGGGCCCCCTTATGCCCACTTTCTGGAAAGTTTTTTTTTTTTTTTTAATCATAACTGGTTGTTGAATTTCGTAAAATGATTTTCTACATTTATTGATATCATCATATTGCTTTATTCTTAAATTTGTTAATATGGTGTATCACCTTGATTGATTTGCATATATTGAAAAATCCTTTCATCTCTGGAATAAATTCTAATTGATCATGGTATTTGATCCTTTTAATGTGTTGTTGGATCCTGTTTCCTAATATTTTGTTAAAGATTTTTGCATCCATATTCATCAGTGATTTTGGTCTGTAATTTTCTTATTTGTGATATTTTTGGTTTTGGTATCAGGGTGGGGATAGTTGATTTGCAGAAAGAGCTTAGGAGTATTCCTCCTGCCACAATTTTTTGGAAGAGTTTGAGAAGAATAGGTGTTAGCTCTTCCCTAAATGTTTCATTGAATTTGCCTATGAAGACATCTGGTTCTGGACTTTCATTTGTTGGAAGATTTTTTATTTTTTATTTTTAATATTTATTTATTTATTATTTTTTTGGGGGTACACCAAATTCAATCATCTGTTTTATGTTGGAAGATTTTTAATCATAGTTTCAATTTCATTACTTGTGATTGGTCTGTTCATATTTTCTATTTCTTCCTGATTCAGTCTTGGAAGGTTGCAACTTTCTAAGAATTTGTCCATTTCTTCCAGATTGTCCATTTTATTGGCATATCATTGCTTGTAGTAGTCTTTTATGATCCTTTTATTTTTGCAGTGTTAGTTGCAACTTCTCCTTTTTCATTTCTAATTTTTGAGTCCTCTCCCTTTTTATTCTTAATGAGTCTGGCTAGATATTTATTCACTTTGCTTATCTTCTCAAAGAACTAGCTATTAGTTTCATTGATCTTTGGTGTTGCTTTCTTGTTTCTATTTCATTTGTTTTTTCTCTGGTATTTATTGTTTCTTTCCTTCTACTAACTTTTTTTTTGTTTTTGTTGTTGTTTTCTATTTTGTTTCATTTTTCTTTGTTTTTTTTTCCTCTCTAATTGCTTTATGTGTAAGGTAAGGTTGTTTGAGATTTTTCTCGTTTCTTTAAGTCGAATTGTATTGCTATAAACTTCCTTCTTAGACCTGCTTTTGGTGCATCCCATAGGTTTTGGATCATGTTGCGTTTTTCTTGTCTTTTTTTTTTTCTAGGTAGTTTTTGATTTCCTCTTTGATTTATTCAGTGATCTCTTGGGTATTCAGTAGCATATTATTTAGCCTCCACATGTTTGTGTTTTTTATAGTTTTTTTTTCCTGACTTGTGACTCAAGATGTGATGTATCTTGGAGAATGTTCTTTGTGCACTTGAGAAGAAAATGTGTTCTGCTGGTTTCAGGTGGAATGACCTACAAATATCAGTCTATCTGGTCTAATGTGCCATTTTATGCTTGTGTTTATTATTAATTTTCCATCTGGATAATCTGTCCATTGCTGTAAGTGGGGTGTTAATGTCCAGCACTATTATTGTGTTAGTATCGATTCCCCCTTTAAAGCTATTAGCGTTTGCCTTATGTATTGAGATGCTCTTATGTTGGCTTCTTAGATTGATCCCTTGATCATTATGTTGTGTTCTTCCTTGTGTCTTGTAATAGTCTTTATTTTAAAGTCTATTTTATCTGATATGAGTATTGTTACTCCAATTTTCTTTTAATTTCCATTTTCATGGAAAATATTTTTACATCTCCTCACTTTCAGCCTGTATGTGACCCTATGTCTGAAGTGGGTTTCTTGTAGACAGTATATATATGGGTTTTGTTTTTGTATACATTCAGCCAGTCTGTCTCTTTTAGTTGGAGTATTTAATACATTTCATTTGAGATAATTATGGATATGTATGTTCCTATTATGATTTTCCTAATTGCTTTGTGTTTATTTTTGTAGGTCTTTTTTTCTTCTTCTCTTGTGTCCTGCCTCCACCCCCTACCCCCGCCTTGGGAAGTTCTTTTAGCATTTATTGTAAAGCTGGTTTGGTGGTGCTGAATTCTCTTAGCTTTTGCTTGTCTTAAAGCTTTTGATTTCTCCATCAAATCTGAATGAGATCCTTGATGGGTAGAGTATTTTTGGTTGTAGGTTTTGCCCTTTCATCACTTTAAATATATCACTCCACTCCCTTATGTCCTATAGAGTTTCTGCTGAAACATCAGGTGATGGGCATAACCTTATGGGCATTCTCATGTATGTTATTTGTTGCATTTTCCTTACTGCATTTTTTTTTACTTTACATTTTTATTTAACAGAATTTTCCTGTTTCAAATATTTGAAATGAAAAGTACTTAACTAATGATAACATAAGTGAATGTAGAATTGAGCTTTTTATCCACCTGATGAACATCTGTATAGTGTGATATATTAGAGTGATCAGACTCACAGTCCAGCCAGCACAGTGTTTGGTCCTGATGTCATGGTTGCAGGTCATGCTTGCCAGTGTTAATTCTGCTAGTTATTCATTAGTTCTGTAAGTTTGCAGTTACTCTGTGAAAAGTGGTTTAGTTAGTTTTCATCAGACTTACAGGCTTGGCACCTATTGGTATTTTTTAATTTTATTTCTTAACAAGTTTTATTGAGATATAATTGACATACAACAAACTGCATATATTTAAAGTGTACAATTTTCTATTTTTTTCTTATTAGTAATGTATATATGGCAATCCCAATCTCCCAATTAATCCACCCCAAACCCCCCACCCTGCTTGCTTTCCCACCTTGGTGTCCATATGTTTGTTCTCTACATCTGTGTCTCTATTTCTGCCTTGCAAACTGGTTGATCTGTACCATTTTTCTAGATTCTGCATATATGTGTTAATATACTATATTTGTTTCACTCTTTCTGACTTACTTCACTCTGTATGACAGTCTCTAGGTCCATCCATGTCTCTACAAATTTCCCAATTTCATTCCTTTTTATGGCTGAGTAATATTACATTGCATATATGTACCACATCTTCTTTATTCATTCATCCGTTGATGGACATTTAGGTTGCTTCCATGACCTGGCTATTGTAAATAGTGCTGCAATTAACATTGGCATGCAGATGTCTTTTTGAATTATGGTTTTCTCTGGGTGTATGCCTAGTAGTGGGATTGCTGGGTCATATGGTATCCCATGCTGCATTTAATATTTTTTCTTTGAATTTAATTTTTGTTAGTTTGAATAATATGTGTCTCAATGTATTTCTCCTTGGGTTTATCCTGTATGGGACTCATTGTACTTCCTGGACTTAGGTGACTATTTCCTTTCCCATGTTTGGGATGTTTTCGAGTATCATCTCTTCAAATATTTTCTCAGATCCTTTCTCTCTCTTTTTTATCTGGGACCCCTATAATTCGAATGTTGATGAATTTAA
The DNA here is from genome assembly GCF_030028045.1 of Hippopotamus amphibius kiboko. NCBI lineage: Eukaryota > Metazoa > Chordata > Mammalia > Artiodactyla > Hippopotamidae > Hippopotamus > Hippopotamus amphibius. Next base: position 68,258,747 of record NC_080203.1, on the reverse strand, counting down.
TGTTGTCCCATTGGTCTCTGAGACTGTCCTCATTTCTTTTCATTCTTTTTTCTTTATTCTGCTCCACAGCAGTTTTTTTCCCCACTCTATCATTCAGCTCACTTATTCATTCTTCTGTCTCAGTTATTCTGCTATTGATTCTTTCTAGTGTATTTTTCATTTCAGTTATTGTGTTGTTTATCACTGTTTATTCTCCAGTTCTTCTAGGTCCTCGTTAAACATTTCTTTATGTTCTGGGTCTGTGCCTCCATTCTATTTCCAGATTTTGGATCATCTTTACTATCATTACTCTGAATTCATTTTTCAGGTAGATTGCCTATTTCCTCTTCATTTGTTTGGTCTTGTAGGTTTTTATCTTTCTCCATTTACAACATACTTCACCATCATCTCATTTTGTCTGACTTACTGTGGTTGTGGTCTCCTTTACTCAGGCTGCAGGGTCATAGTTCCTCTTGCTTCTGGTGTCTACCCCCTGGTGGGTGAGGTTGATCCAGGGACTTGTGTAGGCATCCTGATGGGAGGGACTGGTGCCTGTGCTCTAGTGAGTGGCACTGAGTCTTGTCCTTCTGATGGGTAAGACAGTGCCAGGTGGTATGTTTTGGGGTGTCTGTGAGCTTAGTATGACTTTAGTTAGCCTGTCTGCTGATGGGGTGGGATTTTGTTCCTATCTTGCTGGTTGTTAGTTATGAGGTGTCCAGCACTGGAGCCTGCAGGCAGTTTGGTGGAGCCAGGTCTTGATGTTGAGATGGAGACTTCTGACAGAGCTCATGCCTATTAATATTCTCTTGGCCCAGGAATTCTCTGGCCTTTCACTGTCTGTACTGGGGTCTCCCACCCCAGAGGTTCAGGCCTGAGCCCTGGCTAGGGAACCAAGACCCCACAAGCTGTGTGGCACAGCCAAAAAAAAAAAAAGGAAAAGAAAACAGGGACTTCCCTGGTGGTCCAGTGGTAAAAAATCCACCTTACAATGCATGGGACATGGGTTTGATCCCTGGTCAGGGAGCTAAGATTCCACATCCTATGGGGCAACTAAGCCCATGCCCCACAACTACTGAGCTCTCACTCCTCAACCAGAGAGTCAGCATGCCTCAAACTACAGAGCCCATGCACTTTGGAGCCTTTGCATCACAACTACAGAGACCACTTGCCCTGGAGCCTGCATGCCACAACTAGAGAGAAGCCCATGTGCCCACAATGGAGAACCCTCACCACAATGATTGATCCTACATGCCTCAGTGAAGATCCTGTGTGCTGCAACTAAGACCTTCCACAGCCAAAAAAAAAAAAAGAAAAAAGAAAAGAAAAAGAAAAAGAAGAGAAAGTAAATTAAAAAAGGAAAAGAAAACAAACAGAAAACAAAATTCAAGACAAATAGTAAAAAAAAAAAAAAAACAGCAACAACAACAAAATTGAAAGAGACAAACAAAACTCAAGATAAATAATAAAAGCACAACCAAACAAAAACAAAAACAGACAAAAAAGGTAAAAACAAAACAAAGAACAAAAAAACAAGAAAGACAAAGCAGTAGAAAAGTAAATTAAAAATAGGAAAATAAAAAAATTAAATAATTAAAAAAAGAATAAATAAATTTAAAAATAAAAATAATAAAAAAATAGGACAACAACACAACAAAGTGAAACAAAAATATTAGTAATAATATTTTCCTGGGCCCCTGCTGTCAGTGTTCTTACTCCCGCAGTGAGACACAGCCAACACTTGCCTCCCCAGGAGGCCCTCTAATACCCATAGATAGGCCTCTGGACTTGCTGCGGGCACTGTGGTGGCAGATCAGACTCTGACTTGGTCCAACTCCCATGTGTACTTGCCCGCAAAGTCCACAGCTGCTAAAGCTAGACTGGTCTCAGTTGTGGGAGCACTCATTTTCCATTCAGACATTCCACAGATGCAGGGTTTACCAAGCTGATCATGGGGATTTAATCCATCTCTTGTGCAGCTGCACAGAGAGATTTCCATTCATCTTCTGTAGTCATAGCCCCTGGGGCTCAACTTTGGTTTTCTCTCCACCTCTGCATGTAGGCCACCTTCAGGCATCCATTCCCTGCTCATGTGAGAAGGAGTGAAAGCAAAAGCTGATTGGGGCACACTTACTAGCTCAGGATGGGGAGGGATAAGGTGGCCACTACTGGGACATGTGTGAAGTGCCTGTGGTGGCATGACTGCCAGGAAGTTGCAACAGACTTCAGCATGCTTGCTCTGGTGGGAATCCCTCCCAGTGCCCTTGGACATGGGTTGGCATGTGGGGAGAGAGTCATGATGGTGGCCCTTCCCCTTATATGCCACTCAATAATGGCACCTCTTTTCCAAGGCAGACCATGCTTCCTCTAGGAGCATTCCTGGCCATAGAGCCCCTCAGGCTGTCTTCATGCAGCCAACAGCAGTCCTCACCCTGGATCTGCTCTTTCAACCCCATGCTTTAACACTCAGCCCCTGCCAGCACTAGCAGGTTGCAGTCTGAGGCTGGGGTGCCTAAGGCTGATTCCTGCAGAGGCTTTGGCATGGGTGGCAAGCATGGGCCCACTAGGGCCTGTGTGCACAAAGGAGGCTTTGGCAGTGTGGTACTCAAGACCCTGGAGCATCCATGGGTGGATGAAGCCTTGGCTTGAGTGGTGAGTAAGCCTGCTAAAGTGGGTGCCCCTCCCAGTGCCTGTGAAAGCAGAGGCCAGTAGGTGGGGAAGGGGGTTGCAATGGCAGCCCCATCCCGTGTGCACCATTCAACAATGGCACCTTGGTTTGATGGTGGCCCAGGCTTCTTCTACAAACTTTCCTGGTTGTAGAGCTGCTTAGTCCTGTCCCTTCAGACTGTCTCTTCACAGCTAACAGCTGTCCCCTCCCTGGGTAAGCTATCCAAATCCCACTTTCCAACACCCAGCCCACCTCCTCACCAGGAGACATACAACTCAGGCTGGGGTGCATGGACCATGTGTGAGGTTCTTACTTTGTCCTGCCTTCCACAGACCGGTTGCTGTGTTCCCCTCCAATCCCCTGAAGGTCCTTTTCTGACCCAGCTGACTTCGCCACCTTGAGGGGGATTCTCTGAGTGCAGGAACCTCTCCTCATCTTCAGCTCCCCACCGGGGTGATGGTCCCTTCTTATTTCCTCTTTTCTTTTTCTTTTGTCCTACCCAGTTGTCTGGGGATGTTTCTTGTCCTTCTAGGTGTCTGAAGTCTTCCACCAGCGTTCAGCTCTGTGAGAATTGTTCCATTTGTAGATGTATTCTTGATGTACTTGTGAGGAGTGGCAAATTCCATGTCTTCTAATTTGGCCATCTTGACTCCTCCCCTCCAATCTCATTTTTAAGTGTTCTTTGTATATTTTGGATAACAGCCCTTCATGAGAGATGTCTTTTGCAAATATTTTATCCCAGTCGGTTGCTTGTCTTCTGATTCTCTTGACAGTGTCTTTTGCAGAGCAGATGTTCTTAATTTTAGTTAAGTTCAGTTTATAAATCTTTTTCTGTCATGGACTGTGCCTTTTGTGTTATAACTAAAAACTCATTACCATAACCAAAATTGTCCAGATTTTATCCTATGTTAGCCTCTAGAAGTTTTACAGATTTTCATTTTATATTTACATCTATGATCAATCTTGAGTTAAATTTTATGAACAGTTTAAGGTCTGTGGCTAGATTCTTTTTTCTTTTTTTCACGTGAGTGTCCAGTTGTCCCAGCATGATTTGTTAAAAGAGTTATCTTTTCCCCATTGTATTGTATGTGCCCATTTGTCAAAAGATCAGTTGACTGTATTTATGTGGATCTATTTCTGGGCTCTCTATTCTGCTCCACTGATCTATTTGTCTATTCTTTCACCAATACAATAAAGTCTTGATTGCCATAGCTTTATATTAATTCTAGAAGTCAAGTAGTGTAATTTCTCCAATTTTGTTCTCCTTCAATATTATATTAACTATTCTGTATCTTTTGTATCTATGTAAACATTAGAATCAATTTTTTGATATCAAAAACACTTGCTGGGGAGGGAGAAAAAGTTGGTGGCGAAGTAGAGGGATGTGGAATGCATCCTTCTCCACAGATGCATTGGGAATGCACCGAAGGACACAATAATTCCCACAGAAAACCAGCTAAACACCAGCAGATGGCCTCAGACACCAGAAAGGACCGCAAGGAGCCTGGCATAACCGGTAGGGAGGCATCTACAACGGCTCAAAGAGGGCTAAGTGGCGGAGCCATGTGGGAGGGAGTGAGAAACATATGGAGGGTCTGCAGCGCAGCTTAGTGTTCCCGGACCGAGACGTCCATCCACAGCTAAACAGAGGGTCCAGGAGCCGGAGCATGGGAACCGGAGAGCAGGTTCAGGGTGAGAAACATTGTTGCCAGTAAGTAGATGGACCGAGAGGACAGGAGCGAAGAGGTCCACGGCGAGGAGTGCCTGCCCCTGAGAGCTGCCTGGGCATGATGGCGGCTGGAGGCTGCAGGCTCGCGGGCGGGGGGGAGGAGCCATGCGCATAGCCTCTCTCTTTCTTTCAGTGCCTCTGCAACAGGCAGTGGAGAGACGCCCCTGGGCCACCTAAGGTGCTCAGGGATAAAAAGCACCATCAGGCACTCAGGCGGGGCTAGATTAAAACCCCTTGGAATGCCAGCAGCAGGGAGGCTGCTGAGAAAACAACAACAACAACAACAACAAAAACCCGAGAGAGGCCCAACTCTAAGACTTTCTGTTTACGCCAGAGCCACCGGAGTCCCTCTGCAACAGGCACCTCCAAGCCCGACTGAAACAACAGTGAGCCACTGCTCACTTACTCCCAGGAGAAGGAGGCACTATTGTACCCTCTCCCTCCCCACACACCGATGTTTACAGATGAACAATAAAGGAACCTCTGCTGGTCACAGAATAATGCAAAACAACCCAAGGTGAGAAGAAGGACATTTACAGCTGAGACTCTAAGGAAACAGAAATATTAGTATCAATTCCTATTGAACTGGTCCATTCTGGGATCAGCTCTTGATTTTTTTTTTCATTTTTTTTTCTTTTTCTCTCTCTTTTTTTTTTTTTCTCTCTCTCTCTTTTTTTTTTTTTTTTTCTTTATTAAATACGATCTTAGCCCTAAGGGATCTACAAGTTTTATAACATAATTTTTTAATGATATTTTTTATTCTTTTTTTTTTGCCTTTTTATATACTTCTATATCTAGCTAAGCTTTTGGTAGTATGGACAATATATCTCATACTTTCCTTTCATCCCTATCTTTTATACATTTCTATTCCTTTCTTTTTATTTGCATATTTCCAACCACGCTATGCTCTTCTGTTCCCCTTTCTTCCAGCCTTTTTAAGTTTATTTTATCTTAACATACTTATAAGCAACACTATCGATCTGCTAGGACCCCTTGCTCTATTCTCCAGAGGATGCACCACCTTGGTATTTAATATTAGGTTTTTGTCTTTATCTTAGTTCTTAGTACAGTTGTCTAATTTCATTCTGAGAATCTCCATTCTCTCTGGTGGTACTCTGGCTCTTTTCTATATTTGATCGTAGCTTACAAAATCTCCCTGGATTAATGTTTGTATGTGTAAGGTGTTATTTGTTTGTTTGTTTGCTTTTGCTTTTGTCTCTGATTTGTTCTGTTTCAGTTGTCAAGTTCTGTTGGGTTTCTCTTTGAATATCTGATAGCACACTGGGGTTCTGTCAGGTTTTTCTAGAGCCTTATGTCCTAATGGATTCAGTAATTGTGTGTCTTATAGAAGTATGTGTTTCCTAGACTTAATATTTATTTAATCCAATACTTGGACATTAGTCTGAGTCTTGGACAGTCTTCTATAAACACTGCTATCACCAGGACAAGCAACCCCAAAAGTTTGGACAACCATGAGGAAACAAAGAAACACCATGCAGGCAAAGGAGCAGGAAAAAAACCCACAAGACCAAATAAATGAGGAGGAAATAGGAAAAATGCCTGAAAAAGAATTTAGAGTAATGATAGTAAAAATGATACAAAATCTTGATAACAAAATCGAGAAAGTACAAGAAACAGTTCATAAGAACTCAGAAAAACAAACAGCAATGGATAACAAAATAACTGAAATTAAAAATACTCTAGATGCTATAACCAGCAGAATGACTGAGGCAGAAGAATGAATAAGTGAGTTGGAAGATAGAATGGGGGAAGTAAACACCACAGAGCAGGAAAAAGAAAAAAGAATAAAAAGATTAGAAGACAGTCTCAGAGACCTCAGTGATAACATTAAGCGAACCAACATTCAAATTATAGGCATCCCAGAAGAAGAAGAAAACAAGAAAGGGTCTGAGAAAATATTTGAAGAGGTTATAGTGGAAAAGTTCCCCAACATGGGAAAGGAAATAATTAACCAAGTCCAAGAAGCACAGAGAGTCCCATACAGAATAAACTCAAGGAGAAATACAACAAGACACCTATTAATCAAACTAACGACAATTAAACACAAAGAAAAAATATTAAAAGCAGCAAGAGAAAAGCAACAAACAACATATAAGGGAAAACCCATAAGGATAACAGCTGACCTTTCTACAGAAACTCTGCAGGCCAGAAGGGAATGGCAGGAAATACTGAAAGTCCTGAAAGAGAGAAACCTACAGCCAAGAATACTCTACCCTGCAAGAATCTCATTCAGATTTGAGGGAGAAATCCAAAGCTTTCCAGACAAGCAAAAGTTAAGAGAATTCAGCACCACCAAACCAGCCTTACAACAAGTGCTAAAGGAACTTCTCTAAGTAGGAAACACAACAGAAGGAAAACACCTACAAATACAAACCGAAAACAATTAAGAAAATGGTAATTGGAACACACATGTCAATAATCACTTTAACTGTAAATGGATGAAATGCTCCAACCAAAAGACACAGACTGGCTAAATGGATACAAAACCAAGACCCTTCTATATGCTGCCTACAAGAAACCCACTTCAGACCAAGGGATACATATAGACTGAAAGCAAAGGGATGGAAAAAATTATTCCATGCAAATGGAAGTCAAAAGAAAGCTGGAGTAGCAATACTCATATCAGACAAATTAGACTTGAAAGTAAAGACTATTAAAAGAGACAAGGAAGGACACTACCTAATGATCAAGGGATCCATTCAAGAAGAACATATCACAATGGTAAACATCTATGCTCCCAATACAGGAGCACCTCAATACATAAGGCAAATGCTAACAGCTATAAAAAGGGACATCTACAGTAACACAATAATAGTGGGAGACTTGAACACCCCACTTACATCAGTGTGAATATCATCCAAAGAGAACATAAATAAAGACACAAGCTTTAAATGACACATTAGACCATCTCGACTTAATTGATATTTCTAGAACATTCCATCCAAAAACAACAGACTACACTTTCTTCTCAAGTGCACATGGAACATTTTCCAGGATAGATCACATCTTGGGCCACAAATCAAACCTCAGCAAATTCAAGAAAATTGAAATCATATCAAGCATCTTCTCAGACCACAACGCCATGAGACTAGATATCAATTACAGGAAAAAAACTGCAAAAAATACAAACACATGGAGGCTAAACAATTCACTCTTAAACAACCAACGAATCACTAAAGAAATCAAAGAGGAAATCAAAAAAATATCTAGAAACAAATGACAACGAAAACCCAACAACCCAAAACCCATGGGACGCAGCAGAAGCACTGCTAAGAGGGAAGTTTATAGCAATACCGTCCTACCTTAAGAAACAAGAAAATGATCGAATAAACAACATAACCTTACACCTAAAACAACTAGAGAAAGAAGAACAAAGAAACCCCAAAGGGAGCAGAAGGAAACAAATCATAAAGATCAGAGCAGAAATAAATGAAAAAGAAAGGAAGAAAGCCATAGCAACAATTAATAAAACTAAAAGCTGGTTCTTTGAGAAGATTAACAAAATTGATAAACCATTAGCCAGACTCATCAAGAAAAAAAGGGAGAAGATGCAAATCAACAGAATTAGAAATGACAAAGGAGAAGTCACAACGGACACCTCAGAAATACAAAACATCATGAGAGACTACTACAAGCAACTATATGCCAATCAATTGGATAACCTGGAAGAAATGGATACATTCTTAGAAAAATACAATCTTCCAAGACTGAAACAGGAAGAAATAGAAACCATGAACAGACCAATCCCAAGTACGGAAATTGAGGCAGTGATTAAAAATCTTCCAACACACAAAAGCCCAGGACCAGATGGGTTCACGGGTGAATTCTATCAAACATTTCGAGAAGAGTTAACACCTATCCTTCTCAAACTCTTCCAAAATATTGCAGAAGGCGGAACACTCCCATACTCATTCTACGAGGCTACCATCACCCTGATACCAAAACCAGGCAAAGATGTCACAAAAAAAGAAAACTACAGACCAATATCACTGATGAATATAGATGCAAAAATCCTCGACAAAATACTAGCTAACAGAATCCAACAGCATATTAAAAACATCATACACCATGATCAAGTGGGGTTTATGCAAGGATCCTTCAATATATGCAAATCAATCAATGTGATATACCACTTTAACAAACTGAAGGAAAAAAACCACATGATCATCTCAATAGATGCAGAAAAAGCTTTTGACAAAGTTCAACATCCATTTATGATAAAAGCTCTCCAGAAAATGGGCATAGAAGGAAATTACCTCAACATAATAAAAGCCATATATGACAAACCAAAAGCCAACATTGTTCTCAATGGGGAAAAATGGAAGAATTCCCTTTAAGAACAGGAACAAGACAAGGGTGTCCACTCTCACCATTATTGTTCAACATGGTTTTGGATGTTTTAGCCACAGCAATTAGAGAAGAAAATGAAATAAAAGGAATCCAAATTGGAAAAGAAGAAGTAAAATTGTCACTCTTTGCAGATGACATGATATTACATATAGAAAACCCTAAAGATTCTACCAGAAAACTGCTAGCACTCATTGATGAGTTTAGTCAAGTAGCAGGATACAAAATTAATGCACACAAATTTCTTGCATTCCTATACACTAACAACGTAAGAGCAGAAAGAGAAATTAAGGAAACTCTCCCATTCACCATTGCAACAAAAAGAATAAAATACCTAGGAATAAACCTGCCTAAGGAGGTAAAAGGTCTGTATGCAGAAAACTTTAAGACATTGATGAAAGAAATCAAAGACGACACAAACAGATGGAAGGACATACCATGTTCCTGGATTGGAAGAATCAACATCGTAAAAATGACTGTTCTACCCAAAGCAATTTACAGATTCAATGCAATCCCGATCAAATTACCAATGGCATTTTTCACAGAACTAGAGCAAGAAATCTTACAATTTGTATGGAAACGCAAAAGACCCCGAATAGCCAAAGCAATCTTGAGAATGAAAAATGGAGTTGGTGGAATCAGGCTTCCTTGCTTCAAACTATACTACAAGGCCATAGTGATCAAGACAGTATGGTACTGGCACAAAAATAGAAAGGAAGATCAATGGAATAGAATAGAGAACTCAGAAGTAAGCCCAAACACATATGGGCACCTTATCTTTGACAAAGGAGGCACAAATATACGATGGATAAAAAACAGCCTCTTCAATAAGTGGTGCTGGGAAAATTGCACAGCTACATGGAAAAGAATAAAATTAGAACACTTCCTAACACCATACAGAAAAATAAACTCCAAATGGATTAAAGACCTACATGTAAGGCCAGACACTATAAAACTCCTAGAGGAAAACATAGGCAGAACCCTCTATGACATCCATCAAAGCAAGATCCTTTTTGACCCACCTCCTAGAATCATGGTAATAAAATCAAGAATAAACAAATGGGACCTCATGAATCTTAAAAGCTTTTGCACAGTGAAAGAAACCATAAACAAGACTAGAAGGCAACCCTCAGAATGGGAAAAAATAATTGCCTATGAAACAACAGACAAAGGATTAACCTCCACAATATACAAGCAGCTCATGCAGCTTAATACCAAAAAAGCAAATAACCCAATCCACAAATGGGCAGAAGACCTAAATAGACATTTCTCCAAAGAAGGCATACAGATGGCTAACAAACACATGAAAAGATGCTCAACATCACTAATCATCAGAGAAATGCAAGTCAAAGCCACAATGAGGTATCACCTCACACCAATCAGAATGGCCATCATCACAAAATCTGGCAGCAACAAATGTTGGAGAGGGTGTGGAGAAAAGGGAACTCTCCTGCCCTGTTGGTGGGAATGTAAGTTGGTACAGCCACTATGGAAAACAATTTGGAGGTTCCTTAAAAAACTACAAATAGAACTTCCATATGATCCAGTAATCCCACTCCTGGGCATATACCCAAAGAAAACCATAATCCCAAAAGAAACTTGTACCATAATGTTTATTGCAGCACTATTTACAATAGCCAGGACATGGAAGCAACCGAAATGCCCATCAACAAATGAATGGATAAAGAAGATGTGGCATATATATACAATGGAATATTACTCAGCTATAAAAAGGGATGAGATGGAGCTATATGTCATGAGGTGGATAGACCTACAGTCTATCATACAGAGTGAAGTAAGTCAGAAAGAGAAAGACAAATATTGTATGCTAACTCACATATACGGAATCTAAAAATGGTACTGATGAACTCAGTGACAAGAACAAGGAAGCAGATACAGAGAATGGACTGGAGAACTCGAGGTTTGGGAGGGGGCAGGGTTGAAGGGGAAGCTGAGACGAAGCGAGAGAGTAGCACAGACATATATATACTATCAACTGTAGAATAGATAGCCAGTGGAAAGTTGTTGTATAACAAAGGGTGTCCAACTCAAGGATGGATGATGTCTTAGAGGACTGGGGCGCGGAGAGTGGGAGGGACTGGGGGGGAGGAGTCATGGAAGGGAGGGAATACGGGGATATGTGTATAAAAACAGTTGATTGAACCTGGTGTACCCCCCAAAAAAAATAAATAAAAAAAAAAAAAGTAAAAGCAAATGTTTGAACTTGGTGTACCCCCCCCCAAAATAATAAATGAATAAATAAAATTTTAAAAAAAGCACAAAAAAAAAAACACTTGCTGGAATTTTGATTGGAATTACATTGAATCGATAAATCAGATTGGGAAGAGCTTGCAGCTTGACAACGTTGAGCTTTCTCTACCTATGAACATGAACCTTCCCTCCATTTGTTTCATTATTCTATGATTTCTTTCAACAGACATTTGTAGTTTTCCTCATATAAATCTTGTACATATTTTGTTATATTTGTACCTACTTATTTCATTTTTAAGTGAATTATACTGTATTTTTAATTTCAAATTCCACTAATTTCATTTCTAGAGTAGGAAAGAGATTGATTTTTTTATATTAACCTTGTAGCCTGAAAACTTGCTATGATCACTTCATAGTTTCAGGAGTTTTTTCCCCAATTCTTTTAGATTTTCTACATAGACAATTATTTCATCTGTGAACTGAAACAGTTTTACTTCTTCCTTCCCAATCTGTATATCTTTTATTTCCTCTTCCTGTCATATTGCCTTACATATAAGTTCCTGTATAGTGTTGACAAAAAAAATGATGAGAGGAATATCCTTGCCTTGCTCCTGATCTTAGTGGGAAAGTTTGAGTTTCTCATGATGAAGATGTTAACTGTAGGTTTTTTGTAGATATTCTTTATTAAGTTAGGAAAGTTGCCTTCTATTCGTAGATTTCTGAGAGTTTTTATAATAAATGTGTATTGGATTCAGTCAAATGCATTCTCTACCTCTGCATTTTGTCAAATAATATGATCATTTGATTTTTCTTCTATTATCTTTTTACCTGATGGATTACAGGCATACCTTGGAGATATTGTAAGTTTGGTTCCAGACCAGCACAATAAAGTGAAAATTACAGTAAAGTGAGTCACACAAATTTTTGGTTTCCTAGTGCATGAAAAATATGCTTATACGAAACTGTTGTCTATTAAGTGTGCAATAGCATTATGTCTAAAACAATGTACATCTCAATTAAAACTTATTTTACTGCTAAAAAAGCTAACCATCACCTGAGCTTTTAGTGAGTCATAATCTTTTTGCTGGTGGAGGGCCTTGCCTTGATGTTGATGGCTACTGACTGATTGGAGTGATGGTTGCTAAAGATTGGGGTGGCTGTGGCAATTTTTAAAAATACAGCAATAAAGTTTGTTGCATTGATTGACTCTTCCTTTCATGAATGATTTCTCTGCAGCACATAATGCTGTTTGGTACCATTTTACCCACAGTAGAATTTCTTTCAAAATTAGAGTCAGTCCCCTCAGACCCTGATACTGCTTTATTAATTAACTTAATGTAATATTCTAAACACTTTGTTGTCATTTCAACAATCTTTACAGTATCTTCACCAGGAGTAGATTCCATCTCAAAAAGCCAGCTTCTTTGCTCATCCATAAGGAGCACCTCCTGATCCACTAAAGTTTCATCATGAGATTGCAGCAGTTCAGTCACATCTTCAGGCTTCACTTCTAATTCTATTTCTCTTGCTATTTCCAATATATCTACACTTATTTCTTCTACTGAAGTCTTGAACCCCTCAAAGTCATCCTTGAGGGTTGGAATCAACTTCTTCTAAGCTCTGGTTAATGTTGACATTTTGACAACTTCCCATGAACTATGAATGTTCTTGATGACATCTAGAATAGTGAATCCTTTCCAGAAGGTTTTCAACTTACTTTTCCCAGGTTCTTCAGAGGGATTACTCTATGGCAGCTATAACCTTATGAAATGTATTTCTTAAATAATAAGACAAAAATCAAAATTATTTGTTCATCTGTGGAGTACAGAATGGATGTTGTGTTTGCATGCATGAAGACAACATTAATCTCTTTGTACATATCCATCAGAGCTCTGGGGTGACCAGGCTCATTGTCAATGAGCAGTAATATTTTGAAAGAATTTTCTTTTCCAAGCAGTAGGTCTCAATACTGGGCTTAAAATATTCAGTAAATAAACCATGTAGTAAACAGATGTGCTGCCATCCAGCCTTGTTGTTTCATTTACAGAACACAGGCAGAGTGGACATAATATAATTCTTAAGGGCCTTAGGATTTTTCATATTGGTAAATGAACATTGGCTTCAACTTAAAGCTCCCAGTTGCATTAGCCCATAATAAACAAGTCAGCCTGTCCTTTGAAGTTTTGAAAGCCAGGCATTGCTTTCTCTCTAGCTATGAAAGTCCTAGATGGCACCTTCTTCCAATATAAGGCTGTTTCATTTACATTGAAAATATATTTTGAGAATAGCCATGTTCAGTAATTATCTTAGCTACATCTTCTAGATACTTGCTACAGCTTCTACATCTGCACTTGCTGCTTCACCTTGCACTTTTCTGTCATGGAGATGGCTTCTTTCCTTAAACCACATGAACCAACCTCTGCTATCTTCAAACCTTTCTTTTGCAGTTTCCTCACTTCTCAGCCTTCATAGAATTGAAAGAATTACAGCCTTTCAATTTTCTTCAAGAAATTTTCCATTGCATTCACAACTTGGCTGTTTGTCACAAGAAGCTTTTGGCCTGTCTAGGCTTTTGGCATACCTTCCTCATTAAGTTTAATCATTTCTAGCTTTTGATTTAAAGGGAGAGATGTGTGACTCTTCCTTTCACTTGAACACTTAGAGGTCATTATAGTGTTATTAATTGGCCTAATTTCAATATTGTTGTATCTCAGGAAATAGGGAGATCTAAGGAGAGGAAGAGAGATGGGGGAAAGACTGGTCAGTGGAGCAGTCAGAACACATACCCCATTTATTAAGTTTGCCAACTTATATAGTCATGGTTCCTGAGGCCTCCAAATATTTACAATAGTAACAACAAAGATTACTGATTACGGATCACCATAGCAAATATAATAACAATGAAAAACCTTGAAATATTGTAAAAATTACCAAATAAGACACGGAGATACAAAGTGAGTAAATGTGTTGGAAAAATGTTATTAACAGACTTGCTTGAAATGGGGCTACCACATAATATCTTCAAAGCACAATAAAGTGAACACAATAAAAGAGGTATACCTGTAAATTAACTGATTTTCCAATGCTGAACAAGGCTGGGGTATCTGGAAAAAAATCTTGTTTTTCTGTGGTGCATATTTTTTAATACACCTTTAATTCAATTTGCTAATATTTTATGGAAGATCTTTGCATCTGTGTTTATGAGATATGTTGATTACCAGTTTTCTTTTATTATAATGTCCTTTCCTGGTTTTGATATTAGGATAATACTGGATTCACAGAATGAGATAGGAGGTATTCCCTCTGCTTCTATCTTCTGGGAGAAATAATAGAGAATTAGGTATAGTTCCTTAGTTAAATATTTGGTAAAATTCACTTGTAAAGACAACTAGGGTTGGTGCTCTCTATTTTGCAACCTTATTAATTATTGATTCAATTTATTTGATAGATATAGATGTATTCAGATAGTTTCTTCTTGCATAAGTTTTGGCAGATTATATCTTTCAAGAAGTTTTTCCATTTTGACTAGGTCATCAAATTTGTGGGCATAGAGTTGTTTAAGATATTCTACTATTATCCTATCCATAGGATCTGTAATGATGTATCATCTCTCATTTCTATTATTAGTCATTTGAGTCTTTTTTTCTTAGTCTTTCTAGAGGTTTATTGACTTTGATAATATTTTCAAAGAACCAGTTTTTTTATATTGATTTCTTTTTTTTTTCAATTTCATTGGTTTCTGCTCTAAATTTTATAATTTATTTTTTTGTTTACTTAATTTGCTGTTTTATTTCTAATTTCCTAAGGTAGAAGCTTAGATTATTGGTTTTAGATCTTTATACTTCTCTAATATATTCATTTTATGATATACATTTTTCTCTAAGCACTGCTTTCACTGTATCACACAAATTTTGGTAAGCTTATTTTCATATTCATTTATTTCAAAAATTTAAAAAAATTCTCCTCAGAGTTCTTCTTTGACATATGTTTTCTTTCTTTCTTTCTTGCTTGCTTGCTTGCTGTATAGTTGCTTTACAATGTTGTGTTACTTTCTGCTGTACAGTAAAGTGAATCAAATATACATATACATAGATCCCCTCATTTTGGATTCCCATCCCATTTAGGTCACCACAGAGCACTGAGTAGAATTCCCTGTGCTATACAGCAGGTTCTCATTAGTTATCTATTTTATAAATAGTATTGTATATGTCAATCCCAATCTCCCAATTCATCCCATCTTACTGTCCATATATTTGTTCTCTCTGTCTGTCTCTATTTCTGCTATACAAACAGATTTATCTGTACCATTTTTCTAAATTCCATATATATGTGTTAATATACTATATATTTCTCTTTCTGACTTACTTCACTCTGTATGACAGTCTCTAGGTCCATCCACATCTCTATAAATGACACAATTTCCTTCCTTTTAATAGATGAGTAATATTCTGTTGTATACATGTACCACATCTTTTTTATCCATTCATCTGGACATTTAGATTGTTTCCATGTCCTGGCTTTTGTAAATAATTCTGCAATGAATATTATGGTGCATGTGTATATATATATATTTAATCTTTATTGGGGTATAATTGCTTTACAGTATTGTGTTAGTTTTTGCTGTACAACAAAGTGAATCAGCTATATATATACATATATCCCCATATCCCCTCCCTCTTGAGCCTCCCTCCCAACCTTCCTATCCCACCCCTTTAGGTCTTCACAAAGCATCAAGCTGAACTCCCTGTGCTCTGTAGTAGCTTCCCAGTAGTGAGGTGGATGGACCTAGAGTCTGTCATACAGAGTGAAGTAAATCAGAAAGTTAAAAACAAATATCATATGCTAACACATATATATGGAATCTAGACAAATGGTACTGATGAACCTAGTGGCAGGGAAGGAATAGCGATGCAGACATAGAGAATGGACTTAAGGACATTGGGGGGAGGGGAAGCTGGGATGTAGTGAGAGAGTAGCATCAACATATACACACTACCAAGTGCATGTGTATTTTTGAATTATGGTTTTTGCAAGGTATATTCCCAGGAGTGAGATTGCAGGATCATATGATAGCTCTATTTTTAGTTTCTTAAGGAACCTCCATACTGTTCTCCATAGTGGCTGTATCAATTTACATTCCCTCAAATGGTACAAAAGGGTTTCCTTTTCTCTACACACTATCCAGAATTTATTGTTTGTAGATTTTTTTGATGATGGCCATTTTGACCAAGTGTAAGGTGATTGTAGTTTTGATTTGCATTTCTCTAACAGTTAGTAATGTTGAGTATCTTTTCATGTGTTTGTTGGGCATCTGTATGTCTTCTTTGGAGAAATGTCTATTAGGTCTGCCACTCTTTACAATTTTTTTTTTTTTTTTTTTGAGCTGTATGAGCTGTTTGTATATTTTGGAGATTAATCCCTTGGCATTTGCTTCATTTGAAAATATTTTCTCCCATTCTGAAGATTGTCTTTTTGTCTTGTTTATTGTTTCTTTTGTTGTGCAAAAGCTTTTAAGTTCAATTAGTTCCCATTTCTTCATTTTTATTTTTATTTTCATTGCTCTAGGAGATGGGTCAAAGAAGATCTTGATGAGATTTATGTAAATAATGCTTTTTCTATGTTTTCCTCTAAGAGTTTTATAGTATTAGGTCTTACATTTAGGTCTTTAATCCATTTTGAGTTTTCGTGTGTGTGTATGTGTATGGTATTCAGGAGAGTTCTCATTTCACTCTTTTACATGTAGCTGTCCAATTTTCCCAGCACCACTTACTGAAGAGACTGTATTTTCTCCATTGTGTATTTTTACCTCCTTTGTCATAGATTAGGTGGCCATAGGTGTGTGGGTTTATCTCTGGGCTTTCTATGCTGTTCTGTTGATCTATATTTCTGTTTTTGTGCCAGCACCATACTGTCTTGATGACTGTAGCTTTGTATTATAGTCTAAAGTTAGGGCGTCTGACTTCTCCAGCTCCGTTTTTCTTTCTCAATGTTGCTTTGGGTATTTGGAGTCCTTACATTTTTTTTTCTTCTTTTGTGAAAAATGACATTGTTAATTTGATAGGGATTACATTGAATCCATAAATTGCTTTGGATAGTATAGTCATTTTCACAATATTGATTCTTCCAATCCAGGAACATGGTATATCTCTCCATCTGTTTCTGTCATCTTTGATTTCTTTCATCAGTATCTTATAGTTTTCTGCATAAAAGATTTTGCCTCCTTAGGTAGGTTTATTCCTAGGTATTTTATTCTTTTTGTTGCAATGGTAAATGTGATTGTTCCTTAATTTCTCTTTGTGATCTTTTGTTGTTAGTGTATAGGAATGCAAGATATTTCTGTATATTAATTTTGTATCCTGCAACTTTACTAAATTTATTGATTAGCTCTATTAGTTTTCTGATATTATCTTTCGGATTTTCTATGCATAGCATCATGTCATCTGCAAAGAGTGACAATTTTACTTCTTCTTTTCCAATTTGGATTCCTTTTATTTATTTTTATTCTCTGATTGCCATGGCTAGGACTTCCAAAATTATGTTGAATAATAGTGGTTAGAGTGGACATCCTTGTCTTGTTCCTATTCTTAGAGGATATGCTTTCATTTTTTCACCACTGAGAATGATGTTTGCTGTGGTTTTGTCATATGCGGTCTTTATTATGTTTTTAAAATTTTTATTTATTTATTTATTGGCTGTGTTGGGTCTTTGTTGCTCCACACAAACTTTCTCTAGTTGTGGTGAGTGGGGACTCCTGTTCATTGTGGTGTGCAGGCTTCTCATCATGGTGGCTTCTCTTGCTGCAGAGCATGGGCACTAGGGACACAGGCTTCAGTAGTTGTAGCACACAAGCTCAATAATTGTGGCCTGTGGGTGGCTCTAGAGCACAGGCTCAGTAGTTGTGGCATATGGGCTTCATTGCTCTACAGTATGTGGAATCTTCCTAGATCAGGGGTTGAGCCTGTGCCCCCTTCATTGGCAGGTGGATTCTTAATGACTGCACCACCAGGGAAGTCCTGGCCTTTATTATGTTGTGGTAACTTCCCTCTATGCCCACTTTCTGGAGAGTTTTTATCAAAACTGAGTGTTGAATTTTGTCAAAAGCTTTTTTCTGCATTTATTGAGATGATCATATTGTTTTATTCTTCAATTTGTTAATATGGTGTATCACATCGATTAATTTACAAATATTGAAAAATCCTTTAATCTCTGGCATATATCCCATTTGATCCTGGTGTATGATACTTTTAATGTGTTCTTGGATTCTGTTTGCTAGTATTTTGTTGAGGATTTTTGCATCTATGTTCATCAGAGATATTGGTATATAATTTTCTTTTTCTGTGATGTCTTTGTCTGGTTTTGGTATCAGAGTGATGGTGGCCTCATAGAATGAGCTAGGGAGTGTTCTTTCCTCTGCAATTTTTTGGAAGAGTTTGAGAAGAATGGATGTTATCTATTCCTAAATGTTTGATAGAATTCACTTGTGAAGTCATTTGGTCATAGACTTTTGTCTGTTGGGAGATTTTTAATCAGAGTTTCAATTTCATTACTTGTAATTGTTCTGTTCATATTTTCTATTTCTTCTTGGTTCATTCTTGGAAGATTGTACCTTTTTAAGAATTTGTCCATTTCTTCCAGGTTGTCAATTCTATTGGCATATAATTACTTGTAGTAGTCTCATGATTTTTTTGTATTTCTGCAGTGTCTGTTGTAATTTCTTATTTTTCATTTCTAATTTTATTGACTTGACTCCTCTCCCTTTTTTTTTTTTTTTTTTTTTTTGAGGTGATGAGTCTGGCTAAAGTTTTAACATTTTGTTTAGCTTCTCAAAGAACCAGCCTTTAGATTCATTGATTTTTGCTATTGTTTCCTTTGTCTTTATTTCGTTTATTTCTGCTCTGATTTTTATGATTTCTGTCCTTCTACTAACCTTGGGTTTTGTTTGTTCTTCTTTCTCTAGTTGCTTTAGGTGTAAGGTTAGGTTGTTTATTTGAGATTTTTCTTGTTTCTTGGGTAGGATTATATTGCTATAGTCTTCCCTCTTGGAATTGCTTTTGCTGCATCCCATAGATTTTGGTTCATCATGTTTTGTTGTCATTTGTTTCTAGGTATTTTTGATTTCCTCTTTATTTTCTTCAGTGATCTCTTGGTTATTTGGTAATATATTGTTTAGCCTCAACATATTTGGTTGTTTGTTTTTTTTTTTTCCAGTTGGATTTTTTTTTCCAGTTGTATTTTCCTGTAATTGATTTGTGAACCAAGATGTGATCTATCCTGGAGAATGTTCCATGTGCACTTCAGAAGAAAGTGTTACCTAGTGTTTTCTGATGGAATGTCCTATAAATATCAATTAAATCTATCTGGTCTATTGTGTCATTTAAAGCTTGTGTTTCCTTATTAATTTTCTGTCTGGAAGATCTGTCCATTGGTGTAAGAGGAGTGTTATAGTCCCTCACTGTTATTGTGTTACTGTTGATTTCCCCTTTTATGATTGGTAACATTTGCCTTATGTATTGAGGGGCTCCTATGTTGGGTGCATAGATATTTACAATTGTTACATCTTCTTCTTGATCCCTTGATCAGTATGTAGTGTCCTTCCTTGTCTCTTGTAATAGTCTTTATTTTAAAGTATATTTTATCTGATATGAGCATTGCTACTCAAGGTTTCTTTTGAATCCCATTTGCATGGAATATCTTTTTCCATCCCCTCACTTTCAGTATGTATGTGTCCGTAGGTCTGAAGTGAGTCTCTTGTAGACAGTGTATATATGGGTCTTGTTTTTGTATCCATTCAGCCAGTCTGTTTCTTTTGATTGGAGCATTTAATCCATTTACGCTTAGGGTAATTATCTATATGTACATTCCTATTACCATTTTCTTAATTGTTTTGGGTTTCTTTTTGTAGGCCTTTTTCTTCTGTTGTGTTTTCCACCTAGAGAAGTTCCCTTAACATTTTTTGTAAAGCTTGTTTGATGGTGCCAAATTCTCTTAGCTTTTGCTTGTTTGTAAAGCTTTTGATTTCCCCATCGAATCTGAATGAGATTCTTGTTAGGTAATCTTGCTTGTAGGTTTTTTCCTTTCATGACTTTTCCTTTTCATGACTTTAAATATGATGCCACTCCCTTCTGTCCTACAGAGTTTCTGCTGAAAAATCAGCTGATAACCTTACGGGGATTCCCTTGTATGTCATTTGTTGCATTTCCCTTGCATCTTTTAATATTTTTTTTTTGCTTTGTATTTAATTTTTGTTAGTTTGATTAATATGTGTTTCAGCATATTTCTCCTTGGGTTTATCCTGTGTGGGAGTCCTTGTGCTTCCTGGACTTGGATGAATATTTCCTTTCCCATGTAATGGAAGTTTTTGATTAATATCTCTTCAAATATTTTCTCAGATCCTTTCTTTTTTTCTTCTTCTTCTGAGGCCTGTGTAATTTGAGTGTTGGTGCATTTAATATTTTCCCAGAGGTCTCTGAGACTGTCCTCGTTTATTTTCATTCTTTTTTCTTTATTCTGTTCCTGGGCAGTTATTTCACCCATTCTATCTTCCAGCTTACTTATTTGTTCTTATATCTCAGTTATTCTGCTATTGATTCCTTCTATTGTATTTATTATTTTAGTTATTGTGTTGTTCATCTCTGTCTTTTTGTCCTTTAGTTCTTTAGGTATTTGTTAAACATTTTTTTGTATCTTCTTGACCCATGCCTCCATTCAATTTCTGAGATTTTGAATCATCTTTACTATCATTGCTTTGAATTCTTTTTCAGGTAGGTTTCCTATTTCCTCTTCATTTATTTGGTCTTGTAGGTTTTTACTTTTCTCCTTTGTTTGTAACATATATTTTTTTTTGGCATCTCTTTTTTTTTTTTTTTAATGGTTGGGTCTGTGTTCCTGTCTTGCTGATGTATTGTCCTGAGGCATCCAGCACTGGAGTTTTTAGGCAGTTGGTTGGAGGCAGGTCTTGATGCCAAGATGAGGACCTCTGACAGAGCTCACACAAATTAATATTCCCAGGGAACTGAAGTTCTCTGTTAGTCCAGCAGCTCGTCCTTGGAGCTCCCACCACAGGAACTCAAGCCTGACCCTTGCCCGAGGAAACAAGACCCCACAAGCTGTGTGGCATGGTCAAAAAAAAAAAAAAAAAAGCATAACAATAACAAAGAATAACAAATAAAATCAAATTAGAAAAATTAAAAATATATTTGTGAAAATAATAAAAATGAAACAACAAAACAAAACAGAACCACAGCAGCAAATAAATAAATAAAAATAAAATAATAAAAATTAAAAAAAATAAAAAATACAATAAAATATAAAGATAAGAATAAAAATAAAAAAATAAATAAATGGAAAATAAAAAATTGCCTGTTGCCTCCACAATCAATGTCCTTGCCCACATGGTGAGCTATAGGCAATCTCCACCTCTCCAGTAGGCCATCCAAACCTCTAGGTAGGTCTGGGCCCACTGTGTCAGCCCTACCTCTGCACATGTTCATCTCACCAGTGTCTGCTCCTTAACGTGGCCAAGAGCACATGTGCCTGTGCAAGCCAGCTGGGGTGCAGGCCTCTACAGACATTCCTGCAGTGGCCAGCACAGCCAGAAGAGGCCTTGGAGGGGTCAGCACTCAGCCTGCCTGGACCCACGTGGCCAGAGGAGGCCCTGTCAGGGGCATCAGTTGGGTTGCCAGTACCCATGCAGCCAGAGAAATCTTTGGCTCATGCAGGGCTCAGGGTGGAGATCTGCACAACTGTTGGAGGCATTGGGGGGTTGATTATCATGCCTGGGGCCCACATGGCCCTCAGAGGCTTTGGTGGCACTGTTGCTTAGGCCCAAGAGCTGTGTGGCCAGAGGGGGCCTTAGGGTGGGGGGCTCAGGTTAGGCACCTATGCAGCCAGAAGAGGTATTGATGGGAGCCAGGCTCAGGCCTAGGACTTGGGTGGCCACTGGGGACCTTGGAGGTGTTGGCTCAGGCTTGGGATCCATGCAGCTGGAAGAGGCCTTGGCAGCAGTAGGGCACAGGCCTTGGACCCACGTGGCCAGAGAGGGCTTTAGGGGGGCTCAGGGCTGGGAAAATAGCAGGATCACCAGGGCCCAAGCAGGCGGGGGAGACCCCTGTTGCATTCCCCTCTGATCCCCCAAAGGCCCCTATCCATCCCTGCTTATCCCCCTATTGTGAGTGGCCCCCCCGAGTGTAGGAACCTCTCTTTTCCTCCAACCCCACCTCAGGGGCACCAGTCCCATCCTGCCTCCACTGTTCTTTCTCCCTCCTTCCTTCCCATGTCTTACCTGGGGGTGCTGGGATTCCTCCCATCCTCTTAGGTGTCCAAGTTCCCCCACTAGTGCCCAATAGGTCCTCTGAGAGAATTGCTCCAATGCATTCTTTTGCTTTTAAATTTTAATTACTTATTTTCCCACTGAAAATCACAACATAATCATTTCTTTCCATAGATACTGCTTTCTTTCCTACAAGACATATGTTTGATAATTTAACTTTTTCCTGTTGTTTTTTTTTTTTCTTCAGATCTTTATTGGAGTATAATTGTTATCCATTAGATCAATAAAGAATAAGAGAAAAAGGTTTTCTTTTCTTCCTTCTCCAGTTCTCTTTCTTTCTTTATATAGATCTAAGTTTCTGACATATATCATTTTATTCTCTTTGAAGAATGTCTTTTAACATTTCTTGCAAGACAGGTGTACTGGCAACAGATTCAATTTTTATTTGTGTGAGAAATTATTTCTTCTTCACCTTTCTAGAATAATGTTGCAGGACACAGGATTTTAGGTTTGTGTGTGTGCATTTTTTCTTTTTTTCCTCTTGACATTTTAAGTATTTTGCTCCACTCTCTTCTTGCTTGCATGTTTTATGGGAAGTAAGATGTAATTCTTTTTTTTTTCTCCTGTATAGGTAAGATGTTTTATTCCTCTGGCTTTTTTCCAGATTTTTTTTAGAGGTTAAGGATCTGGATTTTATTTTATTTTATTTTATTTTATTTTAATTTTTTAACATAAGCCACATTTATTTCATATATTGCCACCAATCTTCATGCAAAACAGTAGTGAGTACTGTGACAATACTCTAAAAGCATAACAAAATTACAAAACCCTAAACCATGTAATCTTTCACATACTTAGATTATTTTCTATTTATATTTATAATTTTTTTTTATGGGTGAGGTTTTTTTTTTGTTGTTGTTTTGGCTTTTTTGAAAGCTCTTTATGGGAATATAATTGCTTTACACTGTTGTGCCTGGATTTTTCTTTATCTTTGATTTTCTGCAGTTTGAATATTCTACGCCTAGGTGTAGTTTTTGGCATGTATTCTCCTTGGTATTCTCTGTACTTTGTGGATCTGTTGAATTAAGGTGAGAGATTAATTCTCCTTCATTATTCTTATTTATTCATTATTAATTATTCTTCTTAATTATTCATTGTTGTTTCAAAAATTCTTCTGTTTTTGTTTTTATTCTCCTTCTTTTATTCCTGTCATGCATGTGATACATTTTTTTTTGTATCTGTACTACAGTTCTTGAATATTCTGTTTCATTTTTTCTCATTCTTTGTACTTTTACTTTTTAGTTTTGTAAGTTTCTATTGCAGTCATATCTGCAACCTCAGAAATTCTTTCTTCAGCTGTGCCCATTCTACTAATTAGCTCAATAGAGGCATTCTTCATTTTTGTTTTTTATCTCTATCATTTATGTTTTACTGTTTCTTTGAATTTTGATCTTTTTTCTTACACTGTTTAACTGTTCTTGCATGTTGTCTACTTTTTACTTTAGCATCCTTAGCAAAATAATTATAGTTGTTTTCAATTCTCAGTCTGATAATTCAACATCTTTGCCACATCTGAGTTTGGTTCTGATGCTTTTTCTGTCTCTTCAAACTGTGTTTTTGGCCTTTTACTATGTTTTTTAAATTTTTTGAAAGCCAGACATGATATACTAAGGTTAAGAAATTATGGTAAATAGTTTTTTGGTGGTACAGTGGTAAGGTATGGGGGGAGGGAAGCAGTTTGTAGTTCTATGATTAGGTGTCAGTCTTTCAGTGAGTGTGTATCTCTGAGCTATGCACTTCACTAGTACTTATCAGTCTCTTCCCCTTCTTAGGTGGGACAGGACAACTAACATGGGCAGAAATTGAGCATTTCTCTTTGCCCATGGGGAAGGGTAGAGAGGACTGGAGTTCCCCCAGGTCAGTTAAATCTCCTAATAGCTTAGGCTTTGGTAAAATAATTTCTCCTCAGGACAGGCTTCGTTTAACAGAACGGAATGCTCTGGTGTATTTCAAAATTATTATTTTTCCCTTCCCCCCTGTAGGAAGCACAAGGGGATTTTTATCTTCTTCTATTTTCACTATGAGAATCTGGTAGATCTTCTGTAGTTAAATTATGGGAAACCCTTTATAACTGCCACCCCAAAGTTTTAAAATTTTAGACACTGATCATCTAAGAATTTGTCAATTGAAGTTTTTTTTTCCTACCCTGGTATTTGCCCCAGGAAAGTTTTCTGCTTGTGAGTTTTTGCTCCAGAAGCTTGTGATACTCTGTATTCCAAGTCTAGAAAACAGAAAGTAGTTTATCAAGAGTATAGTGCAATGTATATTGAAGGTGGTGGTAGAACATAAGTCTGGAAAGGTAGGTCACTTAACTATTTAGCTCAATAAATATTGATAAACACTGCTATATGCCAGGCACAATGCTAAGAACAAAGGATCTATAAATTAATAAGTTATTGTCCTGAAGGCGCTCGCAGTAGAGTGTAAAGGACAATAAAGAATAAAAGTAATTTCAATATAGCAAATATTGATAGAGGCATGGTGTGATATGGGACATTGAGGCTGGGTACTTAATACAATTTAATTTCCTGGAGAAAGTGACATCTGAATTACATCTTGAAGGAGGAATAAAAATTACCTAGAGAAGAAAGGTAGGAATGGCTTTCTGAAAACATAACCATATGACCACAGTACAGAGGTGAGGAATAACATATTGTATGAAAGCAACCACAAATATTTTAATGCCATTAAAGTATGAAATTAGAGGAAGAAAGTGGTAGGAAATGAGAGTGGATAGGTGCGTATGAGTGAAGTAATGACCAATATTTTTTATATGTTTGAATTTTATTCTCTTCATTGCTGGGATTAATTATGTGTTTTAGACAGGGATTGACATTATCAATTTGATATTTTAGAAAGATAACTTCGGCAAGCAATATAGTGAATGGTTTCAGTGATGACGAGACCAGATATAGGAAGAGCTGTTAGGAGGCCATTACAATGGTTCCAGGGAGAGATGTTGAGGCCACAAACTGATACAGTGAACACAGAGAAGAGGAGACAGATATAAGAAAGGGATAGAAAATTAAATTAATAGGATTTGGTAATAGGTTAGATATATAAGGTAAGGAAGAAATGTCAGGAATAATGCTCAGGTTTCTAGCATGTGTGACATGGTGGTACTGTTAGCTGATATAGGGAATACAGGAAGAAAATCTGGGTTAGTGTAAGAAAATATGAGGTAACATATCCAATTCTGAACAGGTTGAGTTGGAGGGTGGAATTTATAAACATTGTAATATGTTTTAAGAAATGAGTATTTTTTAAAAATGATACATCTCTCTTGCTATAAATGCTTCCATTTCAGTCTTGATACTTTTTGAGGGGAATATTTGAGTGCATTTATATTTCTTTCTGTTCCATGTAGAAGGTTGGGACAGATGGTGTGTGTGTGTGTGTGTATGAAAGCATGTTCACATGCTTGGAGAAACAGCATATATAAAGAAGGCCTAAGCTCTGCATTGAGCTGTGAAATGTGTATAGTGGTGTGAAATTGTGAATACAGTTCTGGGCATTCCATAAATATCACACTACTTACTTCAAAAAATAAAATTAAAATTAATTTTGAGGCCCCTACTAATCAATTGGTGTTTCAATCTCAGTCACTGTGTGTTGCATGCATGCATGTATGTGTGCATGTGCATGTGTGTGTGTGTGTTTGAGGACCTTTCCCCCTCTTTAGAATCTCACAAAAATATGGAGGTTATATATGGTTCCTGGAAATCTTGTCTTTGCTGCAATGTTGATGTTATTGACTGAATCTACATGATATCTTGAAGACCTGTTACGTTTCTGTCAAGCTTTGGCATGACATTATTTGCCACATTTGGAAGCTGTCCTGTCTAGATTCCAGCTTCCCTAGATTGCTGTATCACACCCCCACTCACGGGAAGTCATGACATCTTTCTAAAGCATCAGGTTCAGGGCATATGTCCTCTGCTGCTTGTAGAACTCCAAACCATAATCCCTTTCTGGTCTTGGGAACTTTTATTCTCTTTCACTGTTTATGCCTCTCTTTCCTCAAATTTATACATTCTATTGTTGTTTCCAGGCTTTTTTACCTCAGGTTACTTAGGCTTCTGGAAAATAAAAATTTCAGAAAATTGTTTTCTGAAAGCAACTTCTGTGTTTAGCACTGAATTTCAACCCTTCTCTGAGACTAGAAGGACCAAGGAAGGGAAAAATACAGCAAGAATGAAATACATATGTCTTATCCTGGGTTATCTTGAAAGCTGAGCCTTATTCAAAAGCTTTTTCTTTTCTTTTTTAAAGCTCTTTATTGGAATTTAATTGTTTTACACTATTGTGTCAGTTTTTGCTGTACAACAAAGTGAATCAGCTGTATTTATACATATATCCCCATATCCCCTCGCTCCCTATCCCCGCCCTCTAAGTCATCATTCATCATCGAGTTGATCTACATATGTTATGTAGCAGCTTCCCACTAGCTATCTATTTTACATTTGATAGTGTATGTATGTCAATGCTACTCTCTCACTTCGTCCCAGCTTCCCCTTTGACCCCCCCCCCCACCCTGTGTCCTCAAGTCCATTCTCTACATCTGCATCTTTATTCTTACCCTGTCACTGGGTTCATCAGTACCATTTTTTTAAATTACATGTATATGAGTTAGCATAGGGTATTTGTTTTTCTCTTTCTGGCTTACTTCGCTTTGTTTATTTGAGAAGTGATGCTAGACAGTGTAAATGAGGAACCAGAGAGCAAAACAGGGAAGGAGAAAAATCCAATTATGTGGAATCAAGTTGGCTGCTGCTGTGGATAGTTGATATTCAATCTAGATAGCCATTCTGAGGAGATATGTAGAATGCACCTCAGAATGACCACCTAAGGGATATTGTCTTTCTACTGACTCCCTGCCCCAATTTAGTTGAGGATTATGCTATTGGGATGAGGTACTGTCAGCATGAAGTAGGATCAAACCTTAAAAACCACTTTTTGTCATTTTGTGGCTGGAATCAGACCTGAGGGTGAGATGCTGTGACATAGTGCTCAAGCTGTGTCCTATAGAGTCCACCCATTGCATTCTCTGTCTCTCATTCTCTCTATTAAGTTTTTAATGCAGTTACCAACTGCATTCTCTAAAAATGACAATACATTGGGGAGATTAATGGAACATGCTACTACTGTCCCTGCTGTTACAATGGGTCCCAAGTCCATATTGATAATTACTGTCTCACTCCTTCACCTGCAGTCTATTTTCCCTCACTCTCAATCAGTATTTTAGTTGGTATAGATTACTTGTCTGGTGGATTATCCACATTTTCAACCTTAAGAGGTCTGAATCCCTAGTTCACTTGCCCTTGCATGGCTATAGTAACTGTAATTGTCTATTAATCTTCATTATGAGGTGTTGAAACAAAGAGACACCTTAGTAAAATTCCCTGAGTTCTAGAAATTTCTCCCTACCTCAATCATATAAGAGTAACCTTAGCTCTTTGTAGTAATGAGATCAATTTCCACCATTAATGTTAATTTCTTTCTTTGCCTGCTGGTCTACTTCTATGAGAAGTCATAACTGTCCAGGTAGGGGTTGTGGTTTCATGTTCAATGGCACCCTACTCTCTCCTCTTTTTTAGAAGCATTGTTCCCCATTCCAAACCAGGGCTTTGAACCTGGCAGAGCCTAAGAATTTATGAATAGTAAGTCATAGCTCACAAGTGTTGGAGAGAGGAGCCAATCCCATTATTCACTGGACCAATTTATTCCAACTATTGAGGTTAAGAACCATGTATTAGCTATTTGTTCAATGAATATGCTCTATACTAGAGAATTGTGCCGCAAACCTGTACAGTGTAGTTTCCAAATGGAGCATTCATTGAGCATCTACTAGACCTTTTAATTAGGCTGATTGATCTTAGGTGATGTGACATTATGGTAGAACTAGTAGATCTCGGATGGAAGAGGAATTATGTCATTAACCAGCAACAGTGGCTGGCTGGTCTCCTTGAAGGATCATACTATATCAAGACCTCAATATCAGTCTCTGCTGCTGGTAGATTGAGCATTCAGCAGTAGAGGTAGCTTATCAGCCTTGGTTAAAGAAAGCCTTGCCTAGCTCTCAGTGCTGCCATCATAGCCACTTTATTCATGGTTCCATTACAAGAGCACTGGGATAGCCTAGAAGAGAGGTTGGCTGATATCTACAGGGTGAATTATCCTATTCACTTATGTGTTGAAGATATCCTCACCATTGATGTGTGTTACAAGCTTTTTCATGTTTTGCCCATTCCTATGTGTCATTCACATACCTCTATCCTTGCCCCAGTATTTTAATCTTGCTATTTCCAGGCCTCTGACCAGCCAGCCAAGCCATTATCACTGCCCAGAAGTCCATGGATATCCATACTTCCAAGCCATTTCTCCTTCCACATTGTATCAGTTATCCATTGCTACATAATAAATCACCCCAAAATTCAGCTGTTTAAAACAATAAGCATATATTTTGCTCATGAGATTTTGGTCAGCTGGATGGTTCTGTTTTTCTAGACCATGCTTGTTTGATCTTAGCTGGGCTTGTCCATGCATCTGTAGTCAACTAGTGAATCAGTTGGGAGATGGCTTGTCTAGGAGAGTTTTTCTCACATGTATAGTAATTTGTTGCCTATTGGCTAGGATAATTGGTGGCCACATACATCTCATCATCCAGCATACTATCCTGAACTTGTTCATATCATTATATCAGGGTTCTGAGAGAGAGGAGAAGCATAGAATCCTCTTGAGTACTAGGCCCTGAATTGGTACTTAATGCTACATCCAATGGGCCAAACAAATCACAAGGCCAGCCCATTTTCAAGGGATGGAGAAATAGACTCTACCTTTTCATCGGAGGAGTTAAAAAGTCAGAAAGAATAGGGTAAATAATTGTGGTCATTTTTCTAATTAGTTTACTATACACATCAAATTGATAACCAGGTGTACTACATAAAACTTTAACAACTGCGAGGATTTTCACTTATTTCTGTCCTTTAGGAACATCTATATATGTGGCTGATAGATGCAATAACAGGCTACTTTTACAACAGCATATTGAGCCTACCATATGTGAACCAAGCCCTGGAATATTCTCTCTCTCTCTCGTTCTCTCCAGCTTGTCATAGGGTACCCTAGGTGAGGGATAGGCATCAGTACAACAGAGATAAGTGACATAAGGTCTAGGCGTTCTGTTTGTGCAACTTGCTTGAGACTTTGGGACCAGTCTATTGTATGATGGATTGCTATTGACTTGGTGGATCTGATAATAACCAGCTCATGATGGTCAGCTCTAGTGGTAGTCACTGATGTCCCTTAGTCATGTGTTTAGTCACTACTAGTGTCTAGTAGCACATCTAGGTCTTCTTTTCAAACATCAAGTAATAATTTGCTGCAGAAAGCATGGCCTTGTTCCATAACCCTTGGAGTCTGTGTTATAACTCTCTAATTGGGGCCATAGAATCCACATAGCATCCCCATTCACTACAGATACCTCTAACACCATCAAATCTATTAGGTCATATGACCTGAGAACAGGGCAGCTTTCACCTGGATCTTTTTCAGAGCTTCTGTGATACAAGGTCTAAAATTAAGGCCCAATATTGTATACTGCCTTGATATGTGAAACCAGAAATGCCCCTAATGGCTTAAATGCAAATTTCCCCTCTGTATTCTGCCTTGTGAATAAGGTTTCCTAGTCAGACCATCCTCCTTATCAAGGGTGTCAGGCACAATTCCTGCTTACCCCTTGGTAGTAGGTTTCAGTTCTCCTCCAGCCTATAGAATTATTCAAACACATCAATTTCATCTTCTGACAGGAACTAGGCAGCGCCTCACTCTTTTGATCCTATAAAACGTGACTTCTACAGCCCTTTCTTGTTTACTCTATTCCAGATTGCAACACTCAGGTGTTATGTGACATATGGTGTTCTTCTCACCTAGGTTGTGAGTATATATGACTCTTAAACTGCTGTTGATTTTATCTATCCAGTGTTGGTTGTTGTGTGTTTGGCCATTGACATAACTCTAGGGTGTTCTTCACCAATGGGGTGAAAGGCAAGCAATTAAATCACCCTCTCTTACTGCTCAGAGCCCTACTCAAAACTGTGCCGAGGGGACCAAATGTAAGATTTTTGCCAGATGTTGAAAACTCCAACCCAATTATTACCCAGGGACTGGGGAAATAACAACAATGTAAGTCCATAGAATCTTTGGATCCACTGTCAGATGGACTTAGGCCAGAACTCCACATATCATCCTGGCTTCCTTACGCTCCCACCTTATTCAGAGAACAGTGACAGTATTTCAGGTCCTTTGATATCAGTGTCATCTCCAGCTTTTTATCAAATAATTTTTTCCTTGTATCTCTTTTGTCAGATATTAATATTGTTATATTTCTTTTCATTGTAAAGCAATTTGCCTTGTATATTTTTTCTATCATTTTCTTTGCAACTTTTATTTGAGGTTTATCTCTTGTTAAAAAGATGTAGCTGGATTTAGCAATTCCAATCTGAGAGCATCTGCCATTTAATAACTTTGTCGAACTTACATTGCCTATAATTATGACTATATTTAGATATATTACTATATCTTATTTTGTGTCTTCATATTTGCCAGTTTCTAGAGTTTTTTACTATCTTTCTTGATTTTTTGTTGACAGCCTTTGTTAGGTTGACTGAATTTTCTTTGGTCTATTTTTCTTCTATTTTATTCTCATTATTACATTTTTTAATATTTATTTCATTTTATTTATTTAATATTTTTTTGGGTACACCAAGTTCAATCATCTGTTTTTAACACATATCCCCGTATTCCCTCCCTCCTTCGACTTCCCACCATCCTCCCTGTCCCAGACCCCTAAGGCATCATCCATCCTTGAGTTGAACTCCCTTTGTTATATAACAAATTCCCACTGGCTATCTATTTTACAGTTGGTAGTAGATATATGTCTATGCTACTCTCTCACTTCGTCTCAGCTTCCCCTTCACCCCCCACCTCCCAAAGCTCGAGTTCTCCAGTCTATTCTCTGCATCTGCGTCCTTGTTCTTGTCTTGTCACTGAGTTCATCAGTACCATTTTTAGATTCTGTATATATGAGT
The DNA here is from genome assembly GCF_030028045.1 of Hippopotamus amphibius kiboko. Taxonomy (NCBI): domain Eukaryota; kingdom Metazoa; phylum Chordata; class Mammalia; order Artiodactyla; family Hippopotamidae; genus Hippopotamus; species Hippopotamus amphibius. The sequence goes on along the minus strand of NC_080203.1, from coordinate 68,227,377 downwards.
TAGCATACAATATTTGTCTTTCTCTTTCTGACTTACTTCACTCTGTATGACAGACTCTAGGTCCATCCATCTCATTACATAAGGCTCCATCTCATCCCTTTCTATAGCTGAGTAATATTCCATTGTATACATATGCCACATCTTCTTTATCCATTCATTTGTTGATGGACATTTAGGTTGAATCCATGACCTGGCTATTGTAAATAGTGCTGCAATAAATATTATGGTACATGTTTCTTTTCAGATTATGATTTCCTCTGGGTATATGCCCAGAAGTGGGATTACTGGATTATATGGCAGTTCTCTTAGTTTTTTAAGGAACCTCCAAATTGTTTTCCATAGTAGCTGCACCAACTTACATTCCCACCAACAGTGCAGGAGAGTTCCCTTTTCTCCACACCCTCTCCAACATTTGTTGTCTCCAGATTTTGTGATGATGGCCATTCTGATCAGTGTGAGGTGATACCTCATTGTGGCTTTGACTTGCATTTCTCTGATGATTAGTGATGTTGAGCATCTTTTCATATGTTTGTTAGCCATCTGTTGGTCTTCTTTGGAGAAATGTCTATTTAGGTCTTCTGCCCATTTGTGGATTGGGTGATTTGCTTTTTTGGTATTAAGCTGCATGAGCTGCTTGTATATTGTGGAGGTTAATCCTTTGTCCGTTGTTTCATAGGCAATTATTTTTTCCCATTCTGAGGGTTGCCTTCTAGTCTTGTTTATGGTTTCTTTCACTGTGCAAAAGCTTTTAAGTTTCATGAGGTCCCATGTGTTTATTCTTGATTTTATTTCCATGATTCTAGGAGGTGGGTCCAAAAGGATCTTGCTTTGATGGATGTCATAGAGGGTTCTGCCTATGTTTTCCTCTAGGAGTTTTATAGTGTCTGGCCTTACATGTAGGTCTTTAATCCATTTGGAGTTTATTTTTGTGAATGGTGTTAGGAAGTGTTCTAATTTCATTCTTTTCCATGTAGCTGTCCAATTTTCCCAGCACCACTTATTGAAGAGGCTGTCTTTTATCCATTGTATATTCGCGCCTCCTTTATCAAAGATAAGGTGCCCATATGTGTTTGGGCTTACTTCTGAGTTCTCTATTCTATTCCATTGATCTTCCTTTCTGTTTTTGTGCCAGTACCATACTGTCTTGATCACTATGGCCTTGTAGTATAGTTTGAAGTCAGGAAGCCTGATTCCACCAACTCCATTTTTCCTTCTCAAGATTGCTTTGGCTATTCGGGGTCTTTTGCGTTTCCATACAAATTGTAAGATTTCTTGTTCTAGTTCTGTGAAAAATGCCATTGGTAATTTGACCAGGATTGCATTGAATCTGTAAATTGCTTTGGGTAGTACAGTCATTTTCACGATGTTGATTTTTCCAAACCAGGAACATGATATGTCCCTCCATCTGTTTGTGTTGTCTTTGATTTCTTTCATCAATGTCTTAAAGTTTTCTGCATACAGATCTTTTGCCTCCTTAGGTAGGTTTATTCCTAGGTATTTTATTCTTTTTGTTGCAATGGTGAATGGGAGAGATTCCTTAATTTTTCCTTCTGCTCTTCTGTTGTTAGTGTATAGGAATGCAAGAGATTTCTGTGCATTAATTTTGGAACCTGCTACTTGACTAAACTCATCAATGAGTGCTAGCAGTTTTCTGGTAGAGTCTTTAGGGTTTTCTATATATAATATCATGTCATGTGCAAAGAGTGACAATTTTACCTCTTCTTTTCCAATTTAAATTTATTTTTCTTCTCTGATTGCTGTGGCTAAAATTTCCAAAACTATGTTGAATAATAATGGTGAGAGTGGACACCCTTGTCTTGTTCCTGTTCTTAGAGGGAATTGTTTCAGTCTTTCTCCATTTACAACGATGTTGGCTTTTGGTTTCTCATATATGACTTTTATTATGGTGAGGTAATTTCCTTCTATGCCCATTTTCTGGAGAGCTTTTATCATAAATGGATGTTGAAATTTGTCAAAGGCTTTTTCTGCATCTATTGAGATTATCATATGGTTTTTAACCTTCAATTTGTGAATATGATGCATCACATTGGTTGATTTGTGTATATTGAGGAATCCTTGCATCCCAAGGATAAACTCCACTTGATCATGGTGTATAATTATTTTAATGTGCTGTTGTATTCTGTAAGCTAGTATTTTATTGAGAATTTTTGCATCTATATTTATCAGTGATATTGGTCTGTAGTTTTCTTTTTTTGTGACATCTTTGCTTGGTTTTGGTATCAGGGTGATGGTGGCCTCGTGGAATGAGTTTGGGAGTGTTCCTCCTTCTGCAATATTTTGGAAGATTTTGAGAAGAATAGGTGTTAACTCTTCCCTAATGTTTTATAGAATTCTCCTGTGAATCCTTCTGGCCCTGGGCTTCTGTTTGTTGGGAGATTTTTAACCACTGCCTCAATTTCCATACTTGTGATTGGTCTCTTCATAGTTTCTATTTCTTCCTCGTTCAGTCTTGGAAGATTATATTTTTCTAAGAATTTATCCATTTCTTCCAGGTTATCCAATTGATTGGCATATAGTTGCTTGTAGTAATCTCTCATGATCTTTTGTTTTTCTGTGATGTCTGTTGTTACTTCTCCTTTTTCATTTCTAATTCTGTTGATTTGCATCTTCTCCCTTTTTTCCTTGATGAGTCTGGCTAATGGTTTATCAATTTTGTTAATCTTCTCAAAGAACCAGCTTTTAGTTTTATTAATTGTTGCTATTGCTTCCTTCCTTTCTTTTTCATTTATTTCTGCTCTGATCTTTATGATTTCTTTCCTTCTGCTCACCTTGGGGTTTCTTTGTTCTTCTTTTTCTTATTGTTTTATGTGAAAGTTTACGATGTTTATTCAATATTTTTCTTGTTTATTATGGTAGGACTGTATTGCTATAAATTTCCCTCTTAGAACTGCTTTTGCTGCATCCCATAGGTTTTAGTTTGCGTTTTCATTGCAATTGGTTTCTAGATATTTTTTGATTTCCTCTTTGATTTCTTTAAAGATTTCTTGGTTGTTTAATAGTGAATTGTTTAGCCTCCATGTGTTTGTATTTTTTGCTGACTTTCTCCTGTAATTGATAGCTAGTCTCATGGTGCTGTGGTCTAAGAAGATGCTTGATATGATTTCAATTTTCTTGAATTTGCTGAGGTTTGATTTGTGACCCAAGATGTGATCTATTCTGGAAAATGTTCCATGTGCACTTGAGGAGAAAGTGTATTCTGTCATTTTTGGATGGAATGTCCTATAAATATCAATGAAGTTGAAATGGTGTAAGGTGTCATTTAAAGCTTGTGTGTCTTTATTTATTTTCTGTTTGGATGATATCCCCACTGATGTAAGTGGGATGTTCGTCTCCCACTATTATTTTGTTACTGTCAACTTCCCCTTTTATGCCTGTTAGCATTTGCCTTATGTATTGAGGTGCTCCTATGTTGGGGGCATAGATATTTACCATTGTGATATGTTCTTCTTGGATGGATCCCTTGATCTTTGTGTAGTGTCCTTCCTTGTCTCTTTTAATAGTCTTTACTTTGAAGTCTGATTTGTCTGATATGAGTATTGCTACTCCAGCTTTCTTTTGACTTCCATTTGCATGGGATATCTTTTTCCATCCCTTTACTTTCAGTCTGCATGTATCCCTTGGTCTGAAGTGGGTTTCTTGTTGGCAGCACATAGAAGAGTCTTGTTTTTGTGTCCATTCAGCCAGTCTGTGTCTTTTGCTTTGAGCATCTACTTCATTTACTTTGAAGGTGATTGTTGACATGTGTGTTCCAATTACCATTTTCTGAATTGTTTTCGGTTTGTATTTGTAGGTGTTTTCCTTCTGTTGTGTTTCCTACTTAGAGAAGTTCCTTTAGCACTTGTTGTAAGGCTGGTTTGGTGGTGCTGAATTCTCTTAACTTTTGCTTGTCTGGAAAGCTTTTGATTTCTCCCTCAAATCTGAATGAGATTCTTGCAGGGTAGAGTATTCTTGGCTGTAGGTTTCTCTCTTTCAGGACTTTCAGTATATCCTGCCATTCCCTTCTGGCCTGCAGAGTTTCTGTAGAAAGGTCAGCTGTTATCCTTATGGGTTTTCCCTTATATGTTGTTTGTTGCTTTTTTCTTGCTGCTTTTAATATTTTTTCTTTGTGTTTAATTGTCATTAGTTTGATTAATATGTGCCTTGGAGTATTTCTTTTTGTGTTTATTCTGAATGGGACTCTCTGTGCTTCTTGGACTTGGTTAATTATTTCCTTTCCCATGTTGGGGAAGTTTTCCACTATAACCTCTTCAAATATTTTCTCAGACCCTTTCTTGTTTTCTTCTTCTTCTGGGATGCCTATAATTTGAATGTTGGCATGCTTAATGTTATCACTGAGGTCTCTGAGACTGTCTTCTATTCTTTTTATTCTTTTTTTCTTTTTCCTGCTCTGTGGCATTTATTTCCCCCATTCTATCTTCCAACTCACTTTTTCATTCTTCTACCTCAGTCATTCTGCTGGTTATAGCATCTAGAGTATTTTTAATTTCAGTTATTTTGTTATCCATTGCTGTTTGTTTTTCTCAGTTCTTATGAAATGTTTCTTGTACTTTATGTATTTTGTTGTTGAAATTTTGTTTCATTTTTACTATCATTACTCTGTTTTCTTTTTCAGGCATTTTTCCTATTTCCTCTTCATTTATTTGGTCTTGTGGGTTTTTTTCCTGCTTCTTTGCCTGCATGATGTTTCCTTGTTTCCGCATGGTAGTCCAAACTTTTGGGGTTACTTGTCCCGGTGATAGAGGTGTTTATAGAAGACTGTCCAAGCCTCAGACTAATGTTCAAGTGTTGGGTGAAACAAATATTAAGTCTGGGTAACACATACATGTATAAGACACACAATTACTGAATCCTTTAGGACATAAGGCTCTGGAAAGTCCTGACAGAAGAACCCCAGTATGCTATCAGATATTCAAAGAGAAACCCAAAGAAATTGACAACCAAAGCAGAAACAAAAGCAAAAACAAACAAACAAACAAATAACACCTTACATATACAAACAGTAATCCAGGGAGATTTTGTAAGTTAGGATCAAATATAAAAAAAGCTAGGGTACCACCAGACAGAATGGAGATTCTCAGAATGAAATTAGACAATTGTTGTAAGAAATATGATAAAGACAAAAACCTAATATTAAATCCCAAGGCAGTGTGTCATCTGGAGATTCGAGCAAGGAGTCTGAGCAGATCAATAGTGTTGCTTATAAGTATGTTAAGATAAAATAAACTAAAAATGGATGGTAGATAGGGGAACAGAAGAGCATAGTGTGATTGGAAATATGCAAATAAAAAGAAAGGAATAGAAATGTATAAAAGATAGGGATGAAAGGAAGGTATGAGAGATATTGTCCATACTACCAAAAACTTAGCTAGAAATAGAAGTATAGAAAAAGGCAAAAAAAAAAATAGAATAAAAATACAATTAAAAATATGTTATAAAACTTGTACATCCTTTAGGACTAAGATCATAATTAAAAAAGGAAAAAAAGAGAAGGAAAAAAGAAAAATCCACAACTGATCCCAGAATGGACCAGTTCAATATATTTGATACTAATATTTCTGTTTCCTTAGAGACTCAGCTGTAACTGTCCTTCTATTCGCCTTGGGTTTTTTTGTGTTATTCTGTGACCAGCAGAGCTTCCTTTATTGTTCATCTGTAACCGTCGGTGTGTGGGGAGGGAGAGGGTACAATAGTGGCTCCTTCCCCTGGGAGTGAGTGAGCAGTGGCACACTGTTGTTTCAGTCGGGCTTGGAGGTGCCTGTTGCAGAGGGACGCTTGTGGCTCAGGTGTAAACAGAGTCTCAGAGTTGGGCCTCTCTTGGGGATTTTTTTTTCTTGGCAGCCTCCCTGCTGCCAGAGTTCCAAGGGGTTTTACTCCAGCCTCGCCCGAGGGCCTGAGGATCCCAATTATCCCTGAGCGACTTAGGTGGCTCCACTGCCTGTTGCAGGTGCTGAAAGAGAGAGCGAGGCTATGTCCGTGGCTCCTCCCCCTTCTCATGAGACTGCAGCATCCTGTTGCCATCATGGCCAGGCAGCTCTCAGGGGCAGGCAATCCTCTCCGCGGACCTCTTCCCTCCTGTCCTCTTGGTTGGTCAACTTTCTGGCAACAATTTTTCTCACCCTGAACCAGCTCTCCAGTTCCCAAGCTCCAGCTCCCGGACCCACTGTTCAGCTGTGAATCAATGTCTCAGTCCGGGAACACTGAGCTGTGGTGTGGACCCACCGTATTTTTCTCACTCCCTCTCACCTGCCACAGCTCTGCACCCTCTTTGAGCCATCATAGATGCCTCCCTACCAGTTATGTCGGGATCCTTGTGGTCCTTTCTGGTGTCCGAGGCCGTCTGCTGGTGTTCAGTTGGTTCTCTATGGGAATCATTGGGTCTTTTGGTGCATTCCCAATGCATCTGTGGTGAGGGATGCATTCCACATCCCTCTACTTCACCACCATCTTTTTCTCCTCCTCATTATTACTTTTTAACTGAGCTCTGAAGAACATCCATATTCTGTTTATGTTTTATATCTTTGGCATATCTAATTGCTTTTCTGGTCACTTTCAGGGATCAACAGTCTAATTTTAGGTTTGACACACATCAATCTAGTCTATTATTATATTTTTAATCTCTCCTTATTTCTTCCTATAGTTGAGTCTGACTCATGATTGGAAGCCTGCAGTGAGAAGTGGTGGTAGAGAGGTTATATGTGGATGGCTTCTTTCCTATTTCTTTAAGTTTCTTTTTATGCCTTTCATCTTTTCCTGTTTGGCTGCCTCTAGCTCATGCAAGAGGGTTGGGATTTGAAGCAGAGGTGAGGGGGAGAAAATGTATCTTACTGGACTGCTCCATTGTAATTTGGCACCGAATTCCCTCATAATATGTCATATGCTGCAATTCAAATGTTTTCTCCAAGGTTATTTCCCTTTGTGAATTCTTGGGAAAGCCCATTTGGTTTAAGGATATTCCACTGCCTGTCTATTACCATCTCTGGGATATGCCCCTATAGCTGACAACTTATCAATTTCCTCTCCTTTTTTATTTCTGGCAGTAATGGATGCTCCATCCTATTTTCTTAGAAAAGAGTAATTTCTCCAGGCAGAAATAGCTCTTGGTATAACAAAAGGACTCTGAAAAATTACAGGCAAGGATTTTCTGATACTGACCTCTTTAAGAAGGTGGATGCTGTCAATAAAAATGTGTAGTGATTCTGAGTGCATGTGCGTGTGTGTGCATGTGTGTGTGTAAGAGCATGCATCAAAGCTGGGGAGGCACTTCAAACTACACATAACCTCAGGAATACCTAATATGTCCAACTGCACTCCCTTATGTGCAAATCACTGCTGTGCTGAGCCACACATTTTGATGGGATGTGTCATATTCTTAACTGATTGGGTGCAGAAAAAAAGATTTCAGTCTATATGTGGTACACTTAAGCATCTCCTATTCAAAGAAATGAAGAGATTGAAAGTTCTCACTTCTTACTTGTGTGTTTGCTCTTTTTTTTTTTTTTTTTTTGATGTCTTCTCTTCCTTTTTATTCTTTTTCTTCCCTCACATGCATCTGGGATAGTAATAGTAAGAGTAAGAGTAAGAGTAAGAGTAAGAGTAAGAGTAAGAGTAAGAATTAGTAGATAGTAATTAGAACTGTATGCCAGTCTTGGACCTGCTTTCTCTCAGATTCATTCCTTGACATTTGCCTTCTTTGCTCTGTTTGCAGAGGGGCAGACTCCTCTAGACTGTGTTTCTCAGACATCTATGTCAGCTGGCTTCCTGGTGGACTCATATAATTCTAGGTACTGATGGGAATTTGGAGAGAGAGAATAGAAAGGCCAGAGCATTTCTCTCTTATTTTCCTTGGGGAGGTCTCTGGAAGCAACTGTTCATGACTCTATGTCTCACTGAACATGACTCCTAATGTTTTATTTTCTGTCAGTTTATTCTGGACAGTGTGATAAGTTTCTCTCTCCTCTCTTTGTCTCCTCAGCCTAGGCATAGTAGCAGCTTCTTGTTGCTAATCTTTCTAATCTGTCAACTTTATGTTTTCATTATTGTGTCTCTATTTCAGGTTACTGTCATCTCCCAATGGGTCTCAATGTCTTTATTCATGCCATTCATTTAAGATGCAGTCACACTTAATTTTTTTTTTTTTCATTCCTGGTACTTGCCATGATCTTTCTCTGGTCATTTATGTCTCTATTTTGCTTTGCCAGTGAAACATCATTTTTTTAAGATTATTTCAAATTTTTCTTCCTTTGAGTCTCAGTTCAGATTTTTTCCAGGACATTTTCTCTGTCTTCTTTCAGTCTGGGTTAAGAACCTTGATTCTGTGCTCCCATGTGTTGTGTATTCCCCCAGTGTCTAATTGTACTACATCAAGATTGGATTTTTTTAAGAACTTTTATTGAGATACAGTTAACAGGCAATAAATTGCATATATTTCAAGGGTAAAATTTGGTATTGAAATCTCCCAATTCATTACCCCCCAACCCTCCCCATTTTCCCCACTTGGTGTCCATATGCTTGTTCTCTACATCTGTCTCTATTTCTGCCTTGCAAACTGGTTGATTTGTACCATTTTTCTATATTCCGCATATATGTGTTAATATACAATATTTGTTTTTCTCTTTCTGACTCACTTCACTCTGTATGACAGTCTCTAGGTCCATTCATGTTTCTATAAATGTCCCAGTTACATTGCTTTTTACAGCTGAGTAATATGACCACATGACACAGCAATCCAACTGCTGGGCATACCCAGAGAACACCATAATTCAAAAAGACACATGCACTCCAATGTTTATTGCAGCACTATTTACAATAGCCAGGACATGGAAGCAACCTAAATGTCCATTAACAGATGAATGGAAAAAAGAAAAAAATGTGGTACATATATATAATGGAAGATTGGATTTTTAATTTGTATCTCCCATTAATCTGTACCACAAAGGCCAAATCTATATTGGAAGTATTTAGCATCATATGCCTAGTACCTAGCAGGAAATACAAGATAGACTCTTTATAGATACTTGTTGGTTGTATACTTATTGTTGAATGAGCCTCACTTATTATATTCTAATGACCTTACTTGTTTATGTACCTTTTTCTCCCACTAAATCATCCACTCCTTAATTGCAGGGAATCAGTGTTACCCCTTATGTCTACAGAATCTAGTTCTATACCCACATAGCATAATAGATGCACAGAATACACAAATGATTTTGAACACTAAACCTTATTTGTGAAGAGGAGTAAAAAGAAGTTCATAAAGGTTAAGTAAACTGTTCAAGGTCATAGAACTAGCACCTAATGGTGGGACTAGAATACAGGTCTCCTAATTCATAGTTTATTGCTCTTTTATATTTACCAAGTCCTCTGAGTTCAGTCATTTATCTTATACTATGACTTTAAGTTAATAATTTTCTTATTTACAGATTTACATTATGTAAGTCTTAATAACAATGAGCTATAGAATTTAATATTTGTCTTGTATATTTTTAAAGGCAGGAAATACCTATCAATTTCATGCACAGACAATTACCCAAAATAAATAAAAACATGCATCCACTCAAAACTTGTTCAATAATATCCATAGCAGGCTTTTTCACAATAGCTAAACCTAGTAACAACCCAAATGTCCATCCACATAAGAATGGATAAACAAATTGTGGTATATTTGTACAATGGAACAACACTTGGCAATAAAAAGGACTGAATTCCTGATACATGTAACAACATGGATAATTACCATAGATACTATGCTGATTGAAAAAAGCCAGACACAAGAGAGTACACATTATATGATTCAATTCATATGTAGTTCAAGAATAGGCAAAAATTAATCTATACTGAAAAAAACTCAGAATAGTGGTTGTCTGTATGTTAAGGTGGGGATAACCTGAAAAGGAGTGTGAGACAAAGGTTCAATATTTCTTTGGGTGGTTTATATAAATTTATATAAAGGCATATATAAATTACCAAAACATCAAGTTAAACATTTAAGTACTGTGCATTTTATTAAATATAAATTATACATCAATAAAAAGAGAAAAGAATGGAGAGGTGCATTTCTTTCCATGGAATAACCTTCCATAGATCCTAAAATCACATTATATGCCTCTTATATAAAAGGCTAGATCTAGATAATGAGGGACACCAATATTGAATATTCCACACCTAATATGATTAGTCCAGAACTTGGTCTAATGGAAACCTAGAAAATAATTACTGAGAGTAGTGGTTAGTGTCAAATTTGCAGTCTCTGATATAAAAATAAAGAAAATAGCTAAATGTTATGTACAGGTAAATGAAATTGCAAATGGACAAGTTTACAAGCAAATTAAATTTTACGTTGTCAGAATTTTAATTTATGCCTCATTTAAAAAAATTAGATTTATTTTCAAGAAGACTGCTTGTTATATCAAAAGCATGTGCACTGGTGAGTTTGTGTCTCCAAATTATTCCTTTTGTTGAAAAATGGGTCATTGATTTATCATTAGCTGTTAGGTTAGATGGTGTTTAGGCAACTAAAAAAAAATGGGTCATTCATTTATCTAATAGCCTAGGGCTCCCATATTTTAATTACCTGTGTTCTCTGTGAATAGTCACCTATGGTACCACTTCCACATCCTGTTTTGTGAAATAATTGTTTACTTATTTTGGCCTTCCTTCCTTTCTTTCTCCCTCCCTCCCTTTTCTATGTGTGTGTATGTGTATATAGTTTTTGCTTTCTGTCAGGAAAGCAAGGATGATTATTATTAAAAACAAGAATTTACTGGGAAAACATTTTTCCACTTTTACTATGTAATTTTGCAGTATTCTTAGCACACAGAAAACAAAAAAGAAATTTTTCCTTGGTATCACAAATATTTATATTTGCCATAATTCTCAAAGTGTACATCACTTTAAAATAGATTCATCACCATCCTCCATGAATTTTTTAATTGAGTACCTATTGCAAGCATTGTTATATAAACATATACCTTTATATAAGCAATGTCTATAAAGCAATGCCTTTACCCCGAGAAAATGGTGATCTATTCTGGTCTATTTAATTTCAGAGGCTGAAAATGTAAAATATTTACAAGAAAGAGATAATACTAATAAAGGATTTTATAATAATACAGGACAAATACAAAGAAGTCATTCAAAAATGCAACAGTAGTCAGAGAAAATTCACCATCTTTGTCAACATGCCACAGGATTCATATATGTATTATTCATAGTAACTATTAACTATATAGACAGTGAGACATGGATGCTTAACATTCAAAACTCAGGGAAAGAAATCACATGGAAATTGCATAAAGCTTTTTCCTTTTTTTTTAGATTGGTTCTATTCTTTCTCTGAAACTAATAACACATTTGTTGATGAAAATAATCAATAAGCAATATACAATAGAAATAGGAAAGAGTTTTATTGAGTCAAAGTGAGGACTATAGCCCAGAAGACAGCTTCTCAGATAACTCTGGGGAACGGCTCAGGGGCAGCATAGTTTTCAGTACAATTTTATATCTTTTCAGAACGAAAAAACATTAAACATTTCAGAGATACATTTCTTCAAAGTTTCAAGAAAACAGATCGGCATGTACACAATGAGTCACTATGGCTTTGGCACTTGGGAAGGGAGTCTTATCATCAAAGGAGTATAGCATTAGTGTCCAGGAAGGGAGGCATTTAATCTTTATTTTTAACATGGACATTCTTTACTTCTTGTCAATGTTCCCTTTCTTTAATAATTAAAGCAGGTGTACAATGTATGTTTGATAGGCCACAAACAGGCTGTTTTAGTTAGCATAAAATCCAAGTTTACTTATGTATAAGACAAAATGACTTCCCTATACCTCAATATGTGAAAATTTCTTTCATCACATTCCACTTTTAATTTCATTTTCCCCCAACTTCTACAGACAAAATAGATATGCAAGTATTAAATTTTGATGCTATTCCATTTGGTAATCTGCGTAAAAAGACATGCTTTAAATAGTTTGACAAAGGAAAACAACAGAAAAGAAGACACCAGGCTTAAAATCATGCCTAATTTGAGAATAATAAAAATGAAAAGGGCACAATGATACAAAAGGGTATGTAACTATTCTGCAGGTCAGCCTCTCTGGTGAAATCTCACTGAGTTTATTATCAACCAATACCTGTTTTTCATGGTGAAACCTGAGAAAATTGATTAACAAGTAAAATAGGCATAATTTACATGGGGTAGAAGTTGGAGTAGAAGGTCTTTGTCCTTTTTTAGAAGTTCTATTGAAAGATATCACATGGAAGATAGGAATTATGGTAAAAAAAAATAGTACATCTATCTTACTCTTAAGTACTAGGCCACTTATTCAGAATAAAGAAAAGGCTCTTCTCCTGGAATTTTCAGGAGGAGCTGATTTAATTTTGTCAACCCCTTCACCTCTCTCTGTGGAAACAAGGAGCTCTACATCTAGAGTTTTCCCCAAAAGGTAGCTTGAATTTGGCATCCTAGTTAGGATTATTGTATGCCGTGGCCTTGATACTCTCTGGAGATTTAGGAATTCCTCTTGAATAGTTTTCCATATTCATTCTGAATTGGAGTTATCTTTAGGAAGAAAATAGATTGCTAAGTGGCCAGAATCCAGTTCCCAGTGATTTTCTTCCCTGGAGAGTTAGAACTGGGGATAAAATTCTTTTCCATGTCAATCAATGAATTTGTCCCAGTTTCCTCCCTTTGCTGGCTCAGCTCTAATTTCAGTCCAGGGCATAACAGCCCAGTATTTCTCTTCTGGGACTCAAGGGAGCTGCTGGAATTTTCACTGATCCATTAAATGCTACCCAGCAGGACTAAAGGTCAGGGGCAGCAAACCACATTTGTGAGCAACTACAGCTGGGGAGGAGATTAAGTACTTTAGTAAGCACAGCTGGCAGAGCTGGTGATGGCCCATGGACTAGGGCTCCTGTTACCTCTGCTACTGGGGCAGCTCTGCTCCCAGCTTCTGGGAACGTCTGGGGATAGCATGCTGCACCACTTGGACCTGAGGGCAGAAAATGGCAGCTGGGGACCCAAAGGAACACAGGATAATGCCTCAATGGTGTCTGCTCACACACTCCTCTTCTCCCTGGATTACCAGCATGTGCAGATTCCTTTTGAGATCACACTCTGGCTTATGTTAGCCTCTCTGGCAAAGATAGGTAAGTGAGGAATTTTCCAAGGCTCTCCCAGGGAGTTGCCTAATGGGGGAGGAGACTTTCCAGGCTTTTCCAGATGTTAAAAAAGGCACCCTTTTCTTATTAGACCAGAGAAAGGCAAAGTGGAATATATGCCTCCTGTACTCTGCCAAAAGGATCTTTATCTTTATAGCTCAAACCCTCTTCAGTGATTATGTTTAAAAGTTGGTGATCTCCCAGCAGAAGGAGGTGCACACAGGCCCAGCACAGGAACTTAGACTAATAAAGTTCCCAGTTGTTCAAGGATTGAGTGGATGAGACATAACTTTAAAAGGGAGAACAGAAATATCTTAGTAGAATGATTCTAACTGATTTGAATCTTTAAGAAACCTTTTTTCCTCACAGGATGCTTGTTATAGTTGCCAGGTAGTGAGAAAATAGGGCAAGTCCATTTCCTATTTTTTAAAAAGATAGGCATTTTTGTCACCCCTCAGAATTTAAGGGGAAACACAAACTAAGACTAAATCCACGAAGAAAAGAAGAGCTGTTATGTTTTAACTATTTCACCTTTATGAACACCCTGAATTGCTAGTGTTATGATTTTCCTAAGGAGATTTATTCTGTTATTCCTTTTATATTCTTTAATAATTTATTGGACCTTTGTGTTGGTGGTGTTAAAATTATGAGAGTCCTTTAACAGTTCAAAGTATTTATGATGGAGTTATCATTTTTTGTAGGTTCAGAATCAAAAACAATGCCAGGAAAACATGAAAGGCTCTCTAATTTTGTTATTTTAAAATGAATTTATTCTAAAATAAATGTTCAGCATTTCAAAGTCTCATTTAAGTAACTTTATAGATACCAAAGCTTTACCATTCATGAAATGTAGTATTTAATGATGACACAGAAAATCCATAGATTCATAGCATGATAGATTATCAGAGCTGGAAAAACCCTTAGAAACCATTCTCATCCAACTCCTTTATTTTATAGACAGGAAATCTGAGGCCAAGGGAGAGAAGATGCTTTGTGAAGTTCAACAAACCAAAACTATAATTCTAGTCTCATGCCTCCTTGGGTGATAATAATTAGCACTTGTGGATTCTTTTAAATCATTAGGGTTGGACAGGGAAGGTGGGAAGCAGTTGCAGGAGGGACAGGTTATAGGGATATATGTATAAATACAGCTGATTCACTTTGTTGTACAGCAAAAATTGGCCCAACAGTGTAAAGCAATTATATTCCAATAAAGAGCTAAAAAATAATTAAGGTTATTAGGGTTACAGTTCTTTTAAATTATTTTTGCAGTACTAGATATGTTGATTGTAATAAATAGTCTAATTCAATGTTAATTTCAGGATTATAGGGCAAAGGGACTTCCCAGTAGGTCTTCCATCCCCATTAGTTTAAGTAGGACTTTATTGAGCCAACAGTGACAGATGATATTTTTGCCGTGACCTTGTAAGAGAATGTAAATTAAAAACAAACAAACAAAAAACTTCCTTGTTAGCATTCATTCCACAAATATTTTTGAGCACATTTTACATGTGGAACATTATATTGGGCCCATGGACTACAGAGATGAATAAGATCCCATCCTTCCCATGGGGAATTTTCAAATTATTTCAATGCCTAGAGGAAATAAGTGGTTCTGTAGCAAATGAAGAGAGACCCAGCATAGTTTAGTGGAAAGATAAGATTACTTTGAGGTATTTAATATTTGCTCAAATTTAAGAGCCAGTGCCTGGCATATAGGCAATCAATAAGTATGTGTTAGATGAGTGAAGTACTTGTTTGGCCTCATATTTTTCATTTCTAATATTGGAATAACAGTATTTACATTGCTGTGTTGGTATGATGAGGGAATCAAATAGAAGAATATATGTGAAAGCACTTTTGAAACTGTTTAGAAATAAAGTTTAGCTTAGGAGCCAGCTGGCTTTCTTTTCTAAAAATGTATTTATTTTTTATTTGATAAGTATCTGTTGAGCTATTTCTATGTGCTAGCAATATGCTAGGGGATTTATGTAAAAACTAGCCTCAATCCTTAAGAAAGTTGTGGTCAAATTAATTAACAAACATTTTAGAAAGGGATCTCAACTGTGTATTGGTGGAGACTGGGGTAGAAAGGAAAGGGATGGATTAGATTAGATGACCATTAAGGTTATTTCTATAGCAGGGAGGATTGATGATAATTAGAGTCATTATCTATAGACTTCCTGTAAGCTAGAGTATGATGATTGGGCATATAATGTGGGCAAAGGTAAAAGAATACAGGATAAAACAGAGAACTGCTACTATGCATGTTGCTAGAGATGACTGCATTTAGCTCATGGGATGAAGGACATTTCATTCTATGAGAAAAAACAAACTTTATAGTTGGGATTATGTTTTTTAAGCTCTTTATTGGAGTATAATTGCTTACACTGTTTTGCCAGTTTCTGTTGTAAAACAAAAGTGAATCAGCTGTATTTATACATATATCCCCATATTCCCTCCCACATGTGACTCCTTCCCACCCTCCCTCTCCCACCCCTCTAAGCAGTCATACAGAGCGAAGTAAGCCAGAAAGAGAAAAACAAATACCATATGTTAACTCATATATATGGCATCTAAAAAAATGGCACTGATGAACCCAATGACAGGGCAAGAATGAAGATGCAGATGTAGAGAATGGACTTGAGGACACGGGGTGGGGGGTGAAGGGGAAGCTAGAACTGTATTTTGATAATTCAGTAGTATGCATTAATGTCAGTCCATATCTGTCAATCAGACCAAGTGACAATTTGGAGTAACTATAGGAACATTAAGCTAAAAGTCAGG
The DNA here is from genome assembly GCF_030028045.1 of Hippopotamus amphibius kiboko. Lineage (NCBI taxonomy): Eukaryota > Metazoa > Chordata > Mammalia > Artiodactyla > Hippopotamidae > Hippopotamus > Hippopotamus amphibius. The sequence goes on along the minus strand of NC_080203.1, from coordinate 68,211,404 downwards.
AGACCTGGCTGAGTTATCATCCCAGCTCTGCCACGATACTTACCGCTTAGCCATGAAAAGTCATTTTACTTCTTTGACCTCAATTTCCTTATAAATAATTATGATTCCTTATCAGTAAAGAATTAGTTATGATTACTAAAGCCCTTTCAACTCTTATTATTCAATGCAGATGTTTTGAATCATGATTGTCATTTTTATATTTTTAAGCTTCTGATGTCTTTGACTATTATCATGAGAAGAGCAGAAGAATATAGCCAGCTAATAAATGCATTGTTTCCATTTTAAAATAAGTACTCACATTTAAAAATGATTCAGTGGACACGTGAATAATCTTGTTGCTGTTAACTGTGAATACTTTTATTCTATTAGTAAATATTTTCCATTATAAAGATAAGTGCCTCCACTCATGCCTCTGCATCTTTATTAAATCATTAGTAAAATGTAAAATGACTGAGAAGCTATTTTCTTGACATCATGAGGCTTGAGAAGAAGGCTGACATATACAGATAACTGATAATAATATTATAATAGTCTCTCTTTTTTCTCTTTTCTAGGATTTCACCTCTATAATAAGATACCCACAGTTGTACCTGAAAGCTGCCTCCTGATATTTGTAGGCCTCATCATGGGAGGACTAATGTACAGTTTAAATGACAAATCCCCACCAGTCATGAACAGTGATATATTTTTCTTGTATTTACTTCCACCAATAGTCCTTGATGCAGGATATTTTATGCCCAGTCGGCCATTTTTTGAAAACATAGGGACCATTCTGTTGTATGCTGTAGTTGGAACCACGTGGAATGCATTTGGAATAGGCCTTTCCCTCTATGGCATGTGTCAGGTGAAGTACTTCAAGCTTCAAGATGTGTCATTGCTCCACAACCTTTGGTTTGGTAGTTTGATTGCTGCAGTAGATCCTGTAGCTGTACTCTCTGTATTTGAAGAAATTCATGTGAATGAAAAGCTTCATATTTTGGTGTTTGGAGAATCTCTCCTTAATGATGCTGTTACTGTTGTAAGTATCCCAGGCATGAGCTTTTGTAGTAATTAATTAGGTTCCTTTATGCTCACCATTGAAATTTAAATTAGAATTGAATTCTGATTTAGGCCATGATTGAGCAAGTTAGTCCTAGGAATGAATTTATGAATTGAGAGAATATGATTTACTCACCATTAATATGTTTTCAAAAATAACCATGCTTCTTTGATACTATACTAATCTTGTATCAGTTTATTAAGTGAAAACTAGGATAAAACTTCTGGAGGCCACAATCTTCCTAGTCATGTCATATCAGAATATTTTAGTCATGAAGGATATATTCACAGCCTATCAGACAATTTTCAAATAGAATCATGCATAACGATATTAATCTATAGAAATATCTTTTGATATAAGGAAGCTTTCTAGGAACTCATGTTGGGAAGGAAATGGGGAATTCGAGGACTTCAAAGCTGAGAAACCTCAAATTAGAAAAATACATAGGGCATAAATTGAAACTTTTCTGATTGGTAAATTCACTCTAATCTTATTTTATGCAGGTGCTCTATAAGCTGTTCAAATCTTTCTCTGAAATGCCATCTATCAAACCATTGGATATTTTGGCTGGGATGGGAAAGTTTTTTCTGGTTGGAATAGGAGGCATTTTCATCGGGCTCCTGTTTGGCATGGTTGTTGCCTTTACTACACGCTTTACAGAGACCATCTAGGTCATCGAACCACTCTTTGTTTTCTTATATAGTTATCTCTCCTACCTGACAGCTGAAATGTTCCATCTCTCAGGGATCGTTGCATAAGTATCTGGACAAGTCTTTGATTTATTGAATTTCTTTTAGGAATTGAGTCTGATTTTCCACTAGAAATCTAGAAAATTGCATTCCTAGATATGGGAGGAAGACCCTCCCTTTATGTTCTTCTAGGATTTCCTGTTACCTCTAATAGTCACTTAGTCATAGCACTGCAAGTGTTATTGTGGTCAAGTTCATGGGCTCCCTGTAGAGGTGAAATGGTTACATCCTGACTACCTTACTTATGTTGAGGGTGTGGGTCAGTATGACTCTTTTATTGTATAACAAAAATGCTGAGAATTTGGCATGGGGCCACCTAGGGCAGTTCTCTATCTTTGCAGGGGAGAATCATCCTCCTAATGGATTTGTGTATCTGAATTCAGTAGCATTCCAGCGGTAAGTAATTAGATTGCACAGCATATAAATAAGCTTGGCATTACTGTATAGATGAACTTTCTGCCATAACAATTAAGTAATGTTATGACTTCTTTTGTAAACCATATGGCATATGCTATGCTTTTTTCTTATCCATCACTGGCATTTAACCAATGATGATAGTACCTCATATCTAGTAATTAGCTTGTAAGGCTAAATGCCCACATGATAAGTATTAACACCAAAATGCTTTGGTACTAGGGTTTAGACAGACCATCCTGTTCTGTGCTTTTATATGAAATGGGATGCATTTTTTCAAATGTCGCATGTTTTCTGAACGCTTGAAAAGAAAGAAAAGATTGATTTTTTTTAAAGCTCTTTATTGGAATATATTTGCTTTACACTCTTGTACCAGTTTCTGAGGTACACCAAAGTGAATCAGCTGTATTTATACCTATATCCCCATATTCCCTCCCTCCTGCAAAATATTGATTTTTAAATTAAGATCTATAGAACTAATGCCATTTGACTTTAAGTTGCTCTGAGTTCTAAAAGGATTTACTATACATGATAAATGTCACAGTATAGTGGTTGAAATTAGTCTATTTTAAATAAAATGCTCTAGGTTGAAACCAAGGATTCTATCTAGCATCTGGGTGATTGCATTTTAATTTGTTGAGAGATGTAGTTTGTGCTTTAAATTGTCTTTGATTTTTATTGTTCGCATTACCTATTAATGAAAGACATGTTAAAAAAAAACAATAAAGGAATTGGATGAGGCAATTTAAATTTAATTCTTCTAATCCAGGGCAGTTTCCAAAGCTCTGAATACAGTATCTTTTAAGTGGCTTCCTTCTTTTAAGCACTCTGGACTTTTAAAGAACTTGGCAATGTGGAGAATACAGCCGTGTCTGTGTTGAGTCCTGAAAGAAAGAAACAGGGAAAACAATATTGTCAAAACTACGTGTTTCCTCTGAAAATCTCCTGATTCTTAACTTTCTTATAATTCTAAGATGTTTTATTTTGGGTTAGGATTACAAGTATCCTTTAGGATTGTATCTGACAACCTTGTTTCTTTTGACTGCTGAAGGTATTGAAAAAAGATCTTCCCTTCTCTTTTTTTTTAACTTTTTATTTGTTTATTTTTTACAATAAACTGCATATATTTAGAGTGTACAATTTGGTATCCCAGTCTTCCAATTTGTTCCCCCCCCCCAACCCTCCCTGCTTTCCCCTTTGGTGTCCATATGTTTGTTCTCTACATCTGTGTTTCTATTTCTGCCTTGCAAACTGGTTGATTTGTACCATTTTTCTATATTCCGCATATATGTGTTAATATACGATATTTGTTTTTCTCTTTCTGACTCACTTCACTCTGTATGACAGTCTCCAGGTCCATCCATGTCTCTACAAATGTCCCAGTTTCATTGCTTTTTACAGCTGAGTAATATTCCATTGTATGTATGTACCACATCTTCTTCATCCATTCATCTGTTGATGGACATTTAGGTTGCTTCCATGTCCTGGCTATTGTAAATAGTGCTGCAATGAATATTGGAGTGCATGTGTCTTTTTGAATTATGGTTTTCTCTGGGTATATGCCCAGTAGTGGGATTGCTGGGCCATATGGTAGTTCTATTTTTAGTTTTGCAAGGACTCTCCATACTGTTTTCCATAGTGGCTGTATCAATTTACATTCCCACCAGCAATGCAAGAGCGTTCCTTTTTCTCCACACCCTCTCCAGCATTTACTGTTTGTCAATTTTCTGATGATGCCCATTCTAACCGGTGTGAGGTGATACCTCATTGTAGTTTTGATTTGCATTTCTCTAATAATTAGTGATATTGAGCAGCTTTTCATGTGCTTCTTGGCCATCTGTATGTCTTCTTTGGAGAAATGCCTATTTAGGTCTTCTGCCAATTTTTTGATTGGGTTGTTTATTTTTTTGATATTGAGCTGGATGAACTCTTTATATATTTTGGAGATTAATCCTTTGTCTGTTGATTCATTTGCAAATATTTTCTCCCATTCTAAGGGTTGTCTTTTTGTCTTGCTTATAGTTTCCTTTGCTGTGCAGAAGCTTTGAAGTTTCCTTAGGTCCCACTTATTTATTTTTGTTTTTATTCCCATTATTCTAGGGGGTGGATCAAAAAAGATCTTGCTGTTATTTATGTCGAAGAGTGTTCTTCCTATGTTTTCCTCCAGGAGTTTTCTAGTGTCTGGCCTTACATTTAGGTCTTTTATCCATTTTGAGTTTATTTCTGTGTATGGTGTTGAGGAGTGTTCTAATTTCATTCTTTTAGATGTAGCTGTCCAGTTTTCCCAGCACCATTTATTGAAGGGGCTGCCTTTTCTTCACTGTATATCCTTGCCTCCTTTGTCATGGATTAGTTGACCATAGTTTATCTTTGGGCTTTCTATCCTGTTCCATTGATCTATATTTCTGCTTTTGTGCCAGTACCATACTGTCTTGATGACTGTAGCCTTATAGTATAGCCTGAAGTCAGGAAGCCTGATTCACCCAACTTCGTCTTTCCTTCTCAAGATTGCTTTGGCTATTTGGGTTCTTTTGCATTTCCATACAAATCGTAAAATTTCTTGTTCTAGTTCTGTGAAAAATGCCATTGGTAATTTGATGGAGATTGCATTGAATCTGTAAATTGCTTTGGGTGGTATAGTCATTTTCACAATGTTGATTCTTCCAATCCAAGAACATGGTATGTCCCTCCATCTGTTTGTGTCTTCTTTGATTTATTTCATTAGTGTCTTATAGTTTTCTGAGTACAGTTCTTTTACCTCCTTGGTTAGGTTTATTCCTAGGTATTTTATTCCTTTTGTTGCAATGGCGAGTTGGATTGTTTCCTTAATTTCTCTTTCTGATCTTTCATTGTTGGTGTATAGGAATGCAAGAGATTTCTGTGTGTTAATTTTGTATCCTGCAACTTTACCAAATTCATTGATTAGCTCAAGTAGTTTTCTGGTGGCATCTTTAGGATTTTCTATGTATAGTATCATGTCATCTGCAAACAGTGACAGTTTTACTTCTTCTTTTCCAATTTGGATTCCTTTTATTTCTTTTTCTTCTCTGATTGCTGTGGCAGGGACTTCCTTGTCTTGTTCCTGATCTTAGAGGGAATGCTTTCAGTTTTTCAACCATTGAGCATGATGTTTGCTGTGGGTTTGTCATATATGGCCTTTATTATGTTGAGGTAGGTTCCCTCTATGCCCACCTTCTGGAGAGTTTTTCTCATAAATGGGTGTTGAATTTTGTCAAAAGCTTTTTCTGCATCTATTGAGATGATCATGTGGTTTTTATCCTTCAGTTTGTTAATGTGGTATATCACATTGATTGATTTGCATATATTGAAGAATCCTTGCATTCCAGGGATAAACCACACTTGATCATGGTAGATGATCCTTTTAATGTGTTGGATTCTGTTGGCTAGTATTTTGTTGAGGATTTTTGCATCTAAATTCATCAGTGATATTGGTCTGTAGTTTTCTTTTTTTGTAGTATCTTTGTCTGGTTTTGGTATCACGGTGATGGTGGCCTCATAAAATGAGTTTGGGAGTGTTCCTTCCTCTGCAATATTTTGGAAGAGCTTGAGAAGGATGGGTGTTAGCTCTTCTTTAAACGTTTGATAAAATTCACCTGTGAATCCATCTGGTCCTGGACTTTTGTTTGTTGGGAGATTTTTAATCACAGTTTCAATTTCATTACTTGTGATTGGTCTGTTCATATTTTCTGTTTCTTCCTGATTCAGTCTTGGAAGATTATACCTTTCTAAGAATCTGTCCATTTCATCCAGGTTGTCCATTTTATTGGCATATAGTTGCTTGTAGTAATCTCTTATGGTGCTTTTTATTTCTGCGGTGTTTGTTGTAACTTCTCCTGTTTCCTTTCTAATTTTATTGATTTGAGTCCTCTCCCTCTTTTTCTTGGTGAGTCTTACTAGAGGTTTATCAATTTTGTCTTCTCAAAGAACCAGCTTTTAATTTTATTGATTTGTGCTATTGTTTTCTTTGTCTCTATTTCATTTATTTCTGCTCTGATCTTTATGATTTCTCTCTGTCTACCAACATGGGGTTTTGTTTGCTCTTCTTTCTCTAGTTTCTATAGGTGTAAGGTTAGATTGTTTATTTGGGATGTTTCTTGTTTCTTGAGGTAGGGTTTTATCACTATAAACTTCCCTCTTTGAACTGCCTTTGCTGCATCCCATAGGTTTTGGATAATTGTGTTTCATTGTCATTTGTCTCTAGGTATTTTTGGATTTCCTCTTTGATTTCTTCAGTAATCTGTTGGTTATTTAGTAGCGTATTGTTTAGCCTCCATGTGTTTGTGTTTTTTACAGATATTTCCTGTAATTGATTTCTAATCTCATAGCATTGTGGTCAGAAAAGATGCTTGATAGAATTTCAATTTTCTTGAATTTACTAAGGCTTGATTTATGAACCAAAATGTTATCTATCCTGGAGAAAGTTCCATGTGCACTTGAGAAGAATGTGTAATCTGCTGTTTTTGGATGTAATGTCCTATAAATATCTATTAAATCCAGCTGATTTATTGTGTCATTTAAGGCTTGTGTTTCCTTATTAATTTTCTGTCTGAATAATCTGTCCATTGGTGTCAGTGGTGTGTTAAAGTCCCCCACTATGATTGTGTTACTGTCGATTTCCTCTTTCATAGTTGTTAGCCTTTGCCTTATGTATTGAGGTGCTCCTATATTGGGTGCATATATATTTATAATTTTATCTCTTCTTGGATTGATCCCTCAATCTTTATGTAGTGTCCTTTCTTCACTCTTGTAACATTTTTTTATTTTAAAGCCTATTTTATCTCATATGAGTATCGCTACTCCAGCTTTCTTTTGATTTCCATTTGTATGCAATATCTTTTTCCATCCCCTCACTTTCAGTCTGTATGTGTCCCTAGGTCTGAAGTGGGTCTCTTGTAGACAGCATATATATGGATCTTTTTTTTGTATCCTTTCAGCCAGTCTGTGTCTTTTGGTTGATGCATTTAGTCCATTTACATTCAAGATGATTATCCATATGTATGTTCCCATTACCATTTTCTTAATTGTTTTGGGTTTGTTTTTGTAGGTCCTTTTCTTCTCTTATGTTTCCCCCTTAGAGAAGTTCCTTTAGCATTTGTTGTAGGGCTGGTTTGGTGGTGCTGAATTCTCTTAGCTGTTGTTTGTCTGTAAAGATTTTGATTTCTCCATCGAATGAGATCCTTGCTGGGTAGAGTATTCTTGGTTGTAGGTTCTTCTCAGTCATCACTTTAAATATATCATGCCACTCCTTTCTGGTTTGTAGAGTTTTTGCTGAGAAATCAGCTGTTACCCTTATGGGAGTTCCCTTGTATGTTATTTGTTTTTCCCTTGTTGCTTTTAATAACTTTTCTCTGTCTTTAATTTTTGTCAGCTTGACTACTATATATCTTGGTGTGTTTCTCCTTGGGTTTATCCTGCCTGGTACTCTCTGCACTTCCTGGACTTGGGTAGCTATTTCCTTTCCCATGTGAGGGAAGTTTTCAACTATAATCCCTTCCAGTATTTTCTTAGGTCCTTTCTCTCTCTCTTCTCCTTCTGGGACCCCTATAATGCGAATGTTGGTGCATTTAACATTGTCCCAGTGGTCTCTTAGGATTTCTTCAGTTCTTTTCAGTCTTTTTTCTTTATTCCTTTCCACATCAGTGATTATCACCATTTTGTCTTCCAGGTCACTTATTCATCCTTCTGCCTCAGTTAATCTGCTATTGGTTCCTTCCAGTGTATTTTTCATTTCAGTTATGTGTTGCATATCTCTGTTTGTTTGTTCTTTAATTCTTCTAGGTCCTTGGTAAACTTTTCTTGCAGCTTTTTGATCTTTGCATCCAATCTTTTTTCAAAGTCTTGGATCATCTTCACCATCATTATTCTGAATTCTTTTTCCAGAAGAGTGCCTATCTCCTCTTCATTTAGTTGTTTTTCTGGTGTTTTATCTTGTCCCTTCATCTGGTACAAAGTCTTCTGACTTTTCATTTTCTCTGTCTTTCTGTGCCTGTGATTTTCAGTTCCACAAGATGAAATAGTGCTGATACTGCTTGATTCTGCTGTCTGCCCTTTTGTGGAGGAAGCTGCCTAGGTGGCTCATGGGTGCTTCCTGATGGGAGGGACTGATGGTGGATTGGGCTGGGTGGATGGAGCTCAGTAAAACTTTAATCTGATTTGGTGGGTGGAGCTCAGTGACACTTTAATCTGTTTGTCTGCCAATGGCTGGGGCTGTGTTCCCACCCTGGTGGTCGTTTGGCCTGAGGCAACCCAGCCCTGGAGCTTACAGGCTCTTTGGTGGAGCAAATGGTGGACTCTGGAAGGGTTCATGGCAATGAGCACTTCTCAGAACCCCTGCTGCCAGTGCCCTTGTCTCCTCAGTGAGCCACAGCTGCCCCCCACCTCTGCAGGCAACCCTCCAACACCAGCAGGTAGGTCTGGTACAGTCTCCTATGGGGTCACTGCTCCTTCCCCCGGGTCCTGGTGAGCACACTTTTTTGTGTGCCCTCCAAGAGTGGAGTCTCCATTTCCCCCAGTCCTGTGGAGGACCTGCAATCAAATCCCACTGGCTTTCAAAGTCTGATTCTCTGGGGATTCCTCCTCCCATTGCTGGACCGCCAGGTTAGGAAGCCTGATGTGGGGCTCAGAACTCTCAGGACTTCTGCAGTATAACTGTTCTCCAGCTTGTGAGTCACCCACCCAGAATTTATGGGATTTGATTTTAACACGATTGCACCCCTCCTACTGTCTCATTGTGGCTTCTGCTTTGTCTCTGGCTGTGGGGTGGTTTTTTTTTTTGGTGTGTTCCAGTGTCTTTCTGTCCATGGTTGTTCAGCAGTTAGTTGTAATTCCGGTGCTCTTGCAAGAGGGAGTGAGTGCAAGTCCTCCTACTAGCCATCTTGATTCTAGATCTCTTCCCTTATTTTCTAAGGAGATAGTTTAACAAAATAATTAAATGATTAATTAATTCAGACCATCTTAGGCTAAGGCTTTATATGCATTTTTGTTATTTAAAAGGTATCTCTCTAAACATCCTTTTAAAAATATATACCTGTATAAACTTTGTGTTTATGTGTAAAACTTTGTCTTACCTAAAGTTCAATTATTTTGAATGTAGTCGAAAAAGAAGAGCACAAGCATGATTTAAAATATTTGAGAAAATCTTTTCCTAAGATGTTGTATTAATTGGGAAATTAATTAGGCTGAAAACACTGGATTAAGAAATGGAGCACCAAAATTTAGGTCACGTAAATGACAAAACTGGATAAGGTAATGATGCTATGTGAACCTGTAATTAAAATGAATAAAATGAGAATTCAACTAACAGTCAAGTAGATTTTAAATATTTAATACATTTGAATAATTAAAATTGTATCTTGTTTGTGATAGAAATAGAAAAGCACCTCCAAAATCTTCTGAGCTTCAATTTCTTTATCTGTTAAATGTAGATGATAATATCTACTTCACAGAATGATTGTGAATAATAAAATACTGTATTAACTGAATGGCTATTTAAATATAAAAAGTAAATTTTAGTCATTCTGTAGTTATTCTTTGATTGAATCATTGTGTTAAGCATGAAACAAAAATATAATCATAGTCACAATTACTTTGGAAAAATTTTCTCTTCCTTTCATTTTGTTGCATTATCCAATAATTTGAAAAATGTAGCACAAAATACCTACACTCAGTCACTTTTTCAGAAATAAGCTGTATAAATCACATTCTACCTGAAGGATTACTGATTCTCAGAATGGTCAATATCATCATTGATTTTTTTTTTTGGAGGGGGAAATGGGAGGGCAACTTCACTGTGAGAAAAGTAGATAAAAATCTATTAGGAGAATTGTGAGATTGAACACTATTTTCAGCCTAAAAGCATAAGGCTTCCAGTCTTAATGATGGGTGCTTTTAACAGTGGTATATTGCATCCATTTAGGACTCATCTTTGTTCCTTTTCAATAATTCATTGTATCTGAAGTCAGTAAGTACAATTTACTGATATTTTAAAATGTTTTATTATATCAATATTGCCTCCTACTTTAGATATTTTTTGGTAATGTCTTCTGCTCACCAGAAGCACCAATTGATATAATATAAAATTTATATGTAAAATATTAAATTTTACTATGATGGAAAATTAAATATATGTATATATCTTTGTATTATAAATTAACAGTTGTTAGTGATTCTTTGAGACAAATATTCAAGGCTAGATATCTATTAGAAACTTGATAACATGTTTTGTGTCACCACTATATTTTGTTACATTTTTTAAAAGCTTGACAAATATGAGTTTGCTTACCTGAGCTTCAAATTGGTCTGTATTTCATTTGGAAAACTATTTGCTATTGTTGCCTGTCAGCATAGATGGAGAAAAATGTTTTTTAATTAACCGGTTGAGTCAGACAGCTGTGACTACCTAATATTGTTTTGGAGAATCTCAGAAAATAGTAGTCATTGTTATTAAATGTCAGATTGACACCACATTTTGGCAGAAGAGACAGAAGAACTATTTTTGCCTGGTATAATTTCTATATACAATTAATGAAGTGCACCATTTGCTGTCTCTGCAGATAGTATTATATCAGGGTTACAGTGCAGAAAGTAGCAGGCCAATTCATTTTTCATCTTTCACCCTTATATTATAAACATCCTTAGATAAAGGATTATGTTCTCTACAGAAAATTATTTTTACAATTAGCTTGTTTGTGATTTCTATTCAGGAGCTTGTACAAAATAATTTTACATTGTAATAGAAATAAATAATTGTAGCTAAAATACTCAAAGGGTATTCTTTTTATATACCGTTTTCTTTGCCTTATCATAAAAAAAAAAACTTTCTAAATTTTGTAAAAGGAGACTATAGGACATGAGGATTCAGAAATAAGTTTTTACATAGTGACAAACACTATTTTTGTGATATCAGATATATAAGTTTATTTTCATGCATTTGAAGTGAACTATAAAGCTAAGGTATTAGAATTTAGGAATACTCTAGCTTAAGCCTCCAGTTCTATAATGAGTTTGAGCTGAACCAGTTGATAATTTCATAACATTGTTTTCAAAATATGATAATGCTTTATCCAAGAAAGTGTCATCAATCAGCACAAAAATGCCCTATATAATGAAGTTTATACATTGTATTATAACTTTCCTTCACTTTCAAAACTTGGAATCCAGTAGAAATTTCCGTTTGTTAGCTCACATAGTGAAACTCTATGTGCCTGTGGAGCATAGTTCTCTTTCACTTTTGGAAGGAGTTTGTCTTCTATTTCACTGACACACAGATGACTTTAGTTGGCAACTGTGATCTTCATTATCTGCAGATAACATATAAGAACCTTCTAATTAATTTCTAGTCTAATTGGACACTTTAAATACTAAATTTAAATTTAAAGTTGTCAGCTCAAAATATGCCCATAAATAAAATCAAATATTATAGATACAGTCCATATTATATTTTTATGGTTGACACTATTAGTCTGAGAACATTCCTTAAAGATACCAAATAGAATCAAAGTTTCTTTAAAATGTCATTTTCTTTCTATTTCTTTCAAAATGTATCAAGCTTATACATCTTTGTCATTTGGAGTAACTGACGGAATATATATATATAATTATTTATTTTTGGCTGTGTTGGGTCTTCATTGCTGCATGTGGGCTTTCTCTCTAGTTGCAGCGAGTGGGTGATACTCTTCATTGTGGTGCGTGGGCTTCTCATTGTGGTGGCTTCTCTTGTTGTGGAGCCCAGGCTTCTAGGCATGTGGGCTTCAGTAGTTGTGGCACACAGGCTCAGTTGTTGTGGCTCCCGGGCTCTAGAGTGCAGGATCAGTAGTCGTGGTGCATGGGTTTAATTGCTCTGTGGCATGTGGAATCCTTTCAGACCAGGACTCAAACCTGTGTCCCCTGCATTGGCAAGCAGATTCTTAACCACTGCACCACCTGGGCAGAATATATATTTAATCACTAATATTAGAGCAAGCAATTAAATTGGGATTCACAAAAAGTCTCTGTTTACCGACCCCACTGTTTTAATTCAGAATTTCCAAGACCAGAATAAAATAGTTTTTGTTGGATGTGTCTTCAGCAAAACTTCTCTGGCTTCCCCAGCTTGCTCAGTTTCAAAATTACAATGGCAACAGTGTTCTCAGGAAAGAACCAGTGCCTTTTGATGAAAATAATATGAGATGCAAGATCTGTAGTGAGACTTGCACACAGTAGGGACTCAATTGTTACTTTTTTAATGAATGTACACATGAATGCATAAATGACTAGGGAAATTTTGGATGAGACATCATCAGACCACTTCTGTAAAAGAAAGTACTTGTATTGATCATGTTTTATGACTCACACACAATCTTCCCTATAGAGAAATGGATCTAGGAAGTGAGAAAATGACTTTAAGTATCTCAAACTTAAGGAAGGAGGCAAAATTAATTCCCTAAAGATCTGTAATGAGTCAATGACAGACATGACCTTTTATTTTTGAATTCAATTACTAAGAAACTCTTTTACTCATATGGCAATCAATACTTAAACCTTTAATTAAAATTCAGAGTTTAGTCTTAAAGACTCTGAGAAATCTTATTGAATTCATCAAAAAACAAACATGAAATAAATCAAGGTAGCACATAAAAATCAAGGTTAATTCTATTAAGAGAGAAAGGACTTAGAAATAATCTATGATATTTTTTTAAATTTTAAAATCTTATTTGGGTGTTAGATTTTTCTCCTTTGCATGACCTCAAGAGTTTATGCATTGCTGTAGCTTTTGCACAAAAGGACTAAAATTGCCTAAGAGAATGTGTTTTGACAATGTGAAATGCTTCATAGTGATATAGGCCTATAATATTCAAAGTGGTTCATGGACTCATGCTGGTCCATGAACTGTTGGTTAGTATAGAAATTGAAAACTTTTATAGTCTTCAACCATCTTTTAAATACAATAAAAGGGAGCTTGTATTTTATAGGTCTTTTTAAAACTTCATTTTTGTAGGAATTCATTTTTATTATAATTGACAGAAACTGATTTTTAAACACAGACTGTTTGAGAAGCACTGATCTAGACCAAAGTAAACCTTAGAAATAGCCATTTAATACCTTCATTAAGGATTTAAAAATGTGTGAGGCACCATATCAGGATCTTTTCATACAAAGATGAATAAGGATCTATGAGTCCAGTGGAGTGGGGTGGGTGGTAGGTTGGGGGATTATAGCGTAGTCTTTTGTTTTTGTTGTTGTTGTTTTGTTTTGCAGAATATAAATTAGCATTTATTAGGCAGATGAAACATATACCAAAATTGAGTTTAGTGGCAATATTTGTGAGTCTTAATGAATTTTAAAATATTTAAACCTTAGAGTATTTTCATTGACCATGATGGAATTAAACTCAAAATGAACAACAGAAAGGTTAACTAGAAAAGCTCTGTATGCTTGGAAAATTTTTGATACACTTCTGTATGATCTATAGGTCAAAGAAGAATGCCCAATGGAAATGAGAAAATATTTGGAATTAAATGATACAAATATGACATATGAAAGCTTTTGGAAAGTATCTGGGCTAAAGGAAAGTTTACAGGCTTAAATGCGTTATTCAAAAGGAAGAAAGACTAAGGATTAATGTTCAAAGCAACCATGAAATATTTTTAAATGACAGATTAAACACAAAGAAAAGGAAAGAAGAAATAATTAAGATAAGAACAGATTTTAATGAAGTAGAAAGCAAACATAAAACAGAGAACATTAACAAAACAAAGACAAATGCTGATATTTTGAAAAGACTAATTGTTAAACCCTTAGCAAAACTGATAAAGAAGAAGAGAAGGTTTAAATAGCCATTATCAGGAATGAAAAAAAAAAAGCATATCACTAGAGAGACCTCCAATATTTTTTTATAAAGCTCTTTATTGGAATATAATTGCTTTACACTGTTGTGCCAGGTTTTGCTGTACAACAAAGTGAATCAGCTGTATTTATACGTATATCCCCATATCCCCTCCCTCCCACGAATCCCTTCCACTGTCTCTATCCCATCCCTCCAAGTCTTCACCCATCACTAAGTTGATCTCCCTGTTTTATGCAGCAGCTTCCCACTAGTTATCTGTTTTACATTTGGTAGTGCATATATGTCAGTGCTAGACTCTCACTTAGTCCCAGCTTCCCCTTCGCCCCACACCCTATGTCCTCAAGTTGGTTCTCTAAAACTGCATCTTTATTCTTGCCCTGTCATTGGGTTCATCAGTGCCATTTTTTTAGATTCCATATATATGGAATCTCTATATACATTCCTGTCATTGGGTTCATCAGTACCATTTTTTTAGATTCCATATATATGGGATCTATACACAGCATGCGGTATTTGTTTATCTCTTTCTGGCTTACTTTGCTCTGTATGACAGACTCTGGGTCAATCCACCTCACTACAAACAAACTCAATTTCATTCCTTTTTATAGCTGAGTAATATTCTATTGTATATATGTGCCACATCTTCTTTATCCATTCATCAGTTGATGGGTATTTAGGTTGCTTCCATGTCCTGGCTATTGTAAATAGTGATGCAATGAATATAGTGGTACGTGTTTCTTTTTGGATTATGGTTTTCTCTGGGTATATGCCCAGTAGTGGGATTGCTGGGTCATATGGTGTCTCTATTTTTAGTCTTTAAAGGAACCTCCATACTGTTTTCCATAGTGGCTGTACCAATTTACATTCCCACCAACAGTGCAGGAGAGTTCCCTTTTCTCTGCACCGTCTCCAGCTTTTATTGTTTCTAGATTTTCAGATGATGGCCGTTCTGACCAGTGGGAGGTAATACCTTATTGTGGCTTTGACTTGCATTTCTCTAATGATTAGTGATATTGAGCATCTTTTCACGTATTTGTTAGCCACCTGCATGTCTTCTTTGGATAAATGTCTATTTAGGTCTTCCACACATTTTTGGATTGGGTTATTTGCTTTTTTTGGTATTAGGCTGAATGAGCAGCTTATATATTTTGGAGATTAATCCTTTGTCTGTTGCTTCATTGGCAAATATTTTCTCCCATTCTGAGGGATGACTTCTTGCCTTGTTATGGTTTCTTTTGCTGTGCAAAAGAATTTAAGTTTCCTTAGGTCCCATTTGTTTATATTTTATTTATTTATTTTGCTCTTCATTGGAATATAATTGCTTTACACTCATGTAACAGTTATTGCTGTACAACAAAGTGAATCAGCTGTATTTATACATATGTCCCCATATCCCCACCCTCCCACAACTCCCTCCCACCCTCCCTGTCCTGGCCCTCTAAGGCATCAGCCATCATTGAGTTTATCTCACTTTGTTATACAGCAACTTTCCACTAGCTATCTATTTTACAGTTAGTAGTGTATATATGTCTATACTATTCTCTCACTTGGTCCCAACTTCCCCTTTGCTCCCTGCCCCTCCAACCCTGTGTTATGTCCATTATTGTAGGAGGTGGGTCAAAAAGGATCTTGCTTTGGTTTATGTCATAGAGTGTTCTGCCTATGTTTTCCTCTAAGAGTTTTATAGTGTCTGGCCTTAGATTTAAGTCTTTAATCCATTTTGAGTTTATTTTTGTGTATGGTGTCAGGAAGTGTTCTGCTTTCATTCTTTTACATGTTGCTGTCCAATTTTCCAAGCACCACTTATTGAAGAGGCTGTCTTTTCTCCATTGTATATTCTTGCCTCCTTTGTCAAAGATAAGGTGCCCATATGTGTGTCAGTTTATCTCTGGGCTCTCTATTGTGTTCCATTGATCTATATTTCAGTTTTTGTGCCAGTACCATACTGTCTTGATCACTGTAGCCTTGTGGTATACTTTGAAATCAGGGAGCCTGATTCCTCCAGCTCCATCTATCCTTCTCAAGATTGCTTTGGCTATTTGGGGTCTTTTGCATTACCATATAAATCATAAAATTTCTTTTTCTAGTTCTGAGAAAAATGCCATTGATAATTTGATAGGGACTGTATTGAATTTGTAAATTGCTTTCGGTAGGATAGTCATTTTCAAAATGTTGATGCTTCCAATCAAAGAACATTGTATGTCCCTCTATCTGTTTGTATCATCTTTGATTTCTTTCAGCAGTGTCTTATAGTTTCTGCATACAGGTCTTTTGGCTCCTTAGGTAGGTTTATTCCTAGGTATTTTATTCCTTTTGTTGCAATGGTAAATAGGAGTGTTTCTTTAATTTCTCTTTCTGATCTTTCATTCTTAGTGTATAGGAATGCAAGAGGTTTCTCTGCATTAATTTTGTATCCTACTACTTTACTAATTTAATCAATTACTGCTAGCAGTTTTCTGGTATCTTCTTTAGGATTCCCTATGTATATTATCATGTCATCTTCAAAGAGTTACAATTTTACTTCTTTTCCAATTTGGATTCCTTTTATTTCTTTTTCTTCTCTGATTGTTGTGGCTAAAACTTCTAAAACTATGTTGAATAATAGTGGTGAGAGTGGGCACTCGTGTCTTGTTCCTGTCCATAGAGGGAATGCTTTCATTTTTCAATATTTAGAATGATGTTGACTGTTCGATTGTCATATATGGCTTTTATTATGTTGAGATAACTTCCTTCTATGCCCACTTTCTGGAGAGTTTCTATCATAAATGGATGTTGAATTTTGTCAAAAGATTTTCCTGCACCTACTGAGATGATCATATCATTTTTATCTTTCAATTTGTTAATATGATGTATCACAGAGATTGATTTGCATATTTTAAGAATCCTTGCATTCCAGGGATAAAGCCCACTTGATCATGGTGTATGATCTTTTTAATGTGCTGTTGGATTCTATTGGCTAGTATTTTGTTGAGGATTTTTGCATCTATATTCATAAGTGATATTGGCCTGTAATTTTCTTTTTTGGGGACATCTTTGTCTGGTTTTGGTATCAGGGTGATGGTGGCCTTGTAGAATGACTTTGGGAGTGTTCCTTCTTCTGCTATATTTTGGAAGAGTTTGAGAAGGGTAGATGTTAGCTCTTCTCAAAATGTTTGATAGAGTTCATCTGTGAAGCCATGTGGCCCAGGGCTTTTGTTTGTTGGGAGATTGTTAATCACAGTCCCAATTTCAGTGCTTTTGATTTGCCTTTTCATATTTTCTACTTCTTCCTGGTTCAGTCTTGGAAGATTGTACTTTTCTAAGAATTAATCCATTTCTTCCAGGTTATCCAATTTATTGGCATATCGTCTCTTGTAATAGTCTCTCATGATCTTTTTTATTTCTGTGACGTCTGTTGTTCCTTCTCGTTTTTCAGTTCTAATTCTGTTAATGTGCTTCTTCTCCCTTTTTTTCCTGATGAGTGTGGCTAATGTTATCAATTTTATTTATCTTCTCAAAGAACAAGCATGTAGTTCTATTGATCTTTGCTATTGTTTCCTTCATTTCTTTTTCATTTATTTCTGATCTGATCTTTATGATTTCTTTCCTTCTGTTCCCTTTGGGGTTTTTTGTTCTTCTTTCTCTAATTGTTTTCGGTATAAGTTTAGGTTTTTTATTCAAAAATTTTCTTGTTTATTGAGGTAGGATTGTATTGCTATAAACTTCCCTCTTAGAACTGCTTTTGCTGTATCCCATCAGTTTTGGGTCTTTGTGTTTTCATTGTCATTTTTTTCTAGGTAATTTTTGATTTTCTCTTTGATTTCTGCAGTGAATTCTTGGTTGTTTAACAGCATATATTTTCATCTCCATGTGTTTGTATTTTTTACAGTTTTTTTTTCATGTAATTTATATCTAGTCTCATGGCATTGTGATCGGAGAAGATGCTTGATATGATTTCAATTTTCTTAACCTTACTGAGACTTGATTTGTGCCTGAAGATGTGATCTATCCTAGAGAATTTTCCATGTGTCCTTGAGAAGAAAATTTATTCTGTCGTTTTTGCATAGAATGTCCTATAAATTTCAATTAAGTTAAGATGATCTAATGTCTCTTTAAAGCTTGTGTTTCGTTATTAATTTTCTGTTTGGATGATCTGTCCATTGGCGTAAGTGGGGTGTTATAGTTTTCTACCCTTAATGTGTTACTATCAATTTCCCCTTTTATGGCTGTTAGGATTTGCCTTATGTATTGTAATGCTCCTATGTTGGGTGCATAGATATCTATAATTTTTATATTTTCTTCTTGGATTGATCCCTTGATCATTATGTAGTGTCCTTCCTTGTCTCTTGTAATAGTCTTTACTTTAAGGTCTAATTTGTCTGATATGGGTATTGCCTCTCTATCTTTCTTTTAATTCCATTTGGATGGAATATCTGTTTCTATCCCCTTACTTTCATTCTGTATGTGTCCCTAGGTCTCAAGTTGTTTCTCATAGACTGCATATATAAGGGTCTCTTTTTTGTATCTATTCAGCCAGTCTGTGTCTTTTGGTTAGAGTGTTTAATCCATTTACATTTAAGGTAATTATTGACATGTATGGTCCTATTACCATTTTATTAATTATTTTGGCTGTGTTTTTTGTAGGTCTTTTCTTTGTCTTGTGTATAGTGCCTAGAGGAGTTCCTTTAACAGTTGTTGTAAGGTTGGTTTGGTGGTGCTAAATTCTCTTACCTTTGCTTGTCTGTAAAGCTTTTTCTTACTTTCTTGAATCTGAAAGATTCTTGGTACACTTAATGTTATCCCTGAGGTCTGTGAGGCTGTCTTCCATTCTTTTTATTGTTTCCTTTTTCCTGCTCTGTGGCCATTACTTCCCCTATTCTATTTTCCAACTCACTTACTCATTCTTCTGCCTCAGTTATTCTGCTGTTTATACCATCTACAGTATTTTTAGTTTCAGTTATTGTGTTGTTCATTACTGTTTGTTTGCTCTTTGGTTCTTGTAAGTCCTTATTAAATGCTTCTTTTATTTTCTCTACTTTGTTTTTGAGATTTTGGATCATCTTTACTATCATTACTGTGAATTCTTTTTCAGGTGATTTGCCAATTTCTTCTTCATTTATTTGGTCTTGTGAGTTTTTATCTTGCTCTTTTGCCTGCAAGGTTTCTCTTTGTTCTCTCATTTTTCCTAATTTATACTACTTTTTCTCTCATTTCCCTGTGCTGCCTAGTAGTAATTCCTCTTATCTGTATTCTGTTCAGCTTGAGATATCAAGTACTGGAGCTTTCTGACCTTTGATTGGATTTGGTGCTTGGTGTTGAAAATGAGAACTCTGGGGGAGCCCTTGCTGATTAATATTCCATGGTGTCAGGGATTCTATAGTGGTTCAATGTCCTGGACTCTGCTCTGCTGTCTCAGAGGTCCAGGTTTGACCCCTGGTTGGGGCAACAAGACACTAGAAGCTGCACAGAATGGAAAAAAAGGAGGGTGAAGGAGAGCAAAAAAAAAAAAACACAAAAACAAACAAACAAACAAAAAAAAAACAAGGAAAAAAAGAAAGAAGAAGGGGAAAGGACAGACAGATCCGAAGACTGGTGGTGAAAGCAACTCTAATCAGTCAAAATCACAAAGGAAATGTGCACCTTTGCACTTGCAAAAAGAGAAGCGGAAAAGAAACCAAAGAGAAGAGAAAAAGAGAGAGCAAAGAAAAGAATGAACAGAGTACTCACACCACTTACAAGCAAATCCACATACAAATGTATGCAGTAAAGATTTAACAAACAAATACCTAGAATCAGAAACAAGACAAACAGCAACAAGTCCTCTAATACTTCTAGGTAGGACTCTGCACCTGCTGTGGAGAGGACTGTGGAGAGCTCAGACTGTGATCTGGTATTAGTCCTGTCCCCACAGTCCCAGTTGCCCCAAATGTCGACAGTCTGTATTGTAGAAACAGCTGTGTATTCATGTGATCCACAGATTCAGGGCCTGTCAAGCCTCTTGTGGGCATTAAATCTGCCTCTCCTGGGGCTGTTTCTCTTTCTCTTCTTTGGTCCTGTAGTCCTTGGGTATCAGTTTTGATTTTGGTCTCCACTTTGCACATGGGTTGCTCTCAGGAATCGGTTCCCCACCCAGGCAAGAGGGAACAAAAGAGGGTGATTGGGGCTTACTTACAACTTCAAGTTGGAAGGCTAGGGAGGAATATGGTAGTCTAAATGAAATCTGTAGGAGTGCTTGTAGCAGCAGAGGTCCACGTGTGGCTGAGGTGTGCTGTGTATTTTCCCAGGGAAGTTGGTCCTGCATGTGGGACCCGTGGTGCTGGTGGGCTTAACCTATTCCTGGGAGGGTGTGGCCAGTGTCTTGCCTTACACACAGGACCCCTGGCAGCTGCAGGTTGGCAGGCCCTGGGGCCCGGCAGCACGCCGGTGGGGTGTGGGAGTGGGGCACTGGGTAGGTGGGTGGGCATTCGGTGGGATGCAGCAGTAGAAACAAAGGTCCCCTGCCTCTCTGTCTGGCCCAGGATTTTCCCCAAACTCCCTCCTAGCTTGCTGGCACACCTGCCCCCCAGACTGTTCTCATGCAGCCAGCCCAGCCCCCTCCCTGGTGTCTGTTCTCAAAAGCCCAAGCCTCAGCACCCAGCCCCCACTGCTGTGGGTGAGCAGATTAGCTTCTCTGGATGGTGAGTGCTGCCTGAATCCTCCATGCAGGGTTCTCTCTGCTCTGCCCTCCACACACTTGCCATTGCTCTCTATTCTGGGGATTTGAGCTCCCCCTGTCCTTCCCTGCCAGTGAGGGGCCTCCTCAGTATGTGGGAGCCTTAGCCCCCTCACAGCTTCCTCCCAGAGGGGCCAGTCTCCTCAGGATTCCTTTGTCTCTTTTTTCCCTTCTTTCTTTTGTGCTACCCAATTACGTGGAAATTCTCTTGACTTTTTGGGAGTTTGAGGTCTCCTGTCAGCATTTGGAAGGTGTTCTGCAGGAGCCACTCCACAAGTAGATGTATTTTTGATGTATTTGTAGGGAGGAAGGTGATCTCCATGTCCTACTTCTCTTCCATCTTTTTTGAGGTCTCTATAGTGTAGTTTTTAAGACATTGGGGTCTGTAATAAAACTCATTTGTGTGTGAATCCCTGCTCTTATGGTTGCCAGAGGCATAACCTTAGGCATGTTATTTAATCCCTTTAAGCTTCAGCTTTCTGATCTGTAAAATGGGCAAATAAATAGTGCCTAACTGATGTAATTGCCATGGGAATTAAATAAGATAATGTACATAAAGTGATAAGCATAACACCTGATATACAGGAAGTGCTCAATGAATATTAGTTAATATTTGTGAGGGAGAATCATCTAAATGAATAACTATGATACAAGGCAGATATGACAAGAGTTAAGCCAAAGTTGCAAATAAATTTCTATGAGTGATACAATCTTCATGAATAAGTGATTCAGGTCTTTGAAGAATTAGT
Source organism: Hippopotamus amphibius kiboko (assembly GCF_030028045.1). NCBI lineage: Eukaryota > Metazoa > Chordata > Mammalia > Artiodactyla > Hippopotamidae > Hippopotamus > Hippopotamus amphibius. The sequence goes on along the minus strand of NC_080203.1, from coordinate 68,189,917 downwards.
ATAATTTGAGCAACCAAAGATTTGTTGAGTAGGGACACTTGATTTTGTACAAAACACTTTTTTGGTTATAATTCTCTAGAGAAATTCATTAGATTATGAGTACTTATTTTCTGGAAAAATCCTTTCCATAAAAGGTGGCCCTCAAAAAGAATTTGCAATTTTGTAACTTTCATTTGTCTTGACTTAGTTGGTTGGCACTTCAGATTTTTAGGGTTTCATTAGTGAAATGCCATGGAGAACAAAAAGTTTGAATTTTTTAAAAGAAATTTTTTGGATTGCTTTGGCCTTCTGGATTGTTATACAGGGATTACAGTTTTCTCTAAAAGCAAATATATTAGACTAACCACATTTAACTTTAAATTTAAAGAATCATTATTCAAGTGTAATCAAAGGCCAAACATTTAACTGACATCTTGCATTTCTAAATTGATCTTAGGTTTGTTTGAAATAAAAAGACAATGTGATACAGCTGGAGGAGATATAGTTTGTTGCTGACTTGGAAAAATCTGATTTTAAAATTTTGTGCCAGGCAACTCTTTCATCCAATAAAACCAAAGGAAAAACTTCTACCTCCAACCCTGCAGAACCTCCAGCTCCCAGGATGTGTAGCTTGGCCTGCTGCTACTTATTAGCTGTGTTCTTGGTTAAATAGATTTTGTGTGATGGTCTAGGAATACAACCATAATTCAGAACATTGATACCTTAAAATTCTAAATATAGACTTTTGAGTTGCATCTCATTCATTAATGTACAGTTTGTAGACTGTTCATATCTAATTCCTTAGAAACACAAAGTACAGCTGAGAGCCATATATGGTTTGTGTTACAAATAATCATTCATTAATAGTTTTCTTTTTGTTCTTTTAGTTTGTGTTTTATGTATGTATGTATGTATGTATGTATGTATGTATGTATGTATATATGTATGTATGTATTTATTCTTGAAATCAAGTCCCAGAAACAACAGCTATTATTTGGTGGATAGTCTGGAGATGTTGAAATGGGGGGTTGCCAATTTCGATAAATGAAATAATCATTGTAGAACATATTAATGTTTTTGTGTTTGAGAAAAAATAGCTGATTATTCATTAAAATTAAATTATTTTTAGTATGATGAGGGTCAGTTACTTTTTTAAACTTAGATAGAGGTGGAGGATAGTATGTAGCATAGGATAGTGATTAAGACCATAGGATTTGAAATTAAACAAATCTGGATATAAATCTCAGCTCTATTACTTACTAGCTGCATGACTGTGTTGTATTAAAAATGAGATGTAAAGGGCTTGACACAGTACCTGGCCCATGATGAGAGCTCAGTAAATGGTATATTATATTGTTATTTTCTGTTTTCTCTTCATCCTTGAGAATATGTGAACCTTATACTCTATTAAATGTAATGAGAAGAAATCTTACTCATTTCTGCCTCCAAGATTTTCTCTTTATCCAAGACACCTGTGGAACTGGTAACCTATAGTGCTGCTAGCAGTGTATGAGTCACACTATGTAACTTTGGAAAACAGTTTCTTTTTTTTCCCTATAAATTATACATGTTCATTATAAAATATTCACAACATTTACACTTAAAAAAAGAGATTTATAACCACATATGTAAAGATAACCATAAGCTCTCTCAACACTGAATACCTAGAGCCTGTAACAGTTTTACCTGCTTCCTCCTTTTGCCTTCTGTAATAACTTCTTTTAATCTTTAGTGCCATTAGAGGATTGCACAATTTCTGATTCATATTAACTACTTTAAGTGTGAGGACAATTTGTAACCAGCTGCTCATTAAATCTTCCAGGAAGTGGCCAGAAGGCACTTACTTATTTTTATCTTATGCATATGTGAGCATATTTTATACATTCCCCACCCCCCAAGATTATGAGCTCCCATAAAAGTGACAATATCTCCTGTATTTTTCTGCTTTAATTAACATATCATAAATGCTAAATATTTATTGAAGATGTTTTATTAATTAATTTATTAAGTATTAGTATTATTTTACTTCTGTGTGCCTCCTAGAGAAAAGTTAGACTGGTAAAATGCTTTGGAGACTGGTAAAAATATTATTTTGTTACCAAACTCAGGTTCAGCTGCTTGCCTTTTGAAAGCCAATACTGGAGACATAAGTGTTGGTTGGAAAAGGAAAGTTTGCTTTATTCGGGAGGCTGGCAACCTGGGAAGAAGGTGGACTCATGTCCAAAAACAAATTCCAAAGATTCTGCTCAGCCATGGAAGTTTTAAAGGGGAAAAGGGGAAGCTAGTCACAGTTAATCATTTGGGGAGGGGGTAAGAATCTTTGTCATCTTTCACTGTGTGCATACTTGCTGACTCCGTGTGGTCTTTCTTTAGATGCTATCTTGTTCATGCAGTTTGCTCATGAGATTACTGAAAGGGAAACTGGGGAAAAGATCTAGTCATCCATGAATTACTTATTCTACATTCCTACTTCTTCAATCTAAGAAAAGAATCAACAGGTTAGACAAGACATTATGTGATCAAAAAATTTGAGAGGTATGCTTGGGCCAGGGATTAGTAAAGCATGGGTGCACCTGGTTTAGGTACAGTGATGGGACAAAGGGCCTCCTGCAAAGAGCTGCTTCCTGCAAATATCTCTTTCTTGCAAAAAGCTGCTTACAATTTGATAGGTGTATTAAATGCCTAGTAGCCCAATTTACAGTGCTAGGTGCTAGATACAAAATTTGTGTACAGAGATACATTCCCTTTTTAATTATTAGAGCTTGCTGGTACTTCAACACTTTATATAGTAAGGGTGAAAGAAAATAAATGGTTGAAATTGATCATCTAATAAATGGTCTAAAAAGAAAGCTGTTCTCACTTTCTTGAAAATCCTTGTTATAATATATTTATTAAAAAAACCTATTGTTAGAATTTGATGCCTAAATGGTTGTACTTAAAAAACAAAAACAATATTTGTCTCCCCTTTTTAAAAAAATGTTGCTAAAATAAAACTTTGGAATTGCACAATGAAAAGAGAAAGAAATAAAAAGAAAAAGCGGTGATCAAAAATCTGTTGGATGACAGTTGCTAGTGAAGGGAAAAGAAATAAAAGAAGTAGGGACAGGAAACCTTATAAAGTAGGTGAGAATTATTGCCAAATTATCACATGGGGAGTGCCAAACTATCAATACAAGGACATGATTTTAACTTATGTAGGCAGGCTTTATTTGTTTTGCATGGAGAGCTACAGGAACCACATATGATTATTACTGGTAAAGATTTGACATGGATCTTTTTTGATAGGTGTTCTAAATTGTAGATTCTAGTCCTAGCCATTACCCAGAAACATGAATAGTTATAACTTAATTATATAGCAATTTACTATTGCACCATATACAGTTTGTTATGTAAAGGGAAATCATAAAGTATGCAGAGTGTATGAAGTAAAACATACCTGTAAATTTTTGAGTGTAGTACAGGCATATCTCAATTTATTGTGCTTCATTTTATTGCACCCCATAGTTATTGCATTTTTTACAAATTGAAGGTTTCTGGCAACCCTGCATTGAGCAAGTCTATCAGCACCATTTATCTAATAGGATTTGCTCACTTCATGTCTCTGTGTCATATTTTGGTAATTTTTGCAATATTTTAAACCCTCCACCAGCAGAAAGATTACAATTCACTGAAGGTTCAGTTGATGGTTACCATTTTTAGCAATAAAGACTTTTAAAATTAAGTTACATATATTGATTTTCAGACGTAATGCTATTGCACATGTAATAAATTACAGTACAGAGTAACCATAATTTTTATGTGCACTGAGAAACCAAAAAATTCATGTGACTTGCTTTATTGAAATATTCATTTTATTACAGTGATCTGGAGCAGAACCTGAAATATCGCTGAGGTATGCCTATACTCCACCATAGATTTTTTGTGTTTTAGGTCTTTGGCTTTTCTTCCTTATAAAGTACAGTCTTGGGATGCTTACAGTAACGTTTTTTTTTGTATGCGAAGGACATTAAGAACATTTTTACAATATGAAAAATAAGTGATCTATACAGGTTAATTTTTGTCTATTTTAACATGAAGTGGAATTGGGTAATAGAAAGGCCATAAGTTCTGGAATTAGTCAGAGTTGGGTTCAAATATATGCTCTGCAACTTGCTAGTTGTTTAATCTTGGGCCAGTTAGCTAACTTATTTACACATTGTGTATTTTGTGAGGTTATGAAGATTAAATAGAATAATGCATGAAATATGACTAGCATGTAGTAGGCACTCAATGTTAGCATTTGTAAGCATTTTATTAGGAATGTGCTATATTTAATAGTTAGTAAATCAAAATATATTTTAATCCTGCTTTATCCCCAAATTTCACTTAAATAACTTTTCCTTTACCTGACCTTGTCACCTTCCTTAGCTGTTCTTACTCTGGCTAAAAGAAATGACCAAATCATTGTTCTGGTTTTGCATAATTGATCTTTCATTCCCACCTCTATTAATATTTTTTGGTGTCATTTCTACAAAAGAATTAGAAATGACCTAAGTGTTGTGTGTGGGGGGGTACTTTAAAACCACAGCTACTTCATTCATCTTTTACCTATTGTCTTTATGAGATGTGTGAATGTATGTCTGTCCATAGTTAGAAAACAGAATAGAAAGAAACATTACAACCAATCTTTGAAAATAATCATTTATATGAAAATTGTATTTCTAGTTTAATGTATGTACTGTCAGAGTAACTTCATGTTATATAAGAACATAAAATGATTAAGACTAGGAACCATGGATGGGAGAGAAATCAAACAATGCACCATACTGATCAGTAAATATTAAGTGCTTTCAACTGGGAATAACCATAGATGTGGTCATAGTGCATGTACGGTGGCAATAATATATTCTGGGTAATAGTTTAATTAGTTACCACCTCTAAGATACTCAAAGATGCAAACATAGAACTCTCTTGTGCTGAAAGACAGCAGACAGCATGTAGTATTTCAGGAATTTCAGCAGATGCACTATATGAATTTTACTCCCTGAGGATTTCATTATTCCATTTCTCTCAAATGATCACAAACTGACCCAAGAGAATGCACATTAGTGGTTACTGAGCAGCTTTCCTTTTTTTTTTTTTTTACAGAATAGGATGTAAGAATAAAACCTGCATGTAGCAGGTTGGAAAACAAGAAATTCATTATAATTATCAAATAACCAAATGCTAAATATTAGAAGAAATTACTATTATTATTATTATTATTTTTAAGATTTATTTTATTATTTATTTTATTTATTTTATTGTTTTGGCTGTGTTGGGTCTTTGTTTCTGTGCATGGAATTTCTCCAGTTGTGGTGAGTCGGGGCTACTCTTTGTTGTGGTACACAGGTTTCTTATTGCAGTGGCTTCTCTTGTTGCAGAGCATGGGCTCCAGTAGTTGTGGCACAGGAGCTCAGTAGTTGTGGCCCACAGGCTCTAGAGCACAGGTTCAGTAGTTGTGGCACACGGGCTTAGTTGCTCTGTGGCATGTGGGATCTTCCCAGCCCAGGGATAGAAACCATGTCCCCTGCATTGGCAGGCAGATTCTTAACCACTGTGCCACCAGGGAGGCCCCTAGAAGAAATTATTAAACACAGTGAAAATAATAAGGAAATACATTCTTTTGAGATTAATTAGCACCTGACAGTTTACTTAAGGGTTTTGATACCCAATTATTTTTGAATTTTTTAAATTAATTTTTATTGGAGTATAGTTGCTTTACAATGTTATGTTAGTTTCTGCTGTATAGCAAAGTGAATCAGCGATACATATATCCCCTCATCTTTGGATTTCTTTCCCATTTATGTCACCACAGAGCATTGAGTAGAGTTCCCTGTGCTATACAGTAAGTTCTCATTAGTTATCTATTTTATACATAGTATCAATAGTGTATATATGTCGATCCCAATCTCCCAATTCACCCTACTCCCCTCCCCCCACCCCTTTGGTATCCATAAGCTTCTCTACATCTGTGTATCTATTTCTGTTCTGCAAATAAGATCATCTATACCATTTTCTAGATTCCACATATATGCATTAATATATTTGTTTTTCTGACTTCACTCTGTATGACAGTCACTAGGTTCATCCACGTCTTTACAAATAACTCAATTTTGTCCCTTTCAAAGGCTAAGTAATATTAAATTGTATATATGTACCACATTTTCTTTACCCATTCATCTGTCAATGGACATTTAGGTTGCTTCCATGTCCTGGCTATTTTAAATAGTGCTGCAATAAACATTGGGTGCAGGTATACTTTTGAATTATGTTTTTCTCTAGGTATATGTCCAGAACTAGAATTGCTGGGTCACATGGTAGTTCTATTTTTAGTTTTTTAAGGAACCTCCATACTGTTCTCCATAGTGGCTGTATCAGTTAACATTCCCACCAACAGGGCAAGAGGGTTCCCTTTCCTCCACACACTCTCTAGCATTTATTGTTTGTAGATTTTTTTGATGATGGCCATTCTGACCAGTGTGAGGGTGATACCTCATTGTAGTTGTGATTTGCATTTCTCTAATAATTAGTGATGTTGAGCATTTTTTCATATGTTTGTTGGCCACCTGTACATCTTCTTTGGAGAAATGTCTATTTAGGTCTTCCACCCAGGTTTTGATTTGATTGTTTTTTTTTTTTTTTTTGATATTGAGCTGCATGAGCTGTTTGTATATTTTGGAGATTAATCCCTTGTCAGTTGCTTCATTTGCAAATATTTTCTCCCAATATGAGGGTTGCCTTTTCATCTTGTTTATGGATTATTTTGCTGCCCAAAAGCTTTTAAGTTTAATTAGGTCCCACTTGTTTATTTTTCTTCTTGTTTTCATTACTCTAGGAGGTGGCTCAAAAAAGATCTTGCTGTGATTTATGTCAAAGAGTGTTCTGCCTATGTTTTCCTCTAAGAGTTTTATAGTGTCTGGCCTTAGATTTAAGTCTTTAATCCATTTTGAGTTTATTTTAATGTATGGTGTTAGAAAGTGATCTAATTTCATTATCTGACATGTAGCTGTCCAATTTTTCCAGCACCACTTATTGAAGAGGCTGTCTTTTCTCCATTGAATATTCTTCCTTCCTTTGTCATAGATTAGGTCACCATAGGTGTGTGGGTTTATCTCTCAGCTTTCTACCCTGTTCTATTGAGGTATATTTCAGTTTTTGTGCCAGTACCATACTGTCTTGATTACTGTAGCTTTGTAGTGTAATCCGAAGTCAGGGAGCCTGATTCCTCCAGCTCCATTTTTGTTTCTCAAGATTGCTTTTGCTATTCGAAGTCTCATGTGTTTCCATACAAATTGTAAAAGTTTTTGTTCTAATTCTTTGAAAAGTGCCATTGGTAATTGGATAGTGATTGCATTGAATCAGTAGATTGCTGTGGGTAGTATAGTCATTTTCACAATATTGATTCTTCCAATCTAAGAACATGGTCTATCTCTTCATCTGTTTCTGTCATCTTTGATTTATTTCATGAGTATCTTATAGTTTGCTGCATACAGGTATTGCCTCCTTAGGTAGGTTTATTCCTAGTTATTTTATTCTTTTCATTGAAATGGTAAATGGGATTCTTTCTTTAATTTCACCTTCTGATCTTTTGTTGTTAGTGTATAGGAGTGCAAGAGATATCTGCATATTAATTTTCTATCCAGCAACTTTACTAAATTTATTGATTAGCTCTAGTATTTTTCTGGTGGCATCCTTAGGGATTTTCTATGTATAGTATCATGTCATCTGCAAACAGTGACACTTTTAATTCTTTTCCAATTTGGATTCCTTTTACTTATTTTTCTTCTCTGATTAATGTGACTAGGACTTCTAAAACCATGTTGAATAACAGTGGTGAAAGGGGACACATTTGTCTTGTTCCTGATCTTAGAGGAAATGGTTTCATTTTTTCACCATTGAGAATGTTTGCTGTGGGTTTTTCATATATGGCCTTTATTATATTGAGGTAGGTTCACTCTATGCCCACTTTCTGGAGAGTTTTTTTTTTTTTTTTATCATAAATGGGTGATGAATTTTGTCAAAAGCTTTTTCTGCATCTATTGAGATGATCATATGGTTTTTATGGTTCCATTGGTTAATATGGTGTATCACACTGTTTATTTTGTGAATGTGGAAGAATCCTAGCTTCCTGGGATAAATCCCACTTGATCATGTTGTATGATCCTTTTAATGTGTTTTTGGATTTGGTTTGCTTGTATTTTGTTGAGGGATTTTGCACCTATGTTCATCAGTGATATTGGCCTGTAATTTTTTAATTTGTGAAATCTTTGTCTGGTTTTGGTATCAGGGTGATACCATAGAATCAGGGTATTCTACGAGGTTGGCCTTATAGAATGAGTTTGGGAGTTTCCCTCCATGTGCAATTTTTTGGAAGAGTTAGAGAAGGATAGGTGTTAGCTCTTCTCTAAATGTTTGATAAAATTCGCCTGTGAAGCCATTTGTCCTGGACTTCTGTTTATTCAAAGATCTTTAATCACAGTTTCAATTTCATTACTTGTGATTGGTCTTTTCATATTTTCTATTTCTTCCTGGTTCAGCCTTAGAAAGTTGTACCTTTCTAAGAATTTGTCCATTTTTTTCAGGTTGTCCATTTTATTGGCATATAGTGGCAGTATTAATCTCTTATGATTCTTTGTATTTCTGCAGTCAGCTGTATTTTTTTTTTCATTTCTAACTTTACTGATTTGAGTCCTCTCCCTTTTATTATTTATAACTTTGGCTAAAGGTTTATCAAGTTTGTTTATCTTCCTGAGGAAATGACTTTTAGTTTCATTGATCTTTGCTATTGTTTTCTTCATTTCTATTTCATTTATTTCTGCTCTGATCTTTATGATTTCTTTCCTTCTACTAACTATTTATTTATTTATGTATGTATTTATTTATTTATTTTGTTCTTGTGTCTCTTGTTGCTTTAGGTATAAGGTTAGGTTGTTTATTTGAGATTTTTCTTGCTTCTTGAAGTAGGATTGTATTGCTAGTAACTTCCCTTTTAGACCTGCTTTTGCTGCATCCCATAGGTTTTTGGTCACCGTGTTCTTGTTATCATTCATTTCTAGGTATTTCTTCATTTCCTCTTTAATTTCTTCAGTGAACTCTTGGTTATTTAGTAGCATTTTGTTTAACCTCTATGTGTTTGTGCTTTTTCCAGTTTTTTTTCTGTATTTGATTTCTAATCTCACAGCATTGCATTCTGAAAAGATGCTTGATATTATTTCAGTTTTCTTACATTTACCCAGACTTGATTTTTGACCCACAATGTGATCTTTCCTGGAAAATATTCTGTGTGTACTTCAGAAGGAAGCCTATTCTGCTGTTTTCAGATGGATGTTCTATAAATATCAATTAATTTTTTTCTGGTCTAATGTGTCATTTAAGGCTTCTATTTCCTTATTAATTTTCTGCCTGGATGATCTATGTATTGGTGAATGTGGAGTGCTAAATCCCCCCAATATTTTTGTGCTACTGTCAATTTCCCCTTTTTCTGGCTGTCAGCATATGCCTTGTTTATTCAGGTGCTCCTTTGTTTGGTGCATAATTATTTACAATTGGTCTTCTTGGATTGATCCCTTGATCATTATGTAGTGTCCTTCCTTGTCTCTTATAATAGTCTTTATTTTAAAGTCTGTTTTGTGTGATATGAGTATTGCTACTCCAGTTTTCTTTTCATTTCCATTTGCATGGACTATGTTTTTCCATCCCCTCACTTTCAGTCTGTATGTGTCCCTAGGTCTCAAGTGGGCTTCTTGTATAAAGCATATATATGGGTCTTGTTTTTGTATCCATTAAGCTAGTCTGTGTCTTTTGGTTGGCACGGTCAATCCATTTTCATTTAAGGTAATTATCAATATGTATATTCCTATTACCATTTTCTTAATTGTTTTGGGTTTCTTTTTCTAGGTCTTTTTCTTCTCTTGTGTTTACCACCTAGAGAAGTTCCTTTAGCATTTGTTCTAAAACTTGTTTGGTGGTGTTGAATTCTCTTAGCTTTTGCTTGTCTGTAAAGCTTTTGATTTCTCCATCAAATCAGAATGAGATCCTTGCTGGGTAGAGAAATCTTGTTTGTAGGTTATTCCTTCCATCACTTTAAATATATCATGCCAGTATCTTCAGGTCTGCAGAGTTTCTGCTATAAAATCATCTGATAACCTTAAAAGGATCCCCATGTATGTAATTTGTTGTTTTTTCCTTGCTGATTTCAATATTTTCTCTTTGAATTTAATTTTTGGTAGTTGATTAATATGTATTTTTGCATATTTATCCTTGGGTTTATCCTGTGTGGGACTTTCTGTGCTTCCTGGACATTGGTGATTATTTCCTTTCCCTTGTTAGGGAAGCTTTTGACTATAATCCCTTCAATATTTTCTCAGACCCTTTTTCTTTCTCTTCTTCTTCTGGAACCCCTATAATTTGATTATTGGTGCATGTAATGTTGTCCAAGAGGTCTCTGAGACTGTCCTCATGTCTTTACACTCTTTATTCTGCTCTGTGGCAGTTGTTTCTACCATTTTATCTTCCAGTACACACATCTGTTCTTCTGCCTCAGTTATTCTGCTATTGATTACTTCTATCACATTTGCTATTTCAGTTATTGTATTGTTCATCACTGATTGTTACTTAGTACTTCTAGGTCATTGTTAAGCATTTCTTATATTTTCTCAATCTGTGCCTCTATTCTATATTTGAGATCTTGGATCATCTTTAGTATCATTACTTTGAAATCTTTTTCAGGTATATTGCCCATTTCCTCATCATTTATTTGGTCTTCTGGTTTTTTGCCTTGCTCCTTTGTCTGCAACATGCTTCTCTGTTATCTCATTTTGTCTAACTCTGTGTTTATGATCTCCTTTCACAGGCTACAGGGTTGTCTTTCCTCTTGCTTCTACTGTCTGCCCCCTGGTGGGTGAGTTTGGTTCAGGGGCTTTTGTAGGCTTCCTGGTGGAAGGGACGAGTGCTTGTGCTCTGGTGGGTGGAGCTGAATCTTTTCCCTCTGATCAGCAAACCACATCAGGTGGTGTGTTTTGGGGTGCCTGTGAGCTTAGTATGACTTTAGCCAGCCTGTATTCTGATGGGTGGGGCTGTGTTACTTTCTTGCTGGTTGCTTGTCATGAGGTTTTTAGCACTGGACCCAGCAGGCAATTGGGTGGAACTGAGTGTTGGTGTTCAGGTGGATACCTCTGGCAGAGCTCATGCAGATTAATATTCCCTAGGTCCAGGAAACCTCCAGTGGTCTAGCATACTGCACTTGGCACTCTCACCCTGGAGGTCCAGGCACACCCTGTGGGTGGGGAACCAAGAGACTGCAAGTTGCACACTACAGCCAGAGGAAAAGAAGAAGAAAAAAATGAAAAGGAAGGAAAATAAAACAGGCAAATAAAACCCAAGAGAAATAGCAAAATTAGAAACAAACAGCAACAAAAACAACAACACAAACACACACAAAAAAGAAAACAAACAGGCAAACCAAACCCAAGACAAATGAAAAAAACAAACAAACAAACCTAACAAACAGAAATAAAGTAGCAGACAGAAAAAAAAAAAAAAAAAGAACAAAAAACCCCAAAGGAAAAAAAAAAAAAAAAAACTAGGGAACAAATATCAAACAAAAGAATGAAAAAATGCATTGGTGGAAAAAGATGGCTGAGGCGTAGGACATGGAGATCACCTTCCTCCCCACAAATATATCAAAAATACATCTACTTGGGGAGTGGCTTCTGGAGAAAACATACAGAATGCCAAGAGGAAACCTCAGACTGCCAAAAAGGCAAGAGAATTTCCATGTAATTGGGTAATGCAAAGGAAAAAAGTGAAAAAGAGACAAAGAATCCTGAGTAGATCAGCCCCTCTGGGAGGGAGCTGTGGCAGAGGGAAGGCTCCCACATACTGGGGAGCCCCTCACTGGCAGGGAAGGACAGGAGGAGCCTCAGAGCCCCCAGAGTAGAGAGCAATGGCAGGTGTGTGGAGGGCAGAGCAGAGAGATCCCTTCCTGGAGGATTCATGCAACACTCCCCAGCCAGAGAAGCCAATCTGCTCATCCGTGGCAGTGGTGAGGGCTGGGTGCTGAGGCTTGGGCTTTGGAGAACAGATACTAGGGAAAGAGTTTGGACTGACTGCATGAGAACAGCCTGGGGGCAGGTTTGCCAGCAAACTAGGAGGGGAGGGATCTTGGGGAAAATCCTGGGCCAGATGGAGGAGCAGGGGACTTTTGTTTCAGAGTGTAAGCGAGGAACATCCCTCTCCACAAACTCACAGGCTGTGAAGCTGCATGACCAATGGCTGCTGGATCAAAAAGCCTGCCTGCTGCCCCACACCCATTACTGGTGGCTGCTGGATCCAAAAGCCCACCCGCCACCCCACGTTTCTGCCACCCCCTGCACCTCTGTGTCCTGCCAAATGCCTGCCCACCTTCACACTGCCCTGCTCCCCCGCCCTGCCATCAGCCCCACAGCCTGCACACCTGCAGCCTCCAAGGGCCCTGTGTGTAAGGCAAGACACTGGACACATCCTCCTGGCAGTAGGTGAAGCCCACCAACACCAAGGGTCCCACAGTCAGGACCAACTTCCTGGGGAGAACACACAACACACCTCAGGCACACACTGACCTCTGCTGCTACAAGCACTCCTACAGATTTCAGTTAGACTGCCATATCCCTCCCTAACCCCTGACCGGAAGTTGTAAGTGAGCTCCAATCACTTTCTTTTGTCTCCTCTTGCCTGGGCAGGGAACTGACTACTGAGAGCATCCCATAAACACAAAGTAGAGACCAAAATCAAAACTGATCCCAAAGGACTACAGGACCAAAGAAGAGAAAGATAAACAGTCACAAGAGAGGCAGATTTAATGCCCACAATAGGCTTGATATACCTTGCATCAGTGGACCACTTGAATAGACAAGTGTTTCTACAATAGAGACTGTAGAAATAGGGGGCTACTAGGGACTTTGGGAACAGTTACACACAGAAATAGTACCTGATCACAGTCTGAGCTCCCCACAATCCTCTCCACAGCAGGTGCAGAGTCCTACCTCCTACCTAGAATTGTTAGTGGACTTCTGGTATGTTTGTCTTGTTTCTGGTTTTAGGTATTAGTTAGTTAAATCTTTACTGTATATATTTGTAGGTGGATTTGCTTGTAAGTGGTATAAGTACTCTGTTCATTCTTTTCTTTGCTCTCTTTTATTCTCTTCTCTTTGCTATCTTTTCCTTTTCTCTTTTTGCAAGTTGAAGTGTGCACATCTCCTTGTGATTTTGACAGATTGGAGTTGATTTTACCACCAGCCTTGGGATCTACCTGTCTTTTCCCCTTCTTCCCTTTTTTCTTGCTTATTTCTTGGCTCACCTTCTATCTCTTTTTCTCCATACCATGCAACTTCTGGGTTCTTGGTGCCCCAGCAAGTGGGTTAAAACCTCTACCTCTGAAACAGCAGGGCAGAATCCAGGACATTGAACCACTACAGAAATCCTGACCCCATGGAATATTAATTAGCAAGGGCTCCCCCAGAGTTCTCATTCTCAACACCAAGGTCCAAATCCAACCAAAGGCCAGCAAGCTCCAGTGCTTGACACCTCAACCCAAACAGAACAGAGATAAGAGGAATTACTACTAGGCAACATAAGGAAAGGAGACAAAAAACAGTGTAAATTAGACAAAATGAGAAAACAAAGAAACACCTTGCAGGCAAAGGAGCAAGATAAAAACCCAAAAAACCCAATAAATAAAGAAGAAATTGGCAAATTACCTGAAAAAGAATTCACAGTGATAGTAAAGATGATCCAAAATCTCAAAAACAAAATAGAGAAAACACAAGAAGCATTTAACAAGGACCTAGAAGAACTAAAGAGCAAGCAAACAGTAATGAACAACACAATAACTGAAACTAAAAATACTGTAGATGGTATAAACAGCAGAATAACTGAAGCAGAAGAATGAGTAAGTGAGTTGGAAAATAGATTGGGGGTAAAATGGCCACAGAACAGGAAAAAAAAAAAGAATAAAAACAATGGAAGACAGTCTCAGAGACCACAGGGATAACATTAAGTGTACCAATATTCAAATCATAGGCATCCTAGAAGAAGTAAAAAAGAACAGGTCTGAGAAAATATTTGAGGAGATTATGGTGGAAAACCTACCCCACACGGGAAAGGAAATAGTAAACCAAGTCCAGGAAGTGCAGAGAGTCCCATGCAGAATAAACCTAAGGAGAAGCACACCAAGGCACATGTTAATAAAACTAATGAAAATTAAACACAAAGAAAAATATTAAATATACCTAGAGAAAAGCAACACATAACATATAAGGGAAAACCCATAGGGATAACAGCTGATCTTTCTGCAGAAACGATTCAGGTCAGTAGGGAGTGGCAGGAGATAACTAAAGCCTTGAAAATGAAAATCCTACAGCCAAGAATACTCTACCCAGCAGGAATCTCATTTGCTTTCGATGGAGAAGTGAAAAGCTTTACAAACAAGCAAATTTAAGAGAATTCAGCACCACCAAACCAGCCTTACAACAATCACTAAAGGAACTCCTCTAGGCACTAAGCACAAGAGAAGGAAAAGAGCTACAAAAATACAGCCAAAACAATTGATAAAATGGTAATAGGAACACACATGTCAATAATTACCTTAAATGTAAATGGATTAAACATTTCAACCAAAAGACACAGACTGGCTGAATGGATACAAAAATAAGACCCTTCTATATGCTGTCTACAAGAAACCCATTTCAGACCTAGGGACACATACAGACTGAAAGTAAATGGATGAAAAAAGTTATTCCATGCAAATGGAAGTCAAAAGAAAGATGGAGTGGCAATAATCATATCAGCCAAATTAGACCTTAAAGTAAAGACTATTACATGAGACAAGGAAGGACACGACATAATGATCAAGGGATCAATCCAAGAAGAAGATATAAAAATTGTAAATATCTATGCACCTAACATAGGAGCACTTTACTACATAAGGCAAATGCTATCAGCGATAAAAGGGGAAATTGACAGTAACACAATAATAGTAGGATACTTTAACACTCCACTTACAGAAATGGACAGGTCATCCAAACAAAATAAATAAGGAAACACAAGCTTTAAATGAGACATTAGACCATCTTGACTGAATTGAAATTTACAGGATATTCCATCCACAAACTACAGAATATACTTTCTTCTCATGTGTGCATGGAACATTTTCCAGGATAGATCACATCCTGGGGCATACACCAAGCCTCAGTAAATTCAAGAAAATTGAAATCGTATCAAGCATCTTCTCTGATCACAATGCCATGAGACTAGATATCAATTACAGGAAAAAACTGTAAAAGATTCAAACACATGAAGCCTGAACAATATGCTATTAAACAACCAAGAAGTCACTGCAGAAGTCAAGGAGGAAATAAAATAATACCTAAAGACAACTGACAATCAAAACACAACAACCCAAAACCTATGGGATGCAGCAAAAGCAGTTCTAAGAGGGAGGTTTACAGCAATACAATCCTACCTCAAGAAACAAGAAAAACTTCAAATAAACCATCTAAACTTACACCTAAAACAATTAAAGAAATCATAACAAACAAACAAACAAAAAAACCCCAAAGTAAGCAGAAGGAAAGAACTCAGAGAGATCAGATCAGAATAAATTGGCTAACCTGGAACAAATGGATTAATTTTTAGAAAAGTGCAATCTTCCAAGACTAAACCAGGAAGAAATAGAAAATATGAACAGAAAAATCGCAAACACGGAAATTGAGACTGTGATTAAAAGTCTCCCAATGAACAAAAGCCCAGGACCAGATTGCTTCACAAGTGAAATCTATCAAACATTTAGAGAAGAGGTAACACCTATCCTTCTCAAGCTCTTCCAAAATAGAGCAGAAGGAGGAACACTCCCAAACTCATTCCACGAGGTCACCATCACCCTGATACTAAAACCAAACAAAGATGTCACAAAAAAAGAAAATTACAGGCCAATGTCATTGATGAATACAGATGCAAATATCCTCAACAAAACACTAGCAAACAGAATCCAACAGCACCTTAAAAAGGTCATACACCATGATCAAGTGTGGTTTATCCCTGGAATGCAAGGATTCTACAGTATACAGAAATGAATCAATGTGATACATCATATTAACAAATTGAAATATAATCATCTCAATAGATGCAGAAGAAGCTTTGGACAAAGTTCAACATCCATTTATGTTAAAAATTAACTCTTCAGAAAGTGGGCATTAAAGGAAGTTATGCTAACATAATAAAAGCCATATGTGACAATCCAAGAGCCAACATCATTCTAAATGGTGAAAAACTGAAAGCATTTCCTCTAAGGACAGGAACAAGACAAGGGTGCCCACCCTCACCACTATTATTTAATATAGTTTTGGAAGTCTTAGCCACAGCAATTACAGAAGAAAATGAAATAAAAAAAGAACCTAAATTGGAAAAGAAGGAGTAAAATTGTTTCTCTTTGCAGATGGCATGATATTATGCATAGAAAACCCTAAAGATTCTACCAGGAGACTGCTAGCCCTAATTGCTGAATTTAGTAAAGTAGCAGGATGCAAAATTAATGCACAGAAATCTCTTGCATTCCTATACACTAACAACAGAAGAGCAGGAAGCGAAATTAAGGAAACACTCCCATTTACCATTGCAACAGAAAGAATAATATTCTTGGGAATAAACCTGTCTAAGGAGGCAAATATCTGTGTGCAGAAAATTATAAGACACTGATAAAAGAAATCGAAGATGATAAAAAGAGATGGAGGGACATATTATGTTCTTGGATGGGAAGAATCAACATTGTGAAAATGACTATACTGCAGAAAGCAATTTACAGATTCATCGCAATCCTTATCAAATTACCAGTGGCATTTTTCACAGAATTAGAACAAGAAATTTCCCAATTTGTATGGAAGTGCAGAAGACCCTGAATAGCCAAAGTATCTTTGAGAAGGAAAAATGGAGTTGGTGGAATCAGGCTTCCTGACTAAACTATACTATAAGGCAACAGTGCTCAAGACAGTATGGTACTGGCACAAAAACAGAAATAAAGATCAACGGAACACAATAGAGAGCCCAGAGGTAGACCCACACACATATGGGCACCTTATCTTTGACAAGGGAGGCAAGAATATACAATGGGAAAAAGACAGCCTCTTCAATAAGTGGTGCTGGGAAAATTGGACAGCTACATGTAAAAGAATGAAATTAGAACACTCCCTAACACCATGCACAAAAATAAACTCAACATGGATTAAAGACCTAAATGCAAGGCCAGACACTATAAAACTCTTAGAGTTAAACACAGGCAGAACACTCTATGACATACATCAAAGCAAGATCCTTTTTGACCCTCCCCCTAGAATAATGGAAATAAAATTGAGAATAAACTAATGGGACCTAATGAAAGTTAAAATCTTTTGCACCGTGAAAGAAACCATAAACAAGACAAGAAGGCAACCCTCAGAATGGGTGAAAGTTTTTGCCAACAATACAACTGATGAAGGATTAATCTCCAAAATATACAAGCAGCTCATGCAGCTTAATACCAAAAATGCAAATAACACAATCCATAAATGGTTGCAAGACCTAAATAGACATTTCTCCAAAGAAAACATGCAGATGGCCAACAAACACATGAAAAGATGCTCAACATCACTAATCCTTAGAGAAATTCAAGTCAAAGCCACAATGAGGTATCACCTCACACCCGTCAAAATGGCCATGATCAAAAAATCTAGAAAAATAAATGCTGGGTTGAGTGCAGAGAAAAGGGAACTCTCCTGCACTGTTGGTGGGAACGTAAATTGGTACAGCCACTGTGGAAACAGTTTGGAGATTCCTTAAAAAACTAATAATGGAACTACCATATGACCCAGCAATCCCACTCCTGGGCATATACCCTGAGAAAACCATAATCCAAAAAGGAACATGTCCCATAATGTTCATTGAAGTACTATTTACAATAGCCAGGAAATGGAAGCAATTTGAATGCCCATCAAGAGATGAATGGATAAAGAAGATGTGGCACATGTATACAATGGAATATTTCTCAGCCATAAAAGGAATGGAATTGAGTTATTTGTAGTGAAGTGGTTAGACCAAGAGTCTGTCACACAGAGCGAAGCAAGCCAGGAATAGAAAAAGAAATACCATATGCTAACTATATATATGGAATCTAAAAAAATGGTCCTGATGAACCCAGTGACAGGGCAAGAATAAAGATGCAGATGTAGAGAATGGACTGGAGGACATGGGGTGGGGGGGCCAAGGGGAAGCTAGGATGAAGTGAAAGAATAGTATTGACATATATACACTACCAAATGTAAAATAGCTAGTGGGAAGTTGCTGCATACCATAGGGACATAAACTGGATGATTGGTGATGACTTAGAAGGTCAGGATAGGTAGTGTTGGAGGGAGTTGTGGGAGGGAGGGAATATGGGTATATATGTACAAATACATCTGACTCACTTTGGTGTACCTGAAAAATTGGCACAACAGTGTAAAGCAATTATATTCCAATAAAAAGCTTTTAAAAAAAAACTAAGAAATGAAAACAATCCATAAGGACTAAAGTATCAAAAAAAATTAAAAAGAAAAGAAAAACAGAAATCAAACTGGAAAGAAAAGCAAAGAAATCATGAAACAAATACATAAAATTATGAAAAAAAAGATAATACAAAGTACAAAAATGAGAAAAAACACAAAACAGCCAAAAAGTAAATTAAAAATAGAAAAATAAAGAAATATATTTAAAAATTTAAAAAAGTAAATAAAAGTAATATAACAGCAACACCAAGAACTGAACAAAATGAAATAAAAAATGAACATTAATAATATTTTCCTGGGGCCTCATTTGTTAGTGTTGTTGCTCACACAATGAGCCCTGGCTAAAACGTGCCTTCCTATGAGGCCCTCCTATACCTCTAGGTAGGTCTCTGAACCTTCTCTGAGCACTGCGGGATCAGTTCAGACTCTGACCTTGCTTAACTCCCATGTGTACTTGCCTGCAAAGTCCACTGCTGCTAACGGTAGTTGGTCTCATTTGTAGGCACTCTTGTTGTCTATTCAGATATTCCACAGATGCAGGGTTTACCAAGCCAGTCACAGTGATTTAATCCATGGCTTTTGCAGCTGCATGGAGAGATTTCCATTCCTCTTCCTTAGTCGCATTGCCCCTGGGGCTCAGCTTTGGTTTTGGCCCCACCTCTGTGTGTGTGCCACCCTCAGGTTTCTATTCCCCACTCCGGCAAGAGGGAGTGAAAACAGTGGCTGATTGGGACATATTTACTCACTCAGACTGGGGAGGGGTATGGCAGCCACAACTAGGTTGTGTGCGAAGTGCCTGCAGTAGTGGGGATCTGCAGGTGGTTGCAACAGACTGAGGCATGCTCCCTTTGGTGGGAGTCCCTCCCAGTGCCCAAGAAGGCAGGGGCTGGTGTGTGGGGGCAGTGGTGGCTCTGCCCTTTGTGCACCACTCAGCAATGGCACCTTATCTCCTAGGCATACCATGCTTCCTCTATGGGCATTGCCAGTTATGGAGCCCCTCTCTCCTATCTCCTCTGTTGTATTTGCACAGCAAATAGCCGTCCTCTCCCTGGATCTGCTTTCCTAGCCCCATGCTTTAGCACTCAGCCTCTGCCAGCACTGATGGATTCCTGTCTCAGGCTGGGGCACCCAGAGCTGATGCCCAAGGAGGCTTTGGTATGCACACTGCTTAGGACCTTGGAGCCTGCATGGGTGGAGGAAGCCTTGGCTTGAGGGGTGGACAAGCCTGCTCAGACGCATGCCCCTCTCAGTGCCCATGGAGTCAGGGGCCAGCAGGTGGGGAAGGGGGTTGCAATGGTGGTCCTGGCACCCTACCCCTTGTGTGCCACTCAACAATGGCACCTTTCTTCTATGGTGGCCCAGACTTCTTCCTCAAACCTTCCCAGTTTTGGAGCTCCTTACTCCCATCCCTTCAGGCTGTCTCTTCACAGACAGCAGCTGTCCCCTCCCTGGGTCCATGCTTAAAACCCCACTTTCCAGCACTCAGCTCCCCTCTGCAACAGGAGACACATGACTCAGGCTGGGCTGTGCAGAGCTGCAGAACAGACCATGTGAACAGTTCTTACTTTGTCCTACCTTCCACAGACCATCCGCTGTGTCCCCCTTCAAACACCCAGAGTTCTCTTTCTGTCTCAGCTGATTTCCCCACCATGAGGGGGTTTTTCTGAGTGTGGGGGCCTCTCCTCACCTTCAGCTTCCCACCTTTTTTTCTCCATTTCTGAAGAAAAAAAGGTTTCTGGTCCATTTTTTAATTCATTTTTTAATATCCAGGAAGTGGTTTAAAATATAAAAGTAAATTTTCACTAGCCAAATAAAACTGATTATTCATGAGACACATGCACTTACAACAGGAACTCAGCTTTTACCTGCAAAATTTGCACCCAGAACTACAACTGAAAGCAAAAAGTCTGTAAAATTTGTGAGCAGATAGTTGTGTGTCACATTTTTTAAGGGTTGGTCATTTATTAGTTGACCAAGCCTGTCTACTTAAAGTGGTTGAGAGTAAAATGAAAATAGAGCAATTAAAAACATTAAAAACATTTGGCCTGGAACACTGACCATCATCATGGAATTCTTCCAATTTCTGGAAAAAAATCCAAAATTATTTAGAGAACAAAGAAGCAACACTATATAACAATGGCAGGAGAGGCAGCTCTTTAGAACTAAATTGACTAGAGAGAAAAATTCAACTTGACAAAGAAAACAATATATGTTTGTTACTATGTTTGATTTTAAGTGTAATAAATACTTTGAAATTATTTCTTCAAAAATGGAAATAACTGAAAAATTCTTCTAGTAAGCTGTTGTGAGGAAAAAAGAAATGAAAAGTCAGAGAATTTTCTTACATTCTTCTCTTTCTTTCAAATTGGAACAGTTAACAGTTTTTCTTTAAAAAAAAAAAGGGATGGGGTTATATTGGGTTGATGCTGAATGTCAGAACATTTCAATACCCAATTAATGACAGAAAACATAAAAAAGCAAGTCAGTAAGAAAAGGTAACCAACTTCCAAAATATGGAAAAGCAAAACGTTGATTAAGTGTCACACTTAAAAAACATTAATCATTTCACACAAATGAAATACCTTGTATATATGTGAAATATATATCAAGGTGGTCAAGAACATGGGCTCTGGAGACAGATTGATTAGGTTCAATCCCAGCTCTGCTACTTTCGAGCCAACTGACTGTGAGAAAGTTATTCAATTTCTCCTGGCCTCATTCACCTGTGACATAGCTATAGTAACAGTGTCTATCTCATAAATGCCAACGTGAGAATTAACTGGGATAAAAGAAGATATACTTACCACAAAATAAGCACATAAAAATTGTAGCTACCCTTATATATAAATGTGTATATGTACATTTTAACCTCATCTGTAGGTCAATGAAAGGACAAGGATTAAGCTTGTCAAATGGCATTTTAAGTCACTGACTATCTTAAATCAGTGTGTTTCTAACTAAATTATCTGTGTTTAATTTGACTGAAGCAATTCCAGAAGACCTGTGGTAAACTTAAGGAGAAGTCAATCAGTTATTACTAATATTAAAGGAGCTGAAGCTGAATCAGTCTTTTCAAGGCTCCCTTTGTGAGACTGGGTTTAATTGGAGCTGAATTTTTAAAAAAATTTATTGGAGTATAGTTGATTTGCAATATTATATTAGTTTCAATTGTACAGCAAAGTGATTCAGTTATACATTTACATATATTCATTCATTCTTTTTCAGATCCAGGGCTGAAATTTGAATCTAGTTCCTTGCTCATCACTGCTTTACCTACTACTTTGGTTTTTACATATGGTAATCCTCTGGCCATTTTCAGGGTAGATTTCCAGGGTAGATTCATTTAAATTGAGGATTAGCAACTGATGGTTTTTATGCCTTGAGTATCAAATTACAAGATTTAGAATTGTCTGTTTAGTCTGGGCTGGTCCTGAGTAAAACTGAGGATTTATAAAGCTGACCCATATCTTCCTTTGTCTGCATCCCAGATTCCTAGTTTGGCATTCTTACCCTTATGGCTTTTAATGTGAACCATCTTCTGGGAGTTTTGCATTTTAAAAAGGTTATATTAGAGATAGAAGAACATCTGTTTCCTCTGAAATTAATGCAGTTGTGTGCATATCTATCACCCCTCTCTACATCTTCAGCAGAGCAAAATTTAAAAATAATTTATCATGGGGTTCCAGTAGGTTATTGCTCATCTCACACACAATGTTTTTCCCCCACCCCACTCCCCAGTTGTTAATATCTAAATATCTGACCCTTAAATGAGGAAGTGTAGAAACACAGTCTTTCAGGCAAGAAATCATTTTGGTGAATTGAAAGGTGCAATTAAATGCTTTAGAGAAAGGCTTGGAAAAGATTATTAAACAGAAATATAAAAACATAATTTTGAAAGTATAGTGAATAGAACAAAATGGTAAAACATTTTCTATCAAAAATTGTTTTACTGATAACACTATAGTGCTTTAGAGGCTACAATTATACATTATTTCTCATTATTAGCAGCTGCCTCTTAGTGATTTTCTGGCAACTAATGAATAGAATCTGTCAGTGTAACCCTATTTAAGGAGGGCTTATTAGACAATGTTAAAGATGATAAAGCAGGCAGGTGTTTCTCAGCACACAAAAGTACATAGAATCTTTCACTTATTTTGAAAACTAAGCATTTGATAGTTTTAGAAATGTTATTGTATAAATTCTGGGGAAATGGCATACTTTTTATGTTCTGGAACAGAGTAAGACACCTTGAGTAACAAATCCTAATTTAGTCTGCAACATTTGTGTGATCACTTTCCCTTAAAGTTGAATGCAAATATTACTCTTACATATTTTTTCCTCTTCTTTAGAATTATTGCCTGTGCTATGAGCATGAAACGCTATGTGGAAGCCAACATTTCTCAAAAGTCCCATACCACTATCAAGTACTTTATGAAGATGTGGAGTAGCATTAGTGACACTCTTATCTTCATCTTCCTTGAATGGAATTGGCCTTACATTTGTTTCACTGTCATTTTCTGTCTTATATGGAGAGCATTAGGTATGGTGAATACTGTTTTTTATGTAAAATATGTCAGCTTAACTTAGGATTGCATTAGAAATAGGAAATTTAAAATTCCAATATGCTATATTTGCTTTACTTCTCATAAGTAGACTGTTTCATATTCTTCACTTTTGTAGGGGGTCCATAATAGCAAGATTAAAAAACAAGCTCTATAATCAGACTACCTGAGTTTAAATTCTAGCTTCGCTACTTACCCTTATGGATTTAAAATGTCATATAATCATGCTAGGTTTTACAGTCCTCAACTATAAAATGGGAATGGTAATACTATCAACTTCTGCTGGATAGTGTGATAATTACTTGACATAATACAATCAAAGAGCTTAGCATAGAGCCTGGCACAGAATAAACTCAGTAAATGTTAGCTTTTACTACTACTACTACTACTACTGCTGCTGCTGCTACTACTACTGCTATAAATTCTAGTGCTAATATACTATAGCATATTATAACAAGTATGTGGATTTTCCTAGTACTACTACTAAGAAATAATAATCCTATCACTGTTGCTAGGGTGAGAGATGAAGAATTTCTTTCAGTCTTCTCTTTTTGAATGTTTACATAACCCTGCCTCATCCCAGTTTACAAAGAAGTGTCTTCAGCACTGTTGTTCCAACTTTCTGTCCTAACACACACATATATGCACCTTGCTAATGTTTGCATCAGTATTATTTAAGTACTAATTGTGCCTTGGGGAATGCTGACTCCAGCAGGAAAATATATACCATCTGTGTCTTTTACTCAAACCCTGGCAGAGGCTGAGTGACATCTGGTACCCCTAAACTACACCTGTTGTATGACTTTACTATTGACAGCAGATAAACCCTCTTCTAATCCAATGCTTACATTTAAAAAAATACTCCACTGACACTGAAGTAAAATATACATGTGAGCATATTTTTCATCCTAAAACACCGCAGCTTCATTGCTAGTTAAACTAAGCTGTCTCTTTAATGTTACATTTTATAGTCTGCATAGCATTGCAGTTTATAGTTTATTATATATTCTTTACATTTATATCTCTGTTTCCCTCTTCCTCCACAAATGAACAGAATCCTTGTAGACTTTCCTTTGGAGACTATGAAAGTTACTGTAGCAATGCTGAGGGGCACATTAGGGAAATTGCTTAGGATTTTAAGGGTGAACAATAAGGCTGGACAGAGTATGCTTTATTATCCATTAAAATGTGTTTAGTTTGGCTATTAACAATCAAACCACCAGCAAAATGTCATGCAAGTTCACAAAAGACAATTTCTAGTTTATTCTGAGCCCACTGGAAAATCTCATTAGGGTTGTAAATTTTTATTTTTTAATCTAAATCTTTTTAAATAAAGTTGAACAAAAATTCTCTTTTGTGCCCATGTGCTATAAAAAAGAGCTAACAGGAAATAAAAAGTGCCAGGAATAATTGAGGAGGTTTTCCTATAAACTGTTAAGACCTACAGTCTCCCAAGGCAATAAAAGTAAAAGCAAAAATAAACAAATGGGTCCTAATCAAACTTAGAAGATTTTACACAGCAAAGGAAACCATAAACAAAGCCAAAAGACAATCTACAAATGGGAGAAAATATTTGCAAATGATGTGACTGACAGGGCTTAATTTACAAAATATGCAAACAGCTTGTACAACTCAATAACAAATAAACAAACAAATAACCCAATAAAAAAATGGGCAGAAGACCTAAATAGACATTTCTCCAAAGAAGACATACAGATGGCAAATAGGCACCTGAAAAGATTCTCAACATTGCTAATTATTAGAGAAATGAAAATCAAAACTACAATGAGATATCATTTCACATTGATTAGAATGGCCATCATTAAAAGTCTACAAAAAATAAGTAGTGGAGAGAGTGTTGAGAAAAGGGAACCCTCCAACACTTTCGATGGGAAGGTAAATTGGTACAGCTACTATGGAGAATGGTATGGAGGTCCCTCAGAAAACCAAAAATAGAGCTACCATGTGATCCAGCACCCCACTCCTGGGCATATATCTGGAGAAAAACATAATTTGAAAAAATGCATGTACCCCAATATTCATTGTAGCACTATTTACAATAGCCAAAACATGGGAGCAACCTAAATGTCCAACAACAGAGGAATGGATAAAGAAGATGTGGTATATATATACAATGAAATACTACCCAGCCATAGAAAAGAATGAGATAATGTTATTTCCCACAAGATGGATGGGTTTAGAGATTATCATACTAAGTTTAGTAAGTCAGAAAGAGAGAGACAAATACCATGTGATATCACTTACATGTGGAATCTAAAATATCATAGAAATGAACTTATTTACAAAGCATACTCACAGACATAGAAAACAAACTTATGGTTACCAAAGGGGTAAAGGGATGGAAGGAATTGGAATTAGCAGATACAAACTCATATATATAAAATAGATAAACAACAAGGTCCTACTGTATAGCACAGGGAACTATATTCAATATCCTGTAAAAAACCATAATGGAAAAGGATATGGAAAATAATATATATGTGTGTGTATGTATATATATATATATATATATATATATATATATATCTGAATCACTGTGCTGTACACCAGAAACTAACACAATATTGTAAATCAACTATATTTCAATTGAAAAAAAAAAGTAGTAATATGTTAAGACCTAGCAAGAGCAAACATTAAAGACAAATGCCAGGATTTTCACAGATTTGCATGTATAGTTTTGTGTGAAAATTCATGAGATGAAATAAATCATCTTTCCAATACCATTTTATTTCTAAATTATAATGTGTAGATAATCACTATATCTGATATGAGAAAAGGAAAAAGATCCTTATCATAAAATAGTCAATGAGGTATCTATATCTCCTTTAAGCCTGGCATCACAATTTAGCTTAATTTTGTGCCCAGATATCCAGAGGAAAGATGAGCTGAATACAGGCCATATGAGGCCATGGTATTTTTTTCCTGTTGGACTTTAGCCATATTAAATGATATCTTTGTGATTCTGTTAAATTAGAAAATTTCAGTAGAATATCCTCATTCCTTTGGTTTGGGGACTCACTTAGGATGAGTAATAAACAAAATTGAAAAGTCAACATTCTGGAAATATGTCAATATTGCTGAAGCAATGCATCTAAATTTGCCAAAATGCAGTTTGACACAAAGTATGTTGGATGAATTTCCATTTAGTCAAAATGGAAATTTGGCCTCAAATGAATATACTGTCACTGGCTTTGAGTTCTGATAATTTTAATACAGCATAAGAGTAATTATAAGGTTTATTAAATATATATGTTTAGGAAGTATTGGAACAACTTAAATGTTCAACAGTAAGGAAGTATTTATTATTAGGAAAAAAATAATACAAAGCCATGTGTGGCTTTGGAAGGTTTTATCCCAAAGTGTTAGCAACAATTTTCTCTGGATGGGTGGGATTATGGGTGCTATATGCTTCCTTTGCATATTTGTATTTTTCTCTAAAAGCTTCCTTTGCTTTTGTAGTGATAGGAGAGAAAAGTAAAAGAGCTAAAGAGACAAGCAGTTTTTAAAAGAAAATTAAAAGATCTAAAATTTTCAGTGGATTTAGCTCTCATTTATTTTAATTATACTGCTCTAATAGTTTGACTATGTCTTCATTTTCTGGTACTGTGTAAAATATTTAAATTGAATTAAAATGTTTTTAAAAACAGAAAAATTGACCAAAATTCTTAATCATATACAGAGGCTACAAGACTACTCCCATGGGCCTCCAAATTGCCATATGCTCCAAAAGTAGTAGAGACTACTTTTGCAGAATGCCCCAGATTAGTCTACATGGGCCTAAGGAAGGCAATTACACTGCTTTCATTCTAAAAAACAGAACAACAAAGGAAAAACCAAAGCACAGCCAAAATAAAATGTAACTATTTAAAGAAATATCTCTGAGGAAATAAACCTTTTAATAGTTTAGTTAGTTTAGGCCTTTAAATTATTCATCACAAATCCTTAGAATTCCAATCTAGTTTAACATTAATTTATTATAACACATTTGTAGCATTTTCCTTCTGTTGGTTAACTACTCAAGTATTCTTCTTTTTGGAAAATTTAGGAGTTCTTGTGCTGACTTTCTTCGTGAACAAATGTCATGTGAATACAGTCACCAGAAAGGACCAATTTATTATAGCCTATGGAGGACTGAGGGGAGCAATCTGTTTCTCCCTTGTTTTTCTACTCCCAGAGTTTTCCAGAAAGAAGCTCTTCATCGCAGCAACCACAGTTGTTATCCTCTTTACTGTTATTGTTCAGGTAAACAAAACAAAGTAGTGCAATTTGAAATCTTCCACTCAGATGGATATGAATGGGCCATCATTCTCTTTCAGGAACTTGAACTGAGGTAGCAGATATTTAGGAGAGACAATTATAGCATGTGAAATAGTCTCTACCATAATACAAACAAGATATTTGAAAAAGCTGAGATGAGATTTATTTTCAAATCAATAAGGGAGTGGATGAAGTGCCATTTATTCAAGTGGTTGACACCAGTAGCTTTACAACAAAGACTGCATTTTAGATACTTAAAAAAGGTAAGATTGGAGTTGAGAGTAGAAGAGGAAATAAATAAAATGCTTTAGGAATTTTATTCTAAGGCAGCATTTCTCTTGAATTATCTCTTTATCCTGTCCATATCACCATTTCCCTCTAATTGCCAATTCACTGCACTTCAGCTTTATAAAGCTGGCCAAAAGAATATTGGAAAAAATGTCTAAAATCCATTTAGTAACTTAATGAGATAGTATTTCAAATTTTGGCTAAAATGTTTTAACTAGGATAATAATGGTGGATATTTGTGGATGTGTGGTGGAATAAGGCTAGTCAGAAGGTGTGAATTTGGTAGGCTTCCCTTATATGCAATAATTATTTCTCTAGAATGCATGAGATCATTCTTTATGCTTTGAATTTTTTGTTTTGTTTTATTTTGTTTGTAAATGACTAATTGACTGAACATTTTTCTTCTCATTTAAAACAATGAATTGTATTAAACCAGCCCCAAATCAAATTGTGTTTTTATCTAAGCATTAACTGATTTTCATTTTATTATGTGTCAGGAAGCACAGTGTTACTTCAGAATGCAAAGCCATTTTAAAGAATTAACTTTCAATTCCTATATCTTATAGAATTCTTACTTAATGTCTCTGATAACTTATCAATAACACTCATGTTCTCCTTTATTTTGCATTTCCTCCAAGTTTTCAAATACATCTTACTCCTAGAGACTTCATCATTTGATATTTACATTTTCCCATTGATTAATACTGTAATCCATTTAAGACCCTGATTGGGGAGTTTAGGTGGGGTTTAGGTGTATTGTTAGGTGATTGCAATTGTAGACAGATTGTACAATAGAGAACTTCTCATGTCATTCTATCACCATCTAGTGGTTAAAATATTTGCAGAAATTTAAATTTTGTTTAAGAATTAAGACCCATTGGGGAAAAAATAAACAAAAGTACAATGTTATATTTTAGTTATTGGAGATTGATAAAATTGCCATGATGTACTTCAGGCAAATGAGTACCTGGTCCACCATCAGTAGAACATGTCTATGAATTTTTTTTCTGTGATATATTGAGATACTCTAGTGATCTGGCCATTTTAACCCTTTATTTTCCTTGAGTGGAAAAGAGGACTAGAGTTAAAATCAGAAGACCTGGGTGCTATTCACAACTTCATTCCAGATGAGCTTTCTAATCTTGGACATTTGACTGATTACTCAGTATCCTTTTTATTTATCTTTCTTTCTTTTTTTTTTTTTTTTTTTAGAAAGAGGATACAGGACCTATCTTTCAGGGATGTTTTGTTATAAAGATCAAAGAGTAATATAAGTATAAATGCACTTTATGTTTATAAGATATTATTGTTACTATTACTATAAGCACACACAAGAAATTTATCTTCACATGCTGTGTTAGCTTGAGCTTGTCAGTTCCACTTAACTGCAATTTGGATTCTGCCCTCACTGTTTCACTAAAATTATTCTTGCCAAAAGATCTCTGCTGGCCTCCATAGTGTCAAGTTAGGACAAATTCTTTTGCCCTAATATTAGGAAACTTGTCAGCAGGGTTTCATACACTGGATTTTTTTCTTGAAATGTTTTTTTTTTTTTCTTTCTTTCTTTTCTTGACATGATATCCTGCTAGTGTTGTGTCTTCTGGGCATTTCATAGACTTCTTTGCAGGCTGATCTTTCTGTATTGGGTCTCTAAATGTGAGAGTTCTCCAGTATTAGGTCCTGAACATTCTGTTGTCACTACACTTTTTCATTAGGTGTTTATATTCATTTTCATGGCTTCAAATGCAGTATAAATTCTGATGACTTCTAAATGTTTACCACTAGTCCAGCTATCTACTCTGAGATCTAGATGTTTACATTCAACTATTACTTTATACTTCCATTAGATGTCTCACAAGAACATCACATCTGTCAACTAAAAAAACAAAAAACACACAACCTAAAAGTTGTGAGTTATTTTTTATTTGGGGAACTTACTGAGGACTATAGCCTGGGAAACAGCCTCTCAGATAGCTCTGAGGAACTATTTCGAAGAGGTAAGAAAGGAGCCAGGATATATAGCAGTTTTTGCTGAAAAAAAAATGTAGTCAAACATCGAAACATTACTGCTAATCACCAAAACCAGACATCTCAAGTTAATCATTTTAGTGTTTTTCTGTGTATGGGAAGATGCAAGAGTCTGAGTTTATAGAAATCATTCCTTAGATATGCATCTTAACTTTAAACGGCCAGTGTCCTCTTTTTCTCCATCCTGAATTCCCCTCAGGGCACACCTTTAGGGGTGGCTACAGTGGCAGATGGCTTGATAGTAGGCAACATTCATTGTTTATAGGAATGGCAGGCAACATTTTTTTGTCCACACAGGCAATATACCTACAAAGGATAAATCTGATTCTTATCTGTTTTTCTTCTGTCTTAGTAGATGGCACTGACATCCAGCCATTTACTACAACCAAAAATGTAGAATACATCTTTGATTATTTCCTTTTACTTATCCCTCATATCAAACCCTATGGTTTCTAAATCCAAAATATATCTTCAAAATATGTATTTGATTTTAAAAAATTTTCCAGCTACACAAAATTGTATTAGTAATATATTTTGATTTGACACACTAGAATCATTGGCCTACACATTTATTTATTCATTCATTCACTCATTCATTAATTTAATACTTCTAACAGCTGTGAGACCAGCACTAAGCCTGAGAAAGTTAGCAATAATCCATGCAATGCACTCCGATCCTGTTTTCTTTCTTCTCTCTCTCAGGGATAACTGATATCCTGAAAGAATCATTTACCATTCTCTTGTGTTTAAAACATAATTCTTGAAATCACATATTACACACACAGACACACACATAAGTAATATATTGATCAGTTTAAATTGTTTTTTAATTTTATAAAAGCTTGTATGTGGAGGTGTGTGTATGTATATATTTTGTATGTAGCCTTCTGGAATTTTTTGGTTTGTTAACATTTTATTACAAATATTTATTCACATAGTTGTGAGGAATTGTAGCCCATTCATTTTCAGTGCTCTACAATAGAGCATTTTATGATTATACACCAATTAATTTATTCATTGTCTTTTCAATTGATATGGTTTTTTTCTTTCTTTTTTCATTTTTGCTTTTATAAATGGTTTTGTCATGAGTATTCTTGTATCTGTCGCCTTGTGGAATCTCTATGCTATTTTCCATTACCATTGCTATCATCTTAGTCCAAGCTACTATCATCTGTTTCTTGAACTGCCTTAAAATTTTCTATTTTTCTTTCATCTCTCAGTCTATTATCCTCACAGAATCAAAAGCAATATTTTTAAAACAAAAATTTTATTACTTATCTTCCAAAATTCTTCTATTGGTTATTTTTGAAATTTTAAAATATTCCAAAGCATTTAGCATGACTGTAAGCTGTGGCAAATATGGCTCATGACTACCTTTGAAGCCTCATGTTTTGGGTCAATTCTCCCTCTTGTTCACTGTGTCTTAAAAGCTTCTCTAACCACTTCAAACTTAACAAACTTCTTCTCAATTTAGAGTTTTCCAACAAGTCATTTCCTCTCCATAAAACACTATCTCCTAAGTTACTTGCATGTCTGTCTTCCTTTTATCCTTTAATCCTCAGCTATATACAACCTCCTTGGAGAAGTACTCCCAGACACTCCATGTAAGTGTGTTTGATTTCATTTCTGGGAGAGCCAAAACTGTAATTAAATTGTCTTGGTTTGATGGTGTGGACTTAGTATAAGCATCTCCATTTTGGGCCTATTGTTTTGAACACTTTCATAGATTGTATTACTATATATATATATGTATGTATGTACCTATCTATAAATCTTTTAGTTACTTTCTTCTCCACTTGGGTGATGTCTGTCTCCCCTACCAGGCTGAGTTCCATGAATGAAGGAAACATACATAATTTATTTGCCAATACATACTCAGAGTCTACTAGTGTGGGCTCCAATGAAATGTGTAATAAATATCTGTGAAATAAGGAAATAAATGAATAAATAGTAAATAAAAGTTAATTTGGAGTATGAATATAAATTATGAACATATATAGTAGTGCTTTGAGCTCAAAACCATTTTTAAACCATGATTTTTATTGATTTACTCAATCTTTCATTTAATCAGATATGCTACAGAGATTTGAACATATGGAATACAATTTTGTCTCTCAACTATATTTTACATCTTCAAATGAGCAGAGTATAATAGTACAAATACATAAAATGGGTTATAAGAAATGTCACTAAGTCAGATTGGTTTGACACCTTTATTTTAAAAGCATTAATTTCTATCTATCCATGGTAGACTGAATGGAATGAATTAAGTGAAGATGGAGAGTTGCGTGGATGGGTTTAAAAATACAAATATGGAGTCAGCCTTTTAAAAAACCAGGTTATGAGACAGACCTGTTCACACAGGGAAGCTTTTTGCCTGTGATAAACACTGTTCTATCCCATGAAAGCATTGTATGATTATTTTTCAAATGTCAGAATGAATTTAGTGGAATCACACAATTCAAATATCATCTAAAAAGTGGGAATTACACAAAATTACTTATGAAAACCATGTGTATAAGATGATCCCCTGACTTTGGGCAATTCAGATGCATTTACAAATAATTGCATAGTTCCAAATTGGAAAGGAAGATTTTGGGGTGACATGCTCATTTGGTGTATTAAAGAAACCAGGGCCATAGTAAGGCATTTTTATCATTTAAAAGTCCTGAAGAGCTGATGAAGAGCTAGGACACCCTTGAGTTTCTTTTAAGTTTCAACCCTAACTTTAATGGAAATTATTATCTGCTTCTTTGCACATTTCTGAAATAAGATGAAAATAGAAACCTTACATGGATGTGTATTCAAAGCATTTTCAAAGTCATTTGAAAATGACTAAGTAGTGTGAAAGTTCATTTGAAAGCAATAGATTCTGTTGTTTATTTGCAGCTAGTTTTTTTCCATATTCTACCTCATGATCTTAACTTCAGTTGATAGCTTTCTTTCTTAAAGTCCTTGTTACCACATGAGAGGGCAAATCTCAACTTCTCTTACTTTTCATTCAACCATACTTTGGTTTAAAAAGACAAAATAGAACTAAGAGAACTCTGAAAAGAGCAACTTGGTATATAGTACTCATCCACGGAAGACCCTTCAACTGCCCAACAAAACTGCATCTTCTCCTAGCTTCTTCTTTCTTCTTATAACAGATCTGGGGTCTCCTATCTCAAGCTATGCTCTGTAATCTATTCCTTTCTTGTCCAACATTTTCAATCATTTATTTTGTCTCATGTATATTCACACTCTTCTTCTCAACTAGATCCTTCCCCTCAACTTACAACACACCTGCACTAAACTAAAGTAATATTCTCTCTTAACCTCATAAAACTTTTTGTTCCCATCTCTTTTATTAAGGTTACTAATCACATTTGTCATCCGCATTTCACTTGATCTTTCACTGAGATTCCACTAGTCAAACTCCCACCTTCCTGAAATATTCTCTTTTTTGTGCTTTGTGACAACCCACTTTCTGATTTTCCTCTTACCTCTCTGGTTCCTCTTTCTCTGTCTCTTTTTCAAGCTTATTCTCATTATTATATCACTAAATATCAGAGTTCCTCAAAGATTCCTGTAGACTCTTTCCTCTCCTCACTCTTTACTCTTTCCCTAATGATTTTATCCACACCCACATATGGCTTCATTTACTGACTGTATACATATGAGTTATGCATTTATATCTTCAGTCTAAATATCTTAGTTCTAGAACATATGGTTTTCTTGACATCCTCATTTGGCTATCTTACAGGAATCTTAAGAAGTTCTGTGTGTTTAAAATTGAACTTTTGATTTTCTCTGCCAATCTGGTTCCTACCCCTAGTTATCTTCATTTACATTAGTATTACCATCCTCTACCCCTTTTTCTGAAGCATGGAATCTGAGTGTCATCCTTTCTGTCACTGTCCCTTTTTTAATGTCTGTTTGGTCACTAAGTCAATTTCTTTGCATCTGCTCTGCCATCATCTTTGTCTAAGCTATCACCATCTCTCACATGGAATACAAAAATAGTCCCCTAAACATTCTCCTTATATCCATTATAGTTCATTTTCAACACATTTTCCACACTGCAACTAGTTATCTTTTTAAATCATGAATCTGGTGAAGGCATTTCAATTTTCAATTAGTCTTAGAATTTTTTAAAAATGGTTTACACAACTTGGAAAGATTTACATTGTCTAACCCCAGCCTATCTCTCCAGTATTAATAACAATATGATCTCCCTTGCACTCTACA
Source organism: Hippopotamus amphibius kiboko (assembly GCF_030028045.1). Lineage (NCBI taxonomy): Eukaryota > Metazoa > Chordata > Mammalia > Artiodactyla > Hippopotamidae > Hippopotamus > Hippopotamus amphibius. The sequence goes on along the minus strand of NC_080203.1, from coordinate 68,155,980 downwards.
ACCCAGCTACACAGGGTTTTCATTTTCTCTAATATGCCATGTCAAGGGGCCTTATAGATGCTATTATTCCCTCAGCCAATAATGGTTCTTTCCCCTCCATATAGCTAGTGCCTCCTCATCCTTTAGGTTTTAGCTTAGGAAAAAACTTATCCTTCAGTTTAACCTGTGTAACTGTCATAAACCAGCCTCATTTTCTTCAGAACACTTATCTCAGGTTGTAATTGTTCATTCATTAATGCAATTATTTAACTAATGGCTCTCTCCCTTAGACATACTACACTGTAATCTCCATAAGGCTATGGCCCTTTCGACTTTAAGGTCCCATTGTAACTCCAATGCCTAATATAGAATTTGGCAAGTAATATATGTTCAATAAATAGAATGTTTGCTTCTTTTATTATCCCTCTTAAGAAAAATTTGCAGTAACATGCTGAGAGGACTGTAATCCCATATTTAATGGGTGATGAATAATACAGACAAAATGATATACCTGAGGTATCTGGTAATAATTGAAGTGAAAATCTCTTGCAGCACTTTGGCTCTGTGATTTGACTACTTCTTTCTATTTTTGAAATATAGTGGTATATTTTTTAAAGTTTTATTAAATGACCCACATTTTTGTAAACAATATATATTACCCATTGATCTTTGTGAGAGAAAACCACAGCATTTCTTTCTGGTGTTACCCGAATGATCCTTCTGAATTTTAAGAGAATGTTCTAAATTCCTATCATGACCAGATTAAGACATACGTGCATATGCACCCACACATAGAGACACAGATACACAGACACGCAGACACACACACCAGGGAAATATTCAAGCACTAATTTCATATGAAAGAAATTCAGCTTTCTGTTTTTCATTTTGTAGGGGATGACCATTCGTCCTCTTGTTGACTTATTAGATGTGACAAGAAGAAGAGAGACCTCTCCAACTGTGAGCGAACAAATTCTCATTCGGGTAAGATGTTTGTATATCATGTAGGTCATCTTATTGACTGGAACTAACACTTGTACATTAGGTCCTTACATGTCAGGTCTTCTTATACTTGAATTTCTCTAATAAAAGGAGATGTGATTTTCTGAATTCTAAATAGGTATTTGTTATATTGCAATAATCTGTAATTTGAAAATCAATTAGTCAGTTCTTCTGGTAAGAGGTAAGAACAATGAAAGTCTGAATTCTAGCATTTGCTCTGTTACTCTCCAGCTTGCCACATTATCTTAGGAGAGTCTTAATTTTTTGTGGCCTTGGTTTCCTAATCAGTAAATTTAAATGGCTGTTTACATGGTCTCTGAAGGCCTATCCAGGTTTAATAATCTATGAATTATGAGTTATTTTACTTCAAATTATGATTATAAGTGTTTCTGGTTTGTTTAACATATTAATTGTTAATAGTAGACTAAATTAACCAGTAACTTAGTTAATTACCTATTTGATATTATAAAGCAATTGCTTATAAGCTAACCTGTGTAATCTTTATGTAGTTAGAAAGTTTCTCTTGGGGTGTTTTAGTCTTTGGTGAACTTTTTTTTATACCATTGAGGATGGAGAATGTTAAAAATTTCCATATTCAAATTGCAAAATATACTCTTTGAAATAGGGTTTCAAAATTACCCCATTTAGAAGAAAATACCTCATTTCTGCATTAGAAGTAAGGAGAAGGTGAGAGAAATTTAAGGATGTGAACTCTATATCACTTGGTTTTATCTTCTTATAGAAATAAAATTTGAATTGTTGCTTATCCCAGGTGGGCTTTTACAAAATATAACAAAAGGAATATTGAAATATAGGGGGAGTGGCATCATCAGTATAAGTAAGCACAGTGCATAACTGATGTATTAAAAGAAATGACCAAACAGAAGATGGCAGAGTAGGAGGACATGCGCTCACTCCCTCTTGCAAGAATACCAGAATTACAACTAACTGCTGAACAATCATTGACAGAAAGGCACTGGAAATCACCCCCCCAAAAAAAAAAATACCCCACATCCAGAGATAAAGGAGAAGCTGCAATGAGATGGTAGGAGAGGCACAATGGCATTAAAATCAAATACAATAAATGCTGGGTGGGTGACTCACAAACTGGAGAACAGCTATATTGCAGAAGTCCACCCACTAAAGTGAGGGTTCTGAGCCCCACATCAGGCTTCCCAACCTGGGGATCCAGCAATGGGAGGAGGAATCCCAAGAGAATCAGACTTTGAAAGCCAGTGGGATTTGATTGCAGGACCTCCACAGGACTGGGGGAAACAGAGACTCCACTCTTGGAGGGCACACAAAAAATAGTGTCCTCACCAGGACCCAGAGGGAAGGAGCAGTGACCCCATAGGAGACTGAACCAGACCTACCTGCTGGTGTTGGAGTGTTGCCTGCAGAGGTGGGGGGGCAGCTGTGGCTCACTAAGGAGACAAGGACACTGGTGGCAGGGGTCTGGGAAGTGCTCATTGGTGTGAGCCCTTCTGGAGTCAGCCATTAGCCCCACCAAAGAGCCTGTAAGCGCCAGTGCTGGGTAGCTTCAGACCACACAACCAACAAGGTGGAAACACAGCTGCACCCATTTGCAGACAAGCAGATTAAAGTTATACTGAGCTCTGCTCACCAAATTGGATTAAAGTTTTACTGAGCTCTGCCCACCCAACCCAACTCACCATCAGTCCCTCTCATCAGGAAGCACCCACATGAGGCTCCTAGACAGCTTCCTCCACAAGAGGGCAGACAGCAGTATCAAGCAGTATCAATGGTATTTCATCTTGTGGAACTGAAAACCACAGCCACAGAAAGACAGAGAAAATGAAAAGGCAGAGGACTTTGTACCAGATGAAGGGAAAAGATAGAACCCCAGAAAAACAACTAAATGAAGAGGAGATAGGAATCTTTCCAGAAAAAGAATTCAAAATAATGATGGTGAAGATGATCCAGGGCTTTGAAAAAAGACTGGATGCAAATATCGAAAAGTTGCAAGAAAAGTTTACCAAAGACCTAGAAGAATTAAAGAACAAAAAAAAAGAGATATGCAACACAATAACTGAAATGAAAAATACACTAGAAGGAACCAATAGCAGATTAACTGAGGCAGAAGAGCGAATAAGTGATCTGGAAGACAGAATGATGAAAATCAATGATGTGGAAAAGAATAAAGAAAAAAGACTGAAAAGAACTGAAGACAGCCTAAGAGACCTCTGGGACAATGTTAAACTCGCCAACATTCGCATTATAGGGGTATCAGAAGGAGAAGAGAGAGAGAAATGACCTGAGAGAACATTGGAAGAGATTATAGTTCAATACTTCCATAACATGGGAAAGGAAACAGCTACCCAAGTTCAGGAAGCGCAGAGAGTACCAGGCAGGATAAACCCAAGGAGAAACATGCCAAGACACACAGTAGTCAAATTAACAAAAATTAAAAACAGAGAAAGGTTATTAAAAGCAACAAGGGAAAAACAACAACAAATAACATACAAGGGAACTCCCATAAGGTGAACAGCTGATTTCTCAGCATAAACTCTGCAAGCCAGAAGGGAGTGGCACAATATAATTCAAGTGATGAAGGGGAAGAAATTACAACCAAGAATACTCTAGCCAGCAAGGATCTCATTCAGATTCGATGGAGAAATCAAAATCTTTACAGACAAACAACAGCTAAGAGAATTCAGCACCACCAAACCAGCCCTACAACAAATGCTAAAGGAACTTCTCTAAGGGGGAAACTAAGAGGAGAAAAGGACCTACAAAAACAAAAACAAAACAATTAAGAAAATGGTAATAGGAACATACATATGGATAATTACCTTAAATGTAAATGGACTAAATGCAGCAACCAAAAGACACAGACTGGCTGAATGGATACAAAAACAAGCCCCATATATATGCTGTCTACAAGAGACCCACTTCAGACCTAGGGACACATACAGATTGAAAGTGAGGGGATGGAAAAAGAAATTCCATGCAAATGGAAATCAAAGAAAGCTGAAGTAGCAATACTCATATCAGATAAAATAGACTTTAAAATAAAAAAAAAAGTTACAAGAGACAAGAAAGGAAACTACATAATGATCAAGGTATCAATCCAAGAATAGATAACAATTATAAAGCCTTTTTTTTTTTTTTTTTGCACATGGGCTTAGTTGCTCCACGGCATGTGGGATCTTCCTGGAGCTGGGATCGAACCCATGACCTCTGCATTGGCAGGCGGATTCTTAACCACTGCACCACCTAGGAAGCCCCAATAACAATTATAAATATGTATGCACCCAATACATAAGCACCTCAATACATAACGCAAATGCTAACAACTATGAAAGAGGAAATTGAGATTAACACAGTAACAGTGGGGGATTTTAACACCCCACTTACACCAATGGACAGATCGTCCACACAGAAAATTAATAAGGAAACACATGCTTTAAATGACACAATAAATCAGCTTGATTTAAGAGATATATATCAGACATTACATCCAGAAGCAGCAGATTACACATTCTTCTGAAGTGCACATGAAACATTCTCCAGGATAGATCACATTTTGGGTCACAGATCAAGCCTTGGTAAATTTAAGAAAATTGAAATCATATCAAGCTTCTTTTCTGACCACAACGCTTTGAGATTAGAGATCAATTACAGGAAAAATCTGTAAAAAACACTAACACATAGAAGCTTCACAATATGCTATTAAATAAACAAGAGATCACTGAAGAAATCAAAGAGAAAATAAAAAAAAATACCTAGAGACAAATGACAATGAAAACATAATGATCCAACACCTATGGGAATGCAGCAAAGGCAGTTCTGAGAGGGAAATTTACAGCAAAAGAATCCTACCTCAAGAAACAAGAAACATCCCAAATAAACAATCTAACCTTACACCTATAGAAACTAGAGAAAGAAGAGCAAACAAAACCGAAAGTTAGTAGATGAAGAGAAATCATAAAGATCGAGCAGAAATAAATGAAACAGAAACAAAGAAAACAATAGCACAAATCAATAAAAGTAAAAGCTGGTTCTTTGAGAGATAAATAAAATCGATAAACGTCTAGTAAGATTCATCAAGAAAATGGATGAGAACTCAAATCAATAAAATTAGAAATGAAACAGGAGAAGTTACAATGGACACCGCAGGGGAAAAAAAAAAAAAACACCACTAGAGACTACTACAAGCAACCATATGCCAATGAAATGGACAACCTGGATGAAATGGACAGATTCTTAGAAAGGTATAACCTTCCAAGACTGAATCAGGAAGACATAGAAAATATGAACAGGCCAATCAGAAGTAATGAAATTGAAACTGTGATTAAAAATCTCCCAACAAACAAAAGTCCAGGACCAGGTGGCTTCACAGATGAATTCTATCAACCATTTAGAGAAGAGCTAACACCCATCCTTCTCAAGCTCTTCCAAAAAATTGCAGAGGAAGGAACACTCCCAAATGCGTTTTGTGAGGCCACCATCACCCTGATACCAAAACCAGACAAAGATACTATAAAAAAAGAGAATTACAGACCAATATCACTGATGAACTTAGATGCAAAAATCCTCAACAAAATACTAGCCAACAGAATCCAACAACACATTAAAAGGATCATACACCATGATCAAGTGGGGTTTAT